>NC_041397.2:117575124-117913338 GCF_900747795.2 Erpetoichthys calabaricus | reverse complement strand
CAAAGGGCACGTATTGATTTTTTTTATCTGTCTCTCTCTCTCTCTCTCTCTCTCTCTCTCTCTCTCTCTCTCTCTCTTCCTCTCTCTTCCTGCTCCTGACAGAGGGGGTGTGAGCTGCCGCTTTCAACAGCTTTGTAGCGGCGGTGCTTCGCATACTTAAAAGCCAAAAAACCCTATTGATTTTTTTTTTGACTGCTTGCTTTGCACTCCTTTGAAAAGGAAGATATGTTTGCATTCTTTTAATTGTGAGACAGAACTGTCATCTCTGTCTTGTCATGGAGCACAGTTTAAACTTTTGAAAAAGAGACCTATGTTTGTTTGCAGTGTTTGAATAACGTTCCTGTCTCTCTACAACCTCCTGTGTTTCTGCGCAAATCTGTGACCCAAGCATGACAATATAAAAATAACCATATAAACATATGGTTTCTACTTCGCGGATATTCTTATTTCGCGGGTGGCTCTGGAACGCAACCCCCGCGATGGATGTATAAGCCGGACTTATGTATAAGCCGATATTCTATTTTTTCATTTTCACAACTTTTTTCCTTAGATAAGCCGCGGCTTATTGACAAGAACTTAGGGTACAATTCATGGGAGGCCAAAGCCTGTCCAGGCAAGACTGGGCACAAGAAAGCATGCAATCGTCATGGCCAGGTCACCCTCATGCACACACTCGTACTGGCCAACTGAGAGTTTCCATTTAACAAAACCTGTATGTGTTTTGGATGTGGGAGTGGACAAGTTTGTTAGCTGTCCTCGGCAGATAGATTGGGTGCAACACCTGTTAGTCCTCCCTGTTTAATCTGACTTGCAAGCTTTTTGTTTAATTTGTAGATATTATTTTTAATTGACCATTGTTCTTTTAAAGTGCCTTGAGAAATGCAACTGGAAAATACAATTTTTTTCCATTTTCATCACACATTACATACATTAAGATACCTTTTTTCACTTACAAAAACTCTTTACTAATAAAAGATTATGCACATCTCACATTGTCAGGACTAAAGTGGCTGCTGAATGCAGATAATGGCAACACATCTGCCAAAAAAAGGTTTGTTTGCTGGTGCCTCTGCAAAGTCTTGGACTGTCAAAATTTGATAGTATATACAAATGCATTGTGAAATCATAACAAGGCATAGAAGCAAGCTGGCATATAAAAGGCAAGTGGTCTGAAGTGCTGTGAAATATGATAACGCATAATGCATACGGTTCAATGGAACAATATGTTTTGCAAGTGAAATAATAGCATCTAAGTGCAGTGTAAATTTAGCATGGTAAACTTTCAAAACAGGTCTGTGTTTTCATCTGCTGAGAAGCATATTGATCCTTTTATCTGTGTTCTGCATACATAAATTTGAAAAAGAACATTTGGCAGGGTGGAGAGTATGTGCTGAGGTCTAATCCCTTCTCTGTTGCAATGCTCCTGTCATTATGAGCAGTTTTAAAACACAAAACATAGTCAGATAATTGTGTAATATCTAGCCTATAGACAAATAAAGGAAATTAGGAGATCCAACAGGATCTGTTACAGTTCTTCTTCTTTTAAATAGTGTTTGTTCATAACTACAATTTTTTTTGTGGATTTCATGATTATAATAGTAACTTATTTACTATTGCTCTTGCTCTTGAATGTTCTTTAATGGAACAGAGCTAGGCTTATTCTGCCTGTACATGAATTGTTCCTTCTTGCATAGGAAAGGTGAAATACAGTATATTTTATGAAGCCTCATATTGCTTAACTCAAGTGCCTGTTAAGAAATCCAAACCTATTATTCAACATTAATTTCATGTACACTCACTTTTTTGATAGATCGCACCCTCATTTGCTCAGAACAAATATATGCAATGTATAATATAGTGGTAGGCAGCATGGTGTATGGACAAAGTTGCTGGTTTAAAGAGAGTTTTTGATGAGGAAATTTTAAGCAACCCTGTATGACTCACTTTACCTGCTAGTGCTTCAGCTATAAAGTATTTAGTGGTTCTAATGAATAGCGATCTTGTAAGTCACCTTAGCCAAAAGTGTCAGTCAAATCTATAATAATAATAATAATAATAATAATAAGTGTATAACATGGCTGAGGCTTGGAACCAATGTTTGGGATTCTAATAGAGATGCTCAACTCATAAAAGAGAAATAGAGTGAACTGATGAATGTACTCCAGCATCTAGCAAGTGTGCCTGAGGATACATGTAAAAGACTGACTCCAGTCTACAGAAGATTTTTGGAATCATGAATTGATTTTAGTTTAGATTATTCAAATAAGCACTTTGAAGATAAACCTGTGCTCTCTGCAGGCTAGCATCATGACGAAGCAAGAGCACTAATTGGGGGGCTTTGTTGTCAGTCAACATTAAACTCCTAACTGAACAGGTGAAGGTCTAAATACAAGAAAGTCTTAAGGACAGCAAGAAAATTGTAATGTTAAAAATGTTATGAACTCTTCCTCTGTCAGAATTTGAGTCTAATTCAGTTTTGATGGCTATATTATTATTATTCCACTGCTGTTTACATCTTCTGTTGCCTGCTGTTTCAAACTATAGCTGAAGAGCTTTTAGAAAACCTAAAAATGGCTGAATGGATGAAGATTGCTTTAGTGCTATAGATGCTCTGGAGGCTCATATATGACCCTCATAGCCTTCCAAGTGATACTGTGCATTATAAAAATGTAACAATAAAATAAACTGTTTAATTCTGGATTTCAGCTTTCATTTGCCATTTAGCTTCCCTCAGGATGTTGCAGCAAAACATCAAAAATCCTTAGCTTCTCAATCAGCCAGTTCTGTTTTGATGACGTACTGTGTGTTTTATTTTCTATGTACTTGCAACCAGAGGATTCCCAAGAACTTGAACCATGAGAAATTACATGCTTTGTATCCTCTGGCTTAGTAAAGTAACCAAAAGCAAAATAAACAGAATGAAAAAAAATGTTTTGCAGAAATTAACAAAACAGTAGTGGATTTGAAAAATGTGGCTCTTTAAATTGTTTACCCTAGAACAATGGTGATAAATGGAATAGTGTGAATGGCAAAAAGAATGTACCTTATTTAGGTAAAATTAAAGATCTGAAAGAATGAATCATAATTTAAGCCCACAGTGTTTATTTTAAATAGCAAATTCCAATAGTAAACTATTTACAAATAAAATGAAAACAAGTTTTCATTGCAATGCATAGAGTAAGATGGAAAGATGAAATGAAAAGCACTGTATAATATGACTTGTGGTAATTGTGTACAGGAATAGAAATGCTTTTATGTGTGTACAGCTATTGAGTGCAGACTTTCATCTTTTGCTGATCTCAAATGATTGTGTTTATCTGCTTTATAGAAATTGCCTTTTCCTGAAATTCTTTATTCATTTCAGTCAATCATTCAGTTTAAGTTAAGAAGAAGCCAATGCCTATCCAGGCAGCACTGGATATAAGAAAGGAGTGAATCATTATGGCAGGTCAAATTCACGCACATACTTCCTGAGAGTTTCTAGATAAATAGATGGAAATTCATTTGTCTTCAGGGGGAAATTTGGCTTTTTTTTACAGATGCTCTTTAAATAAATAAATATATAAATGGGTAGAAAAGTAAGTAAGTAAAAGTACACAAAAGAAAGAAAACTTCTGACTTGGCTGTCACAGTGAGGCATTATCTAGATGTACTGCTGTTGGTACATTGTTGTTTCTTGACAATCTTCTGATGAATAATTCATTGGCTGAAAGTAGTCAGTGTTAGTGTGTCAGAGAGAGGATGTGCAGCAATGTTCATAATGGCACTCAGTTTTGTTTTACTTCTCTCCTTTGCTACGACCTTCAGGGGGCCCGAGTGTGTCTGTAATAAGGCGCTATATAGCACCCGACCCGGCACAGACTCACACAGATGCATGTATAAAAGGAACATAAAACCTTTATTTTTCTTCTTCAGCTGGAGGGCACGTCTTCCCCGTGAACCCTCCAGCCACAACACAGTCCCAAAGCACCTAAGTCACAGACCACACTCTTTCTCTGGCACCACCACTCCTTCCAGGCAACCTCGTCCTCTTCCTCCCGATTCTGGCTGTTGAGTGGTGGATGCTGACCCTTTTTATAGCCCACCCAGAAGGGCTCCAGGTGCTTGATCACCTGTGTCTAATTGCACTTCCGGGCAGGGCTGTAGAGGTGTCCATAAAGGCTCCGGGATCCATGCAGCACCCCCTGGCGGCCATCCCAGATCCCCACAGGGTTGTGGAGAACTCCATCTCCCATGGAACCCTGCAGGAAACTGAGGCACCGTCGTCAGCCAGTGATGCTGCCACCAAGCATCCCAGGAGAGGTAGTGAGACGCCCATGGTTGCTCCCCCGGAACATATGTATAAGGGGCATCCCGGCCGGGCATGGGACCCGGCCACCCGCCACAGTGTCCTATAACTGAGCTTGCCCTTTTACTTAGCTTGTTAATTCAGTGGGCCTCTCTTGAAGTGATGTAAATGGTCCAGCACACCACACCACAGAAAATTGCACTGGCCATCACTGAGTTCTGGAAGTGTGTTCTGCAGTGTGGCCAAATGTTTGCTGGTTAGCATGAGTCTAGCAAACAACTATTTTCTACATTGTGAAAATAATCAGCCTTGACACACAGGAAAAGGTTTGGGGCAGCCACCTGTATATTTACAAAAGGGTAAATACGTGTAAAGTTATGAACAGGTTTGAGTCCAATGGCAGTGAAAATTCACTTATACTTTAAATAAAACAAACATTTGTTGCAAACTAAGTTAAAAATGATGCAGTTCTTGACTGAATCCTGAAACATTGAATAAGGAGATACCAGTATTATGTAGAACATTTAACCACAAACGTTACCATTTGATGGTTTACAAAACAAATTTAAGAACAAAGGTTAAAAACAGACTCTTTATCATTATTTTCCAGTAGTCTGTTTTACAGGAATATTCTTATACAGCATAATCCAGGACCAAAAGTCACATTATGAATTAAAATTTTAGTAATTATCTGTTCAGATATTTTCAAACTAGTTCAATCAAATTTAGGATAATATTTTGTGAAAGTCATCCTACAATAAATTCCTTGACCATTATTATTTACAGTAAGAAATTCATGGTTTCAGAAGACCTGCAATTGTCTAGCAGAAATTCAATGATGAAAAATATTGAGGAAATGCATGAAAAATTATGGAGGTAGGAAATACTGGAGTAGACAGGAGGATGTATGAGGTCAGAGAGCAGAGAAGATGGAGTGTGGGGTCGTTGGAAACAATGTAAAGAAAGAGATGGAGGAGAGAGGGAGGAGAGAATTACAGAAGAGGCATAAAATCTGACAGGGGTAACGGCTGATTATAAACTTAAATTGCCACCATTCTCTTTGATTTAGAAAGCCGTTTTAGAGATACATTATTGATAGACTGTTTCAGATGAGCCTGGCAATTTAGTTTATATCTAAGATTTATTGAGTGCTCAATGGTGGAGTTTGTTGAGGCTGTGTCTTTGTTGAAAGTACTTTTTTCCCTTCAAAATACAAAAGCTAAATTATTTTCTTATCATTTTATTAATCTAGAATTAAACTTTCCAACTCTCTTTAGTTATTATTTTATGGTCTTTTGCTTTTATATTAGTTTTATGCACTTATCTAGTGTAAATTGACTTGAGTTAATGGCACACATTTAAAACTAATCAAGGCCTAAGATGAAAGAGACGGCACCATTAAAGGAACACTTGGGATATGTCTATGCAGTACCAAAACTAGAAAGTGATGAGCAAGATGAAATGAGAAAGGGGAAGGGAAACAGTAGCTTTAGGCAGCTTTTGTCCAAACAAGGTTACTAATTGAGCTTACGTGTCATCCAGTGTCATCAGTCCATCAGTAAACTATCTGCATTCAAATGAAGACAGAGAGCCTGTTCTGGTCACACATTTTAATTATGCTATATAGTGGTAGGGTACCTACTATCAAATACCCTAGCAAGAGATAAAATGGTTAAATAAGCTCATACAAATGATTCTCACTAGTTTTAAGACAATGAAGAGATGAACTAAATAAAGGCAAGAACTGAACATAGCAGTAACTGTCCCGCTGAGCCAAGCAGCATGGTAGCTTGGCCTTGGCCCCTGAACTCAAACACACTTGTCAACACTCCTCTTCACCATCTGTAGTCTGTTTGTTTTCCTAGCTCTGACTCCTTGATGTTCCTACCAGTAGGCCTTCATCGCAGATCATTTCCTTAACTGTAAGAAATATGTGAAATATCCTAAACAGTATTGATACTCTATAGTGCCTTAGAATCACCTCAGTTAAGAGTACTCAAGTTCCACTTCATGTCTGGATCTGTATAGGAAGTGGTAATAGTATATGGACTATATGAATAATCCCAATATAGAGATTAGAGTCCTTGTATTTCCTCATTCAGTGCTCTGATTGACTATTTATGTAGGCCTTTGTCGCTAAAGTCTCTTGGTTGTCCTGCATATGTGTAAGGGGAATCCTAGCCATATGTTTCTAAACTGACTCAACCCAATTCAGTATCTCAGAGAGCTGGAACATAAAATGGCAGCTTTGGACATAGCATAACAAATAATCTTGGATGGAGTGTTAGCCAGTTGCAGGATATACACATCACAGACATGGACTTATATTGGGTCGGGCAGTTAAACTAAAGTGCATAACTTCATGATATGGCAGGAACACTGAAGATTGGGATTAATAAAGTATCTATCTATCTATCTATCTATCTATCTATCTATCTATCTATCTATCTATCTATCTATCTATCTATCTATCTATCTATCTATCTATCTATCTATCTATCTATCTATCTATCTATCTATCTATCTATCTATCTATCTCAGTGGAAAATGCATACAGGTACAGGGAGATTAAGCAAACTGCTAAAATATATAGATGGCACAGTGGCACAGCTGCTCACTGGTTAGAACTGCTGTCTCCCAGCTCCAGCCATATCCTGTTATTTATCCAAAATATAAATATTACTTCCTGGATCACAGTACAGTAAAAATTGACCAATCTATTATAAGTCATGGAATATAAGCCCTGCGGTGGGCTGGCACCCTGCCCGGGGATTTGTTCCTGCCTTGCACCCTGTGTTGTCTGGGATTGGCTCCAGCAGACCCCCATGACCCTGTGTTAGGAGAATGACTGAATGACTGACTGACTGACTGATTGACTGACTGGAATATAAGCCCATTAAATGTGCATTTTTCCCCCAAAGTTGATACTTCAGTATTTCATAGATTTATACTGAACATACTATATGGTACATCAATGTGGTATTGCTTTAAGATATTCATTTTGCATATGATCTTCATTTCAGTAATATATATGATTAAAAAATGCTTATAAAACTTTATATAAACTTCAACTATAAGAATGAGTTTCATCAAATGTACTTCACAGTTTTGTAACTTCAGATTAGCCTTTTTAACTTTTCTGAAATAAACACAAAAGTAAAGTTACATGCTCATCAGTCTAATCGATTGATATCATCAGAGGATGTACCATGCAGTACTTTCTGTGGCCTCAGAAAAGCATCAATATGCAATTATTTGATTTTCACATTCATTTTCAAATTCATTTTCACATGTGGCAACTGGAAATTTGGGGAAAAAAAGGTGAAAAAACTGCAACACATCTGTTTTCTTGTAAATTGAGCATTTAAGCCTTGTTCTAATACATTACCAATGCTGAAAAGTAAAGTAAGCTGTTCACACTTTGGTCATGCCTCCAGACCCAATAGTCACTGCATGTTGACCATTACACAATGTTCTGCGAGTTTCTCTTGAATTCTAAATTGTGGTTAAAAATAACTTTCACATAATCTGTGGTTGAAAATAACTTCCACATAATTTGAATTCTAATTTTTAAAAGTGATTCTATATATTTATAGTGATTGTCACAGAAGGTATCAAATCAAAACAATTAGTTCAGTTGAAACAATTCATCAGCAGTACATCATCTAAGCAAAAAATCAGTTTATTTAGTCATTCTTGTTGCAGTAAAGGGTGGGAAACAGCCTGTCCCAGCAGCATTAAGTACAGGGCATAACCAACCCTATATGGCAGTAAGCAAAAAATGAAGTGAATGAATTCAACCATTAGACTTAATGCCTGAAAACAGGATCTAAAATGTTGCTTGTGATCTACTGTTATACTTCTAGGTAGAAAAAGGGCATAGTTTCTGAGTTTACCATACACTGCAATGCACACAACATGTACGGTTTCATATGTGATAAAAGGCTGCAAGAAGATTGCAGACATCTCAGGCTGAATGCCCACAAGGCAATAACTCTCTCTAGTGACCATGACTGTTGCATTAGAGCTGTGTTATGCCACTGGTTTCAGCTGAAGAGTAAAAGTTAACCAGAGTACATCATAATATTGTTAATTTTTCTTCTTCTGGATATTAGATCCTATAGTGGGATGACAAAAAATATTATTTAAGGTGAAAGGTTACAGAAGCTAAAAGGTCTTCCTGCAAAGCTTCTCTGAAAATGAAAAAGAAGATACTACTGACTTAGAAGTAGATAAGGGAACTTAATATCTTTGTGAGGTGAATTCAATATATAATTTAAACAATAATGAAGGGACTTTTTTATCTTGCTTTTGGCTTTTTAATTTCCTGTGTGGAATGTCTTAATTATAGGCTCCCCAGCTCTGGACATATCAGATTTTGATTGAGAATTACATTCAAAGATGGAGCAGTGTCTTTTACATGTTGACTCAAGGAGGATGGTGCCAATATTTTGTTCAAAGAGGATAAAGCATGACAGGGGGAAAATGATTTGGCTTATATAAAGAGTATTTATGGCCATATTTACAAAGCAAGAAAAAAGCAAGGATATGTTGCTTAGGAAAAAAGATATGAAAATGTCTTCAGAGGTTTACATGACAGCACATATGCAGCACAGTAAAAATCAGCCATCATGAATAGGTGATCAGCAGTAAAGAGCTTCAGTTTATATTTTTTCTCACAGTTGCATATTATCAAGTCTTTTTTGTACTTCTTGTTTCATTCCCATCATTCTTAACCAATGAAAGCAGCATCTGACTGAAGCGCTTTTCTTTTTACAACACAGTGGCTATGATTATATTTCTCAGTATTTACTGTTATTATTATTTTTTTCTTTTTTGTTAACTTCATTACAAAAAATACCACAGGGAGGCAAAGACTAAAATGTGTCTTATTTCATAGAAGATAAGAATGCAAAAGAAAAGACTTTACATTTCCAGGATCCTGACACTTTGTAGATATGTGTGAAAGAGAAGTGATTCCTTGCATGCTAATTTGCAGCAGGCAAAATCAATATTTAGCTCATACTAATGAATCAATGGTGACTGATGTGGCACATTTAAAAAGAAGACTCGGTGCTGCATTAAACAGTGCTTACATCTTCTGAAACTGAGGTGGATTTGGACAGGTGCAGTAGATGAAGCATTAATTAGGCCATTGTGTCTCATCAGCCGTTAAATAGTTGGGAGAACAACAGGATCTTATTTGTTTTATGTGCCTTATTACACAATGGATCATCTACAGGCATAGTCACTTTCATTTGAAACACAAAAGCAGACAGAGGTGCATTGAAAGGTGGAGCAAACGGCTTTAAATCTTTAAATACATGTCTGGAAGGTGACTGGTCATGCTTGGTTGACTTTGATTCCAGCTGCACTTTAGATGTTTCTATTTATAGATGCTGCAGTATGTGAAGGCATCTATCTGTCTGACTATCTGTCTATCTATCTAGGAATAAATCTTGTCTACGCTTTCACTTCCTTATTCAGTAATGATATCTGTGATGTCAATTTAACATATCTCTTAAAGGAAAAATATTTAGCATTCAGAAATACTCAAATTTTTGTCTAATTTTAAATATGATTAATAGGTTATGGGCAGCATGGTGGTGCAATATTTAGTACTTCAGCCTCACAAATCCAGCCTTATCTTAACGCATGGGCACAATGGGCATTGGCCAGGGGCCCCAGGAGCATAGGGACCCACAATGTTTATGATGCCTATGTATGTTTCTGTTTTGCTATCAAAACAGAGGCCCCAGTGCACGTCTTTGCCCAGGGGCCTATGATGCTGTTAAGACTGCCGTGATCAGAGCCCTGGATTTGAATACTTGCACTGGATACTTGTTTTGTGGTATATACCCAGGCCTTGTCCGTGTGAATGTTCCTCCAGGAACTCCAATTTTCCTCCCACATCCCAAATACTTCCAAATTACATTAATTAGAAACACTAAATTTGCTTGGTGTGAGAAATTTTGGATAAACTGCCTCACCATTCAGTGGTGGTACCCACATTGTATTAGACACTCTCTTGAAAGCCAAAGGCTCCCCTAAACTGCACTGCAGAATTGCTGGTATTAATTTAAGTGTTACATTTTATATGGGTCCTCTCTGCGTTAACGTCATCATGGCCATTTTATCTTGTGGATAAGCAGGTTAGAGAATGGATGGATGGATAGACCAGCTAGTCAGTCTTTTAGGGAATTGTTATCCTCATTCACCAGAAATATGGGTCTTTCTTTCTTAGATATTTAAAGAAAATTATTTTTGTGTATAGGCTGACAATTTTAAGTGTACAGTCTGTCCTAGATCATTTCTGTTAGAAATCTTGCACAGTGCTGGATTATTCTGAATTTCCGAATGCAAACATTACCTCTATTATTGATAATTAATTAAAATATTAGGATCTTTGCGGGCGGCACGGTGGCGCAGTGGGTAGCGCTGCTGCCTCGCAGTTGAGAGATCTGGGGACCTGGGTTCGATTCCCGGGTCCTCCCTGCGTGGAGTTTGCATGTTCTCCCCGTGTCTGCGTGGGTTTCCTCCGGGCGCTCCGGTTTCCTCCCACAGTCCAAAGACATGCAGGTTAGGTGGTTTGGCGATTCTAAATTGGCCCTAGTGTGTGCTTGGTGTGTTTGTGTGTGTCCTGCGGTGGGTTGGCACCCTGCCCAGGATTGTTTCCTGCCTTGTGCCCTGTGTTGGCTGGGATTGGCTCCAGCAGACCCCCGTGACCCTGTGTTCGGATTCAGCGGGTTGGAAAATGGATGGATGGATGGATCTTTGCAGTGTTGAGTCAAAATCAGTGAGAAGGATTTTTCCTGTTTTTTTAAATTGAACAAACAGTAGAAAATGCTATATTGTTTGGTAGCTTGGACAAATGTGCCTCTTTTATGGTTACATGTACAAAGAGGAAAGTGCTGTAAGAGAAGACATAGCATTAGAATTGCCTGCATAATCTTGGCTAGGGAAGAGAATAGATGATAAATTATTTCACAGTTGTCCATTTGCTAGACTAGTTTCTCCAAATATTTACCTTTGTTTATTTGTGAACGCTCTCATGTCGTAAAGTTATTTATTTCAAAACCTGGGTCTCTTATTATTGCTACATTTGCAAGTATTAGGTAGGATTTCCATGACATAAATTTACACTTTTTTCCATGCTTATTTACTACAAGTTGTGAAGGGTCTTAACTGAGAAATAACTAAGTTGAGTTATCATCTCCAGCTATGCCTACACATCTCTTGGAAAAACAATTTATTATGGACACGGGGCATTTTTTGAGAAAACCTTTTGACAAGGAAATGATATTTAACCAGAAGGGATATTTTAGTGATAAGGGTGAGGGTTAGAATTGGCTAGGGCAATATATTTAATCAAAACCAAAGTGCAAAACCAAAATCAAATTTCAAAAAACAACAGTTAAGCCAGAAACTAAATGATTCCTACACTAGCTTAGATATTTCTCCTAATTTTGCTAAGAACTTTCTCCAGTCCAAAGATAGGATAACAAAGTATGAGTGATGCCTTCTTAAGTAGCACTGAACCCATTGTCATCAAATGACACAATGCCACCTGTTACGAGGTAGCCACAGGATAATAAGGCAGCAGCCATGAAAAAATACCAAAACAAACAGTGATACAAAATGGTGTCACAATGTCCAAAATACACCTTTAGAATAAAAGAAAAAACTAAAACATTATCTAAATGGCAAATAATAGTTTTGGCTATGAGCTCAACAAAAATATTCTGTTCATGACAGCAATTTACCAGAATATTCCTGGGGTAGTTTGAATGAGTTATAGATTGTAATGAAACAAAGACATGTTGTAACTGAGAGTATCTTTGTCAAAATATACATTAAAGTTTAAAAAAAAAAAAAAAAGATGGCAAGATGGGAAATCTTTTCAAAATTTTGATTTTGTTATATCAGCTATATTTGCAACTAGCAAAATTCCCGTGCTTTGCAGCGGCAAAATACTGCCTTAAAATTTTTATTAAGAAGAAAAGTAAACCTTTTTAAACTGAGGGAAAATATACAAATAATTATTTGTTAAGGATCTCTTTGTATACCACGTTGTCAGTTCGTCCCTCCGGTTGTAATATGACCAAGCTGTGCGCTGAGCTTACTCTTGAGCATGCAACGTATAGTTGGCCATGTGAAAAGCAATCTTGCCTCAAATCAATGCCAACCTTTTGTAGGATCTGTCCCTGAGACTTAGTAATTGTCATTGCGAAGCAGAGCCTTACTGGAAATTGGAGGCGTTTGAATTGAAATGGGAGATCAGAGGGTATAACGGGGATGCGAGGAATAAAAACTCTCTCCCCTGAGCCACTGCCAGTAAAAATAGTTGCCTCAATTAGGTTCTTTTGCAGACACATGACCAGAAGTCTCATGCCGTTACAAAGTTTTGGTGGCTGTAAGTTTCTCAGTAACATTATTGGTGCCCCAACCTTCAAAATTAGATTATGCTCAGAAGTGCCTGGAGGATTCAGAGTGTGGAGAAACTCTACCGGATAGTGCACCGCGTCTTCCACTTCTACAACTGAATCAACAGACTGATATGTTTTCGGTTGTGAAGGTAGTTCTTGAAGTAAAATGTGGTTTATAGTCATAGTCATGTCATTTCTTGGTGTCAGGATAGCTCTCTCCCTCAACCATGACACGTCATTTTCGTGGAGATTTCGTAGATTGGGGTAAACATTTTGAAAAAGGCTTTGTAAGAGGCATTGGCGATTGTCCAAAGGTGTAAAATATTTGGCCATTTCGGTACACTTGAAAGCGACAACCGAACAATTCAGTGGCAGCCATCAACTCACATGCAGAACCATAGGTGAAGAGCTTAAGCATTTCACTCTTATAGTTCTCCTGTGTACAGTAGTATAATTATCTCCTGTACCATTCAATACATAGTCATTCAATACATAAGACACAATGTTCTTCCGGATATCAAGAGTGAGCCTGATATGGCCGTGCAATAAGTAACACAGAGAATGGAAAAGGCAGGAGCCATCAGGCATGGAAACCGCTCGGTAAGTGACAGTTCTTTGATCGATGCTGATCACCTCGATAGACATGTTAATGGGGGTACGGTTGGAACGATAAAGGAAATGGGTACCTGAACAATGTAAACTAAGTCTAAAATACCTACACAATAACTATAATCATAATAAACGAACAATAAAACAGCGGAGAAGCTGTGGATTAAATAAAAAGGCTGCAGTTATCAGCAGGGAGACGTGAATACTGTGACGAAGCAAGGAAGGGAATGAAGAGACCGGAGTGACTGACGGCCTTATATAGTCAGGCAGCCAACTACGTGGGAGGCGTGGGGATGGGGGACCCAACGCCGCCTCACACGGCGACCGAGCTACAGACTATGGACGTATATATGTACGTAAGTAGGATTCAGTTAGCGTTTGGAACCCGCGTACCAAATTTCTCGAAGATGGGCCCATAAGTAACAAAGACCGTTGGAAAGTTCCATATGGTGTCATACCACCGAAATAAGTATGTACATTGGTTTTGGTTAGCGCAGGGAAGCTGCCTGCCAAATTTCATGAAGATGGGGCCATAAATAAGAAAGTTTAACATGGCGGACGTTGTCGACCTTTATGACCATTATGCATAGAATTTCGAAATGAAACCTGCTTAACTTTTGTAAGTAAGCTGTAAGGAATGAGCCTGCCAAATTTCAGCCTTCTATCTACACGGGGAGTTGAAGAATTAGTGATGAGTGAGTCAGTGAGGGCTTTGCCTTTTATTAGTAACTAGCAAAATACCCGCGCTTCGCAGCGGAGAAGTAGTATGTTAAAGAGGTTATGTAAACATATATATACATAAACATATATACTTATATACATATCTACATATACACATATCTACATATATACATATATATATATATATATACATATAGACATCCACATATATATACACATATCAACATATATATACACATACATATACACACATACATACATACACACACACATATATATATATATATATATATATATATATATAAATATATATACTGTATATACACATACAGACACATATATATATATATATATATATATATATATATATAGCAAAATACCCACGGTTTGCAGCGGAGAAGTAGTGTGTTAAAGAGGTTATGAAAAAAAAAAAAGGAAACATTTTAAAAATAACGTAACATGATTGTCAATGTAATTGTGTTGTCATTGTTATGAGTGTTGCTGTCTTTTATATATATAATATGCACACACACACACACATAAACATATATATACATATAGATATATATATACATATCTACATATACACATATCTACATATACATACGTATATACACATATACACATCCACATAAACATATATATACATATACAAATTTACATATCTACATATACATATATATATATATATATATATATATAGACATACATATATACATACATACATTCACATATATATATATATATACATATATATATATATATATATATATATATATATATACATATATATATATATATATACATATATAAACATATATATATACATATATATACATATATATATATATATATATATAAACTGTATATATATATATATATATATATAAACTGTATATATATATATATATATATAAATAAACTGTATATATATATATATATATATACATATATATATATATATATATATATATATATATATATATATATATATATATATATATATATATATATATATATATATATATATACTGTATATATACATATCAACTTAGTGGCTCCTGTATTTAGGATATAGCAGGTTGGATAATGGACGGATGGACATTTGTATGCATAGCCCCATTTGCCCGTTTTAGTTTTTTTTCTTTCTTCAGTAATATTTCAGCAAACCCGGAGCTTGTCAGTTCAAATCCTGCTACTGACACCACTGTGTGACCCTGAGGAAGTCACTTCACCTGCATGTTGTGCAAAAAACAAAAGTAATGTAACAAATTGTACCTCAGATGTTGTAAGTTGGTGGAAGAAAGGCATAAGTAAAATAGATAAATATGTATTATACACATAGGAAGTATTCATTTATTTTCAGTTAAGTCATCTGCAGCAAACTTTTATAAATGAGGGTTTCTGATTTTTAGATAGTGCAAACTGTTTCTTCTTTATTGACGTTTTCTCTTGGAGAGCTTTTTTCATTTTATTGAAAATGAAAGCAGCAGCTGCCAAAATATGTAGCTTTTTTATTAATTTTTCAACATTGTGTAAAATAAATGTATAAAGTAACATAAAAAGTTTAAATACTGGTTATTCTTTTACACTAAAATATTACTACAGAGATAGAAAAAAAGTAAAATGGATATGTTCTTTTTCTTTAAGGAGATTAAATATTAGTGAAGAAAGAAAAAAAAAATTAAACAGCCAAATGGGGCTATGCATACGAACTTAAAAGGTTTAAATAAAGCAGAAATATATATTTTATTTTTACTTGCTTAACTTGTGGAGGGTGTATCCTGTAGCAAAGCCCTAACTTTTTTCGTGAAAGCACGTTTCAGTCAATAAGTGTTAAAAAAACGTGTAAAGATATTGACAATAAGCTAAGTCATCTGCAGCAAAGTTTTATAAATGAGGGTTTCTCCTTTTTAGACAATAAGCTACGCAAACCCAGGAAGACATGGAATCGTTTAAATCAAGTATCATTACATCTTCCTTTCTTAAAGAGAAGTAAGGCAGTACTTATAAGCTTACATATTTATATATAGACATACATATATATATATATATATATATATATATATATATATATATATATATATATATATATATATCTATATCTATATCTATATATATATATATATATATATATATATATATATATATATATATATATATATATATCTATATATATATATATATATATATATATATATATATATATATATATATCTATATCCGAAGCCGTGCAAGCACACTCTTTTGAGAATGCAACGTATAGTTGTACAGAAGAAAAGCAATCTTGCCTCAAATGAATGGCAACCTTTTGTAGGTCTATGAAGTTAATTTAAAGTTTAGGTTTACGCGGTGCTTTCTTTCCGAAGTACCTGCACTCATGAATATGTCTGTATGTGTCAGTCGGTGAAATCCACGCGCTTCGCACCGGCGAAGTACCGCTTTTAAATTTTTATTAAGAAGAAAATAAAACGTTTTTAAATTGAGGGAAAATATACTAATAACAGTTTGTTAAGGATCAGTTTTTTTGTGAAGCTGCCTTTACTCGAGTGATCACTTCGAGCTGACTTGGTGGCCAAGTGTAAGCATTACCTGGAAGTAAGCAGCCATACAATCAGATTGTGAATCAGACTACGAATGCCGTGAATGTAATTACACACTCACTGCACTTGCTTACGGTAATCGAACCTCAGACGTCAGCGCTAGAGGGGCTTAGCAGCGGTGAAGTATTGGTTTTAAATTTTAATTAAGAACAAAAGAAAACCTCAGAGGTTCGATTCCCGAAAGGGAGTGAAGTGAGTGTCCGGCTACCTACCAGGTAAAGCTTATGGTCGGACAGCAAGTGACGTAACATCAGCCACGGTGCCTTCAGTTGTGAGAAGCAGATCATAGAATGATTGCAAATAGTTTTGCATTTACCTTTTTAGTAAAAGGCGAGCTTTTAAGCCTGAGAAATCACCCCGTAAATGCACACGTTTAATTGCACATGTGTTAATATGTATGGTTACACAGTATTAAAAGACAGTGAAGAACGTGATTTACGTTTGTTCCCGCGTTTCATAAAAGGCGAGCTTTTAAGCCTGAGAAATCACCCCGTAAATGCACACGTTTAATTGCACGTGTTAATATGTATGCTTACACAGTATTAAAAGACACTCAAAAATTAACGTCATTTACCATCAGCCACGGTGCCTTCAGTTGTGAGAAGCAGATCATAGAATGATTGAAAATAGTTTTGCATTTACCTTTTTAGTAAAAGGCGAGCTTTTAAGCCTGAGAAATCACCCCGTAAATGCACACGTTTATTTGCACATGTGTTAATATGTATGGTTACACAGTATTAAAAGACAGTGAACAATGTCAGTTACCTTTGTTTCCGCGTTTGATAAAAGGCGAGCTTTTAAGCCTGAAAAATCACCCCGTAAATGCACACGTTTAATTGCACATGTGTTAATATGTATGCTTACACAGTATTAAAAGACAGTCAAAAATTAACGTCATTTACCTTCGTTCCCGCGTTTGACTCGTGCTGTAAATCTCTTCCTTGTTTTTAGGTCACGTGATTACGTAGGAGGCGTGATGACGCGATACGTGACTCCGCCTCCTCCATTACTGTATATGGACAAAAAAATATGTTCCAGTTATGACTATTACGCGTAGAATTTCGAAATGAATCCTGCCTAACTTTTGTAAGTAACCTGTAAGGAATGAGCCTGCCAAATTTCAGCCTTCCACCTACACGGGAAGTTGGAGAATTAGTGATGAGTGAGTCAGTCAGTCAGTGAGTGAGTGAGTGAGTCAGTCAGTCAGTGAGGGCTTTGCCTTTTATTATTATAGATTTTTAATTTTTTTTTTTTTTTTATAATTTTTTGCATTTATATAGCACTTTTCTCACTACTCAAAGCGCTCAGCAATTGCAGGTTAAGGGCCTTGCTTAAGGGCCCAACAGAGCAGAGTCCCTATTGGCATTGACGGGATTCGAACCGGCAACCTTCCGATTGCCAGTGCAGATCTCTAGCCTCAGAGCCACCACTCCACCCATAGGATAGATTAATAAACATGCAATTAAACACACTTTTCTGTACTCTGCATTTACTTTTGATGTGCTTCACTGAGAGAGCATGAAATATGATTTGGTGTATTAACAATGTGTCTCTAAGGTCCCTCAACAATGTCCCAATATGAAACAAAAACTAACTTCTTTATGGTTAATTAAAAATTAGCTAGGCATATTGCTAGAGGTTTAGAGAGTTTCAGTAAAAGTGTAGCCAAAACAAATGTACAGTATATAGCAAAAATTAATAAAGAAAGACTTTGAAACTGGGATCTACAGAGAGTGCACGCTACATGGTAAATCCTACAGTCAATAGCCAATTTGATTACCTGTCCACTTCATGTGCTTTACATTATTCAGTAATTGAATGTAACAGCTTATTTGGGAGATTTGTTACAAATGCAAGTCATACTCTGATACGTACACTGTGATTTATAGACCAAACATTATGGGCAAAATAATCAGAAATCCAAGGGACTGAAAATTTAAGGGATATTTTTGCCCATTTTTCCATGTTATGCCATACATTTCAGTTGTAGACGTAACATCCTACCTGTTAAGCATGAGTGTGCTCTTTGATAGACTTGTGACCCTTTCAGACCTCATGCCTAATGCTGCTGGATTCTAGTAATTGAAAAGAGCAAGTCTGGAAAATGGATCGACAGATATCTGGACTTAAGCTAGAAGTGCCAAACAAGGAAGAACCTGTCTTCATATTATTTATTAATTTAGATTAAGCATTTGAAAACAGGAATAAATATATGCAGTTTTCAGTATTTTCATTACAATTTTTGCTTTTAGGTCCAGTTTATTGTCATGTACATAGTACAATGAAATTGTTACTTGCAAGTCTCTGCAGTATCGCTGACAAAAATAAAACAAATGAGTAAAAAGTATAGACAGCAGACCACACACACATACACGCACACACAACACACACACACACACACGCACACACACACACACACACACACACATATATATATATATATATATATATATATATATATATATATATATACTGCATATACATATATAATATATATACAGTGATCCCTCGCTATATCGCGCTTCGCCTTTCGCGGCTTCACTCCATCGCGGATTTTATATGTAAGCATATTTAAATATATATCGCGGATTTTTCGCTGCTTCGCGGGTTTCTGCGGACAATGGGATTTTTAATTTCTGGTACATGCTTCCTCAGTTGGTTTGCCCTGTTGATTTCATACAAGGGACGCTATTGGCAGATGGCTGAGAAGCTACCCAACTTACTTTCTCTCTCTCTCTCTCTCTCTCTTGCGCTGACGTAGGGGTTGTGAGCAGGGGGGCTGTTCGCACACCTAGACGATAGGGACGTTGCTACTTTCTGTGTGCAGCTGCTTCCTGAAGGACATGCTGCACGGTGCTTCGCATACTTAAAAGCTCAAAGGGCACGTATTGATTTTTGACTTTGTTTTTCTCTGGCTCTCTCTCTCTTTGTCTGCTCCTGACGGAGGGGGTGTGAGCTGCCGCCTTCAACAGCTTTGTACCGGCGGCTTTGCATACTTAAAAGCTAAACAGCCCTATTGATTTTTTTTTTGACTGCTTGCTTTGTTCTCTCTCTCCTGATGCGCACTCCTTTGAAAAGGAAGATATGTTTGCATTCTTTTAATTGTGAGACGGAACTGTCATCTCTGTCTTGTCATGGAGCACAGTTTAAACTTTTGAAAAAGAGACAAATGTTTGTTTGCAGTGTTTGAATAACGTTCCTGTCTCTCTACAACCTCCTGTGTTTCTGCGCAAATCTGTGACCCAAGCATGACAATATAAAAATAACCATATAAACATATGGTTTCTACTTCGCGGATTTTCTTATTTCGCGGGTGGCTCTGGAACGCAACCCCCGCGATGGAGGAGGGATTACTGTATATATATATGTATACACACACAATTATATACACTTTGCATTTGCAAGTATTATATTTTTATACACACTGTTTGTTAAGTTACAATATTTCTTCTTATGATTAACTGTTCAGCAACCTCATGAGTTATGGCTAGAAACTGGTTTCTGTACACTTTGCCGGAAGGAGGAGTGAGACAAAAGGCTGGGAAGGATGGCTGAGGTCTTTACATGCACTGTTATTCTTTCTAATATGTCCTTAATAGAAGATGACTGGATATTGGTAATATTCTGTGCCTTCAGTGTCTTATGTTCTTGAGCCAAGCAGGTACCTTACCAGGATGTTAGGCAGCAAATAAGGATGGACTTCACTATTCACCTTTAGAAGTTTGTGAAAATAGTTGGAAAAATAAAAATATTAATTAAATTTGTACAGCACTTTTGTAACCTACTAAAAGTCCTTAACATAGATTGCCTCAACCACCACCAACGTGCAGCATCCATCAGGTTGATGTGACATCAGTCATTCTTGGCACCAGTGCACTCACCACACATTAGCTACTAAGTAGTGAAGGGGTATGATAGATAGCTAATAAGACAATCAGGATGATTAGGGGGCCAGAATGATCAGGCTGTGGTGGACATTTTAGCCAGGACATTGGGAAACACCCTACTGTTTTCAAAAGATGCCCAAAGACCTTTTATAAGCACACACACTCAGGACCTCGATTTTATGTCTCATTTGAAGGATAATGTCAGCTTTAACAGCACAGTGTCCCCATCACTGCACTGGGGCATTGAAGCGGTAGGCTTCAGCAGCACCTCTTCCAGTTTTTACTAGATGGTTTCCCATTCTAGAACTGTGAGGTGTTCTCAGATGTCTGAGGAGGTAGATGTGCTGGTGCTTTTTGACAAGAGATGAAATACAGTATATTGTACCCACCTCCATAATTAATGAATCACTTGACAAATGGTTTAAAATTAACAGTTTGGGTTACTGCAAAAGTTAAGACTGAGCCCTGGAGTTAAATAGATGACTTACCCAATACAGAACTGCATCCTGAAAAAAAGGTTACAGGTTATCACAGGTCAAAAAGGTGCAGAGTGCAAAAATATGTTTAAGGACATACTGCATATAAAGAAGTCTGATAAGGAGACTGCTAAACGGGGTTGCTACCTTTAATGTGGAGAATTAAGGGAAAACGCTCCGCCCCCCATTCCTAAACCTAGCATGATGTTATAATACATATAGTTTAACTGAAGGACAATGCATGGGTGCCTGGTCCTGCTTAGTGTTTCTTGTGTGAGTCATTTAAAGCTGTGTACGAAAATATAGAACTAATCGCGTTCCATATCAGTTCAATGTGAAACACGTCTTTAACTTTCCAATTATGAAACGATTCCATGTTTTACAGGATGGTTGACAACCCTGCTGCTAACATGTATTGAACATGCTTAAATTTTGCATGACATAAACATGGCAGCACACCTCAGCATTGCTTATTTTTCACCAGTTGTATTCTTCTTGCGGTGGGTTGGCACCCTGCCCGGGATTGGTTCCCTGCCTTGTGCCCTGTGTTGGCGTGACCCTGTGTTCGGATTCAGCGGGTTGGAAAATGGATGGATGGATGTATTCTTCTTATATAGTTCATTCATTGCTTCATTTATCATCATTAAAGTCTTAAGATTATTAGGCAAAATACCATTATCTTAACTAGTTAGGGTTTATCATTTAATTACCTGTATTCAATGAGATATATTTTATTTAATATAATGATGGCATGTTCTTTGCTACCAGTTGTGTTTTTACATAGATCCTTGTTAATCTAACTAGCACCAATCAATGTTACCTTATATAAAGTGGCACTTCTCTTCATTATTTTGATAACTGTATGTCTGCTGGACCAGTTTTTTCGAAATATTAAACAGTTAAACATGTGACTCTGGTTATGTGTAACACGGTGTCTCATTTTAGTTTTCTTAATTCTGACTGAGAATTGCTCCTATGTGATTGTGGGCATATTGCACGAATGTGTCCTGCCATCCATTGGCTGGTGCCTTGACTGTTCTTTTTATTGCATTGTGTTGCTGAGATAGGCCTTTTCACATCTATTATTACCTATAAATCTATTATTAACTATAAAAAGCAAAGAAGTTTTCCCTCTTTACTCTTTTTTTTGCTGTCCTCATGATGTCTCCTCAATCCCTAGTGTGTATTTTATAAAGAAGAGTGCAGAGCTAGCACTAGCATGTGCTGACCCTATTTCTTCTCAAAACCATGAAAGAATAATTTAAGGGAACAAATAGGGCTGACATAACCTAGGATAAAAAAGTCAGGCATTATAAATAAATATGTTTGGACCATATTTACTCCTTCAAATCTTATTTTTTACGAAATTTTAAAAACTGCACACTCTAAGTAGTCATCAGCCTACAAATGACAGTGACATTATTTTATTACATTTTTTTGAGTTTGAAATAAAAAAAAAAAACATAATGCACAAGGAACTAATCTTACATTTGATTCCGAACTTCTTTCAGTTTTCAATGTTTTCACTACCTGTTACTTTGAGGAAATATACAATACATCCATCCATCCATTATCCAACCCGCTATATCATAACACAGGGTCACGGGGGTCTGCTGGAGCCAATCCCAGCCAACACAGGGTGCAAGGCAGGAAACAAACCCCGGGCAGGGCGACAGCCCACTGCAGGGTGCGCACACACACAACCACACCAAGCACACACTAGGGACAATTTAGAATCGCCAATGCACCTACAGTGCATGTCTTTGGACTGTGGGAGGAAACCGGAGTACCCAGAGGAAACCCACACAGACATGGGGAGAACATGCAAACTCCACACAGGGAGGACTTGGGAAGCGAACCCGGGTCTCCTAACTGCGAGGCAGCTGCGCTACCCACTGTGCCACCGTGCCGCCCCATATACAATACAATACAATACAATTTATTTTTATATAGCCCAAAATCACACAAGAAGTGCTGCAATGGGCTTTAACAGGCCCTGCCTCTTGACAGCCCCCCAGCCTTGACTCTCTAAGAAGACAAGGAAAAACTCCCAAAAAAACCCTTGTAGGGAAAAAATGGAAGAAACCTTGGGAAAGGCAGTTCAAAAAGAGACCCCTTTCCAGGTAGTTTGGGCGTGCAGTGGATGTCAAAAAGAATACAATGCACAGAACAGAACAAATCCTCAATACAGTATAAGAATAAAAAATATTACAAGTATGGAGCAGAATTTAACAGTAGATGATATCACATAATATGATTTAGATTTGTTTAGAGTCCTGGAGACCTCAGCCATCAAGCTGCCTCCCCCAACTGGCTATTCCACAGGTGAGACAGCACTGGGCCAGCCAATCTGATGAAAGGACCCCTCTACCCCACGATTCCTGTGATCCTCCATCAGGGATGACTTTACCTTAGGCAGGCAAAACAACTTGGCAGGTGGGTCGTGGCACCAAGTGCCACATTTGAGTACCGAGAAGAGAAACAGAATAGGTGAGGGTTAGTAACAAATTATAACTATCATGTTACCTATGTTTTAGTGCTAATGACTAGCAACAGAGATGCAGTCTGTACAGTTAATCAGCAGCTCTAGTCAGGGTATGCTAAACTGAAGTAGTGAGTCTTCAGCTGAGATTTAGCAGGCAGACCATTTCATATATCTATATCTATATAGATATCTATAGCTTATAGGTCTAAAGGCCAAAAAAAATCATTCATCAAAAGCCATCATCATCGAGTTCAGGGTCACAGGAAGATGGTGTTAACCCTGGCAGTGCCAGGCATAATGAAAAAAAATCAACCCTGCATGGGATGCCAGGTTATCGCAGGGAATACTCACATACTTAACAGAAATATCCAAGCATTGGTCAATCTAATATGCAATCTTTGCACTGTGGTAGGAAAACTGGATTATCTGAAGGAAAATCCATGGAGAGATAAGAAAAATATACAAATGCCACATTGACAATGCCCAAGTTTTGATTCAAACCCAGGACTCTAGAGCTGCAAGGTTGCAGCATTGACAACTGTGTCAGTATGCTGTTCTTTAATACAGCATGCATATAGTAAATTGAATCATTCAGGAAGTTCTTTTTAGCATCATATTTCTAAACAGTGCAAGTTTGAATGGTTTTAATACCATATTTCCATTTCCAAGAGATAATTGAAGTTGTACTGGAAAAGTATGTACAAAATAGTCACTTTCTATAAAAAGATTCTCAATTTGTATATAATTGTGTCTCGGTGCCAGCTGTTTTGAAAGAATATTGACATTATTTCATAGATCTGCACTATCATTTTTTATCTAGGTTTCAGCTGTGTAGGCTGCAGGAGAATGCATACGATTTTTAAATAAGTTTTCACACTCTACAGATGTTGTATGTCTTATATAAATTGCCATCAAAACAAAAAAGAAAAGCACCTTTGCAGCACTTAGCAAAACCTCCCTGCTGTTAGACAAAATGCATATACCTCCAACTGTATCTCTTTGAAATAATTATTCTCTTTTAGTATGTCATGTTGAAATCTGCCATTGGTATTTCTTCATATACTTATATTTCAGTGAATTGAATTTTATGGCATAATAAACTCTATTTTTCGAATTACATAGATGCAGGCATACTAAACACAGATATTTTCACTATCCCAGCTCTGTTTTGTTTTTTCATTTTTTTCTTAGTCCAATTTAATTTAATTTTTTTGTTTCTTTCTTTATTCTTAATTATTCAGGTGGGCTGCATCTGCAGCAGCCACCTGTGCCACCAATATTTTAGGTTCAGTTTGCTCACAGTTCTTTGCCAAGGAATTATGAAATGGTGGGTTTATCTTATTGTTTCTGTGACTCTCATCGTCTACTGCAGTTGCCTTTTTAAATTAAATTATTGTGTTAGTTGTTCTTTGGATAATTATTACAGATGTATGGTTAAAAGACTGTAAAGAGGCAACCTAGTCAATCCACCATGGAGCTCTAGCATGGCCCATCAACTGTAAGGCTGCAAAATAAATTTAAGATTGGTGACAAATTGGAGGAGGAGTATAGGAACCTAATCAAGGACTTTGTTAAATGGTGCGACTCAAACCACCTACAACTGAACACCAGCAAAACCAAGGAGCTGGTGGCAGATTTTAGGAGAACCAGGCCCCTCATGGACCCCGTGATCATCAGAAGTGACTGTGTGCAGAGGGTGCAGACCTATCAATACCTGGGAGTGCAACTGGATGATAAATTGGACTGGACTGCCAATACTGATGCTCTGTGCAAGAGAGGACAGAGCCAACTATACTTCCTTAGAAGGCTGGCGTCTTTCAACATCTGCAATACAATGCTGCAGATGTTCTATTGGTTGTGGCGAGCACCTTCTTCTACGTGGTGGTGTGCTGGGGAGGCAGCATAAAGAAGAGAGACGCCTCACGCTTGGACAAACTGGTGAGGAAGGCAGGCTCTATGGTAGGCACGGAGCTGGACAGTTTGACATCCGTGGCAGAGCGACGGGTGCTGAGCAGGCTCCTGTCAATCATGGAGAATCCACTGCATCCACTAAATAGTATCATCTCCAGACAGAGGAGCAGCTTCAGTGACAGACTGCTGTCACTACCCTGTTCCACTGACAGACTGAGGAGATCGTTTCTCCCCCACACTATGCGACTCTTCAGTTCCACTGGGGGTTAGGTTGGGGGGTAAACGTTAACATTATACACAGTTATTGTCTGTTATACCTGCATTTTTATTACTCTTTAATATTGTTTTTTGTATCAGTATGCTGCTGCTGGAGTATGTGAATTTCCCCTTAGGATTAATAATGTATCTATCTATCTATCTATCTATCTATCTATCTATCTATCTATCTATCTATCTATCTATCTATCTATCTATCTATCTATCTATCTATCTATCTATCTATCTATCTATCTATCTATCTATCTATCTATCTATCAGGTCTTCAGTAATTTTCTTATCACCATCAATCAATTGGCTCAATTTCAACCTTTTGTTTATAGTAGTAGGGTGTTGTGTAGGATGCAATGAGGAGTCAAGCAAAATTACACCTTTTATTGGCTCACTGTTCATTTCAGTTGAACCTTTTGTTTCAAATATTGTATATTTTTATAAAACATTTTGATTAATCCCTAAATTTTCTGTCATGCATATTTATAATTTTGTGGAGCCTTCATGGCTTCCTCAGATATGACAACACTCTCTTAGTGGGCTTTCTGTTAGAAAAATGAATATATTAGAAGAATGCTGGTATATTGATGTCACTCATTGTGCAAGTCATATTTAGAGTACAATTAAATTCTTATGTGTCTATTACAGATTAGAGGCAGTGTTAATACTAGCAAAAGACTCTGGATACAACATACATTAAATACAACATCAGACAGTATATATTGTAAATGAAACACACATCAGGTTTGCTCAGATCCAGGAACTCAGTGGCTAGCAGTGCTTCACTTGATTCCTAGCAGTATTAGGATAATGTTCAGGACTTTATTACACAAACACAAAAACTCTAAATTCATGATTTAGTAATCTACAAAAGAGCTCATTCAGCTTTGTGGTCACCATCTTATTATAACTCCATCCATCATCCAACCCGCTGAATCCGAACACAGGGTCACGGGGGTCTGCTGGAGCCAATCCCAGCCAACACAGGGCACAAGGCAGGAACCAATCCCAGGCAGGGTGCCAACCCACCACAGGACACACACAAACACACCCACACACTAGGGCCAATTTAGAATCGCCAATCCACCTAACCTGCATGTCTTTGGACTGTGGGAGGAAACCCACGCAGAGAACATGCAAACTCCACGCAGGGAGGACCCGGGAAGCGAACCCAGGTCCCCAGGTCTCCCAACTGCGAGGCAGCAGCGCTACCCACTGTGCCACCGTGCCACCCCTTATTATAACTCCCAATCTAAAAATGAGGATAAGTAGAAACATTGAAATTGTGTAAAATGCTTTTATTTTGTACTAGCTGTCCCCCACAGCTCCGCCCAAGTAGTACTAAAACAGAGCAAAAATTAATAAAAGAAAAATGTAATTCTGGCCAAGCAGAAGGCAGGTACACTCCAAGGTCAAACATTTTTCACTGTATCTGATCGTGTTCAGCTCCGACTGGAGAGCATCCCCTGCATGGGGAGAAAAGCATGTGACCATTATATCTCTGGCAATCAACAGCTACCCTCTAAAACAGACATAGCTCTGATCTCTCTCTCAAAAATGTCAAACGTTACTCCTTAACAATCTCTAGATAATAATGTCTGTTGAACAAACAGGTATTGCCAGCTAAGTGGAGACAAGTTACGCTCCAACACATGGCGAGAGGTAGACCTACTCGAATGGAGGCTGGCACGTGAGTGAGGAGGGCCCCGTAGCCTCTCTGCCAGATTTATATATAAATAGATAGATAGATAGATTTATATATATATATATATATATAGATATATATAGATATACATATAGATATATATATATATATATAGATATATATAGATATCTATGTATAATAAATCAATCTCGTTACTTTTTGTGCAATGTTGTGCTTCGTTTTTTAAGTGAAGGCCTTACTATAAAAAGCAATATATAATTATTAGTACCAGCACTGATTAAAGCTCAGGACTTGATACTAAATATAGAATGCAATTTATTCTGTAGGACATCATAGTATTCTGGGTTGCTTATTACTGATCTAGTTAATCAGGCTGATACTTTTCAATTTTTACCTTCCTTATATCAAATCTAAAATTCTTTTCCATTTTCCAGAGGTATTAACTAATTTTAGCTCCCAATATCGTGTATTCTTGCAGCTCCATTAGCTTTATTTTTAGCCCGCTGAGGCTGTTTTTGAAACAGAAATAAAGTTGAAAGTCAATTCAAATAGGAGACATTTCACTGGTTTGAAAGTGGTTAAAATGAGAGATAAATGTGCCTTTGTTAAATAAGAAATAGGTATCCTTCATCTAGGTATGTTTTGCCAAAATTTCTTTACTTGTTAAACAGTGGAGTGCTGAGATTTTCACTGTGTGTTTTGCATGCTGTCATGTGGTCCGTATAAACAAGTTACTGTATATGCTTTTTGTGCAACAAAACAAAGTGAAATACACTCAGTGGGAGATGGTGGTTTTATAAGAAGAGAACGATATCCTTCTTATCTAAACTAAAGATGGGAAGCCCTGGAGATCTGAAATGTAGTGTTTTTGTCTCCTTTGAAAAACCTGTCACTTAGAATGATTTAATCCTGTTGCTAGACGACAATAAAAAATAAGACCTATACCGGCTCTGTTAATTTATTTATTTATTTTCATTTGAACAGGCTTTGTGGCCAACTCCTGCCCATGGGAACAATAGGAAATTTATATTCTATTACTCTATAGAAGGCATCGAGTTCTTAAATGTTTTAGTCACAGATGATTGGGTCATGAAGGAGTTCCCTATAAGAAAAAATTGGGTTTGGGCAAAGCTGTTCATCTGGAAATTGCAGAGAAATGTGGTCAAGTTTATTAATGACACCATAAACAATTGAGGCTATTGAGATTCTTATCATATGTGGCTTATAATGAATTTACATAGATAAGCAGCAAATGCTTGGAATCCGAGTAATGAAAGGGCTGAAGGACATTGGGGAGTTTTGTATATATTTTTTAAATTAGCAGTTTGCAAGTTTTATTCTTTCTTCTTCAATAGTGTGTGCTTTTTGTGAGGGGGTACTGTAGTATAAATTTAGAATGTGTATACAATCAGTGGTTATTATTTTAACTCATACAGCCCAATTAACATCTTGAAATTGTACAGTAATATCACACAAATAATCTTTACAATATATCATTAACGTCCTTATTCTAATTTGAAAAATAGCATAGTTTTTCAGTAAGATATGTAACAAATTTAAATCACTTTTACAGTATAGGGAATTATCAGTTAAATGTTAATGCATCAAGTAGATTTACATATTAATGGTAAATCACATGTTAAAAAGTAGATTCAAATGTATTTTTACTGCTGAACAAGATAATTTGGTTTTCCTTAGCTATTTTTTGTAAGGATTTGACTCCACTAATCACAAGTATAACTGACCTTAAACCAGATTTATACTTATTTTGATAATTTATTGCTTTTCATGCATTGGAATGCATCACATGTAAAGAAGAATCTGTCCGAATAATATGTGGAAGTCATTTGTGATATCTAGTGAACAAACAGTTGTACATTCAATCAATAATCATTGCTGAAATTAATAATGTGTTGGCCCTCCTTACATGGCTGGTTTGTGATTTGTTTAACTGTTGGAAATAAAACTGGCTAATGTTCAGTTTTGAAACAGAAGAATGCAGTAAATTAAAATGACTTTAAAGTGAAATGCCCATCTACTTTCACTTGTTAGACTTGTTTGTAGTGATCATTCATTTTAAAGAGGCCACAGTTTTTTTACTCCACTGATTGAAATAGTTTAATTATTTTACTTAACTGCTTGTGAGATTCGACTTTCATGAATTATTCATACTTTTCCAAATCCAAATTGTTTATACTTCTTCAAATGTTTTCACATCAGTTTAGTTATTTGTATTTGATAGTGAAAGTGTCAAAAGAGCTTTACATTTAAGTTATTATCAAGCCCAGAATTATGCCATGGAGACCAAAATATCCAAAAAGGTGTGTTTTATTGTAGAAATAAATACTATGAAGGTATAAATAATAAGAACAAAGGTAGGACAAAATAAATCAAAGAAATAATAACATCCCTTGACTCTCTGGGACTTTCTATACCAGAATGGTCCCATATCTGACCCTCCCATTCATTCCCTTTGACTCTGACCTGTTGACTGCTTGCCCCAAAAACAGTTCCCTACTTTGCACTCTCATAAATTTTTGACTGTTGGTCTTTTGAATGCTTCTGAGGTCATGGGAACAGTACTAAAAAACCCAAACCCAACAAGCCACAATGCTGTCTAGCAGCACCTTAAAATTACATTCTACTAAACACGCAATTATTATTAAAGGATTAGGTCTTCTGTGCTGCTTTCTCGTGTCTAGGATTGTCTGTCTGACAACACAGTCCCTAGTGTACTCGTCTACCATTCAGGACGTATTGTTGGCATTCTGTCTCCAGCCTGCCTTCCTTTGTCATGCTGACACCTTCATATTGTATATACCTAGAGCAAATGCTGCCTAGTGGTACTCTTCCTCCTGACCTGTCACTAATAATGCATGCCTTTGTGTCAGTGCCAATTTTTCTTTTTCTATCGCTGCAATCTGCTGTCTTCTGGCCTTGTCCTGTTTCAGCCCTTCCTGTTCAGAATTAGTAAGCTTTGGACATATCAATGAATAAAAAGTTTTTGTCTTAGATGCATTTTTTCTATTCCTTTAATGTGAATATTTTTAAGCATTATTTTCCAGAAACTGTAAGTTTTGGATTAATTGTTTAGATTGAGAAAAATATTGATTTCATCGTTTTGTTGGTGAGGTGGTAGGATGTATGGCTGCGTAGCAAAAGAAAGCCTCCCAAAAGGCATTACCTGCCACTTCAAGAAGTATCCACTATAAAACTCAATGCAGCGCTTCTCACCTCACTGTCTGAGATTATGGATTTAAGCCATGAACATTGTTAGTCTTGAGCTCATGGTTGTTATTCTGTTTAACAACTCATAGCTTTCCATTTCTTGACTCATTTCATAGTCTGATCAGTTTGGCTATGATGGTATTCTTGTTATTTTGGTAAAGAGTTTTGGCAACCCATGTTTTATTTTTGCTTAAAGTTTAGCTGCTCAGATTTTATTTTTGATAACAATATTTTGCAATTCTAGAAAACTGTGTTTATTTTAGTTTCTTAAAAACACACACATCTCCCAGTTCATTATTAACAAGTAGCTGTGTAAGACCATGCTGTAAAAAGCCTGGGGTCCTGGAAACTATTGAAATCATCAGAAAAAAATTGAAATGTAGAGATATCAGGTAATTGAAAGGAAATACTTTGGGCATCTCTCTCCTAGGAGGTTTTGTGTTGCCGACGTGCTGGCATCGTTACTCGGCATTAGCGGCTAAGCGAATGTCTTTCTTTGGAGGTTTCCTTTTGCCAGCATGCTCGCCTTGCTTGTGTATTAGCGGCAGGAGGAAAAGTTAAAGGGATACCATTTTGCTGATGTGCTCACTTCGCTTCTGTATTAGCTGCTAAGCGAGTGACTCTTTCTTCAGAGGTTTTCACTTTGCCGACGTGCTGGCCTCGCTTGTGTATCCTCGGAGGTGGAGCCATTACCCCGACTCCACCTCTCACTTCTGGGCCGAACAGACACACACACTTCCACGCGAAGACGTTTATATTTATTAACAATACCTTTGTAGTTGCTTAAAATTCATTCATCCAGCAGAGTATGCAAAGAGGGTGTTTGGAATCAAAAAAGCAGGTGGAGCAATATTTCTGCCTATGACAAATCCCATGTCAATAGGAAAACAAAACATCCAGTTTCTTCTTGAACATCTGTTACATGCGTCTAGCTATTGGTTTTCACCTGAGAATTGCTTGCTTGTTGCCTATATTCCACAAACTACCTGTCACCTTTTTCTCCTCTAAGTTTACCCCTTGTCTCTGTACTAGAATTTGGTTAAGTATTCATAGATAATAGATTTCTTTATTTAATTGTACACATCACTGAGGTAAAAAAAAAATTCTAGAGATGAAACCAGATCATTAAAATACACAAACATGAAACGAAACACAGTGAACACATTGATGCTATCATGTAGTGTATAAGCTTTGTGTATGAAAATGTGGCACAACAATACACTGAACTTACAGGGAAGGAATTAAATTCCCATAATTCATTGGTTCTTTGCATTTAGTGTTTAGATTTCATGGTATCCTATCAATATGTTTACATAAACAATGTTGTACATACTCCTTGTAAAATATATTTCAAATGAACAGTAAAAGGTCTGTAAGGCAGCGTTTTACTTTTTCTACATCCCTAATGAACATATTTATTAGGTAATAACTTAGAAAAGCTTTAATTTTTTTTTTTTTTGAGATAGAATTCTTTTGCGATCGTGAAGAATTAGACAATATGCAAAGGTGAGGTTCAACGACTGTGAATGTGAATGATGGTAAGGCAACAGTACTGTAAATACAGCAGTAGCACAAGAGTAGATCTCTATAAGCAGTGCTGTCTGCGGTCATTTTTGGGGTTGTTTGCTCCTTGCCATTCCTTGGCACCAATAGTATTTATGTGCCACAAGGGGTCCTTGCTCCAGGGCTTACACCACTTCAGTCAATAACTTTGCACAAAGTTCTCCATCAAGTGTTAAAAACTGTTTGCAGCCCACATAGATACATTTGGTGAGATCAAGGCCATGCAGCTGAATAGAAAGTGTCTGTTATGGAGGATCTGAAAGAGATGCTTTCAATATTCTTTTTAGCCTTAGAGAATGCAAGGTACAAGTATAAAAATGTGAAATAACTGCTTTTCCATCTATAGCAATTATGACAATGCTGAATGATAAATCTGGCAGGGCACAATTGACTAAATTCAGCATAATACAATCCACATACAAAGTAAATGTATTCATAGATTTCTACTGTGCTGCATTCAATACAGAATCTAACCCAGTGTGACCTTGAGTGAATCACTAAACTTCATTCTGTGCCAGCCTTTGGAAAAGATGTGAAAAGCAGTGTCAGACTGCATGAAAAAACTTTGCATAGGAAACAAAAGCCCAGTTCCCTCCCTACCCTTTGGGATGCATTTGACACTGTAAGATTGCAGATAAATTAAAATGTAAGTGGTAATGCCGATCACTATATATTTTTTTATATGACCAATATAGTCTTCTGGCAGAAAAGAAAGAAAAAAAAACTAAGAACCATTAAAAACTGCACTCTCAATGTTCTGAATTTTTGATGGCCACATTTTATAGTACCCAACCTAGGAAAAGCCACAGACAAAGAAATTAGAAACCAATGACATTTTAATTTGACAAAAGGACTAAAGCAAAACCATCAAGGACAGCCCATAGCAGATTTTATTAGTCTCTCTCTCCAACTGAAAATAATAATAGTGAAAAGGTGTTTAAAAAAGCAGTTCTTTGTGTGTTTACATTTTTTCTGGCTTTTATTAGATGAACAAATACCAAAAAACAAACAGTTCGTTTAAGAAATGTATGCAATACTCTGTTCCAAATTTAAAAACTGCCCCTTTAAATTAAATATCTCTTTAAAGCACAGCAGACATCAAGAACTGCATCAATCCATTCCTCTAGTTTTCAAACAGTCTCAGAGACCTACAGAGAAACTGTATCCCTTTTTCTTCTTGAAGCACTACCTGAACTCAAAGGCATGTCTGAAAATTAGGGTATTGTTTCGAGTAGATTTCAGGTGTGATCATTCTTATACTTTATATTTCCTTTTTTTTTTAGCTGTGTCAATGCACACTTGCTTCAGTGTTTCATGTCATCGTCTTTCTTCATGATCCAGCTGCATTTCAGCAACAGCTTACAGTAGGAACAGTCATCTAGATAGTCTCCAGAAAAAAAGTCTTCTGATGCAGAGTAGAACTGACAGTTCCTCCAAAGATGGCAAGTTGCCTGGTATTTTATGCATCTACTTATTCCCAAACAATGACACTACAATCACATTTCCTGACCATTACTCTGAGTTGATTACTCTGAAATGTAGTATCAGCTTTTCTCTGGGTATAGTAGAGCACAGTGCCCACATTTTTCCACTTTTAACTCATCATTAAGATCACCCATGAGCATTTTGACAAACTTGATGCAGTAATGAATGTTCTTCTCAGAGAATGAAGGTTGAATCTATCTTATATGCGTACTGTAAGGTGGCACCCACAAGCGCACAGACTAAACCCAACACTTAGAACTGAATATACCACTCAGTGCAATGGAGAATCATTTTAAAAAAGTGAAAATTAAATGCATGCATGGTTCTTCTGTAGTTTTGTTTGCTGTTGTATACAGCTAACAAGGCAAGTAAACTAGGAGGAGGAGGTTGGACACATTGGCGCACTCACTCACCACACGTTGAACCGCCTGGAATGGGCCCCGAGTGTAGCAGGTGACACCTCTGCACCACACTGAAACAGTATGAGGATTTTTACGGGGTCTGGAGTGCCAATCCTGCCACCAACCACCAAGTTTTCCCTGTACGTTTGAGGACCTGCTTGCAGGGCTGGATGCAGATTAACGTCATACCGAGGACAAAGCGATTGGAGGTTAAGGGCCTGGCTCAAGGGCCCAACAGAATAGAGTGACTTCTGGCGTTTATAGGATTCAAACCAGCAACCTTGTGATTGCCGGCACAGATACCTAACCTCAGGGCCAACACTTCCATGTAAACTAAATAAAACAAAATAAATGCAAAGTAAAACTATAACAAGACTAATGTGTGATATTTCTAGGTTAAAACCAACAAATTTAAAGGCAGATTTTAAACCACTAAACCAATGATTGTTCAACCTTTTTTTTCTCACAACCCAGTTTTGCCTTGTTTGTGTCTTCGAGACTCAGAAACACTGCCAACAGTCATCCTAATTGTCCCCCTTGGGAATTGTAATGCATTGGTGAGGTCACATCTAGAGTACTGTGTGCAGTTTTGGTCTCCAGGCTACAAAAAAGACATAGCAGCACTGGAAAAGGTCCAGAGAAGAGTGACTAGGCTGATTCTAGGGCTACAGGGGATGAATTATGAGGAAAGATTAAAAGAGCTGAACCTTTCCAATTTAAGCAAAAGAAGATTAAGAGGTGACATGACTAAAGTGTTTAAAATTAGAAGGGAATTAGTACAGTGGATTGAGACTGTTATTTTAAAATGAGTTAATCGAGAACAAGGGTAACAGTTGGAAACTTGTTAAGGGTAAATTTCACATAAAACAATACCAAGTTTTTATTTACACCGAGAACCATAGACACTTGGAATAAGCTACCAAGTAGTCTGGTAGACAGTATGACTTGAAAGACTTTAAAAATTGAACTTGATGCTTTTTTATAAGAATTAAGTGGATAGGACTGGCAAGCTTTGTTGGACTGAATGGCCTGTTCTTGTCCAGATTGTTCTAATGTTCTAGTTGCTGCCAACAGTCATTCCTTGGTTATAATTTGGAGAATCGCCACCGACAGTCACCTCCTAACCACAGAAAATTGCCAACACAGGTAATAGTGGAGCAAAGGTGTTTCCTTAAACAGTCCGTGGCGACCCATTGTAAGACACTCCACAAACTGTATGCGACCCTACCGTCTAGTACTATTGTGAATCTGAGAGTGCATTGCTGTCTCAAAACACTCAAAGTTTACATTTTTCATCAAATAGTTATTTTAATAACATAAAAATATGCATAAATGTTTTATACAAGTATTAAAATATATTTTTTAATAATTTGTGCCAGGGGAAAACTTATCTGGATAAGTGCCTGGCTTTTGTAGGACCACCTTTGACACCAACTCTGCTATAAGCGTCAGTCATTTTTACAGTAAATACAGTAAAAAATGGATGTAGGTATAATTAGTGTTTTTTTGGAAAAAGAATGCTTAAAAAGACATTTTTCAAACCTCAAATGCAACAGCATGTCCTAAAATATTCTATGGTTATGTATATTAAGTTTTCTACTACAGTACAGTAAGGATTTATTAACAAGAATTTACTACTGAATGCACTCATATGCAAAAAAGTAAATCGTGTATATCACACAATTTCAGAAAACGTAGCCTTATGGCTGTCTCTTTTCATAACTAAAGTACTTAAAATATAAATTGTATGTTACACTTCAATGGCTTGTTGATATTCTTGAAATAAAGGCTACAAAATCATGTTGTGAAAATTCTTTTTTATGTACCTACTGTATATCTCTCTTTTAAACAAGTAAGGACCGCTGTCAAGACAAGACTTTAAAATGGCAAACATTCTGTCCAATACTGACCCAAATTATATGATAAAGTTAACACATTCCAGGAAAAGGGAGGCAGCAATAGAGCATTGCTCGCAATAATGGCTATCCACACTTTTGTAATCCAGATTATTATTACTATCAAAATTTTTAGATTTTTTTCTAGGAATATTTCTTAAACAAGTTGTATTATTTATTTAGAAATAGCATTGCTCAATTAGCATTGTTCTCCTACTGTTCAGATAAGATAGATAGTACTGTCTTTGTCCCAAGAGTTTAATTTAGCTTTTTACAGACTCATTCTCTTTTATAATAAAATAAAAGTTGTATCTGTAAATTGGTTATGTTTTTTTCTGAAGAGGCAGCAGGATGCTTGGAAACATCTTCTGTCAAGACTTGGACCAGAAAGTATTATTACTTCAAATATATTTAAGCTTAATAATCCAATATCATGACAAACACTTTTAAATACTAAGCTTGAAGTCAAGTCTTGTGTTGTTTGAATAAACACATTAATAACTGGTCAATTGATTCTCCAGTTTTAACAGTTCAACAGTTTTAATATGAATTAAATAAAATTTGCAGTAGAAATTCCCATAAAAAAAATATGGTAAACAAATGGGTCAGAAAAATTGTATAATAAAGGTGGTATGCATTCCGTCATGCAAGAGAAACTTTTTAGCAGAGTAATAGAGATTTTCCTTCTTGAACATACAGTACATCAGTTAGTTACTAATGACTTCAAACGTTGTTTATTTGTGCTTTTCTATATATTTGATCTAAATTGTTTAAACATCAAAGAATTGTTATATTTGCTTGTGTCAAAGATTACTGCATAAATCAGCTAGTAGATTTTTTTTCCTTAAAGCAAATTTGCTTGGGGGGTGGCACAGTGGCACAGTTGTAGCACTGCTGCCTTGTAAAAATGTGACAGAGGTTCATGTCCCAGGTGTCCCTGCTTGGAGCTGGCACGGTTTACCCATGGTTGTGTGTTTCCTCCCACAGTTCAAAGACGTGCATGGCAAGTAAATGAATCCATTTGTGTGTTTTCACCTCACAATGGACTAGAACCCTGTATAGGGATTTTTCCTACCTTGCACATGATGCTTACTGGGAGAGGCTCCAGTTTCCCAGCAACTGAGCCCTGGATAAGCAGGTTAAGAAAGTGGAGTGAAATTAATTTTTTTTTAATGTTTACCTTGGAAGTTTCATAGTCATTCCCATTCCCTTTATACCATTATCTTCAACTAATGTTACACCTTTTATTTCCGTACCACAAGTTCACTTTGTAGTATCTTGACACTTCTAAAATTTGTTCTTTTAAATAATTCAAACTCATATTTTCTAGGCATTTTATTTATAGCTGTACAACTCCTTGTTAATTGCTTTGACACCTTAAGTTTCCATTACTAACTTTGTTTTTTTACCCATGAACAGCCTATCTGTTAATTTTGAGCATGCAGTCCATGTCTTCTTTTGTTTCCCTATAGACATGTCAGCAAAGTACTGTACTTCACGCCAACTCTTAAATGCCCTTTTGCTTTCCTTTTCATCACAGTACTCAGTGAGTGGTATAACCTGTCGTTAACAGTTCAAACTCTTCAATCTCAGTTTTATCTTTCCTTCTGTTATCTACAAGTATGGTTTTCTTATTCTATTTTTTATGTCTTATACACCTAATTGCTTCTTGAAGCATTATATTTTTATTGCTTCTGTTGTCAACTGTGTTGTCTCATCTTTTCTCAGTTTTTCTCTGATGTCTTCTAGGCTCCGTTGAAAGCTTTTTAACCTATCACTTTCTTAGTTTTTCAATTTTGGCAATACATTTATAAACATTAAGTTAGGATATGATTAAATAAGTTGCACTATATGCTCCTGAGTAGCCCAATTACGGTTTTACATATTTCATAAAGTCACTGCTTCTGTTCACAACTTTTCCAAGAGGTTAATCTTGTGTTGTCCATTTGGTGTGTATGTGTGTTTCTTTATCTTTTAACAGAATTCCACTAGCTGTTCTTCTCAGTTATGCTTTTCACTTAGAGCAAGACTGTCACTGTCTTTGCTGTGTTTCTTCGTCTGGTTAACATATTTCAGTTTGTTATTGCTACTAGTGCCTGAAGTAATTATAAAGCCAAACAATGTGAAGTAATTTATTTACTTTTTGTTAACATATACAGAACAAGGTGGATACAGTTACACAGACTACCATTCCTACTGCTCTCACACATCACCAGAGATCCAGGTGTAATTTCCAGCCATTGTTAGTGAAAAGTGCATGGTCTCCAAGGGTACATGTACATATGTTTACCAGATCCTCCTATTTCTTCTTATATTTTAAAGATTTGTAGTCCTCATTAATAACTCTTCAATTATAAATTGGCCATGTCTGATGCTTTTTCCATTGTATAATTCTAACGACATTAGCCAGACCCTATACCCAGTTCATCACAGGGTACATTCATTCATGTCATAAAATTTGGAATAGCACTAGCATCTATTAGGGATGAGGCAAAAGAGTAAAAAAAAATGTGTGTAAGGGGGGAACTTGAAAATGTCCTCGAGATTCTAAACAGATTACGAAATTACGCCAAGTCCATGATTGGATATGTTATATAATGGTTAAATTACTAGTTGGAAAAATATTTCTTAACACATTTTATTTTCTTGTAATATAGCAAATGAATTACTTCAGCTAAGCAGAGTTGAAAAGATATGTTTAAATAAAGCTTTCAAGTATTGTTTTTACAGTATAGTAACTATAGTAATATAGTACTTTGATCAAAGAACATATATCAGGTGCACCCTCAAATTTGCATAGTGAGGTAAAGAGATATCAACATTCCTGTAACAAAATTAAAGTCATTTTTCAGTTATTTCAGCTTTTTAATACTGTATAATCCTCTATTATGTGTTGTCTTAATAGGTGCAGCCACTTTGTTTACAGTTGATGAGCTGGTTGCCACCTCTTATTTGTGTCTCAAGCCTCACATTAGCTACGCTGTTGGCTTGTTTGGCAACTTAAGGTTTTGGTTTCCAGTCTTTTCTGCTTTTCTGGTAATTACTTTGTCTAGTTTTGATGTATTGTTTGTCAATTTCCTGGTCACAATTATTAAACGTTTGTGTGTCACTGGCAGCCAGTTTCCATCATGGCAAAACAGTACAACTCTAAGAAAAGATTTTTCTGCAGAGATAAAAGACCTCTGAATGCTCAGGTACTGTAAGGGTATATACTACATTAAACCAAAGCTTAGATGATAGATGTCTGCCTTTTACAAATCCACTTTGATCTTGTAATATAATGGAAGGGAACACTTTCTTGGTTCTTTTAGGTAAATCTTATGCAAAGGATCTTACTTTCATTACTAAGCAGTAAGGTTTTTCTGTAGAATGTTCACTTTCTGTTCAGTGATTCAATGATTGATGCCTTATGTAAAGTTTTTATTAAAGTGTTCTCTTCAAACATAACTAGCATTAACAGTAAACATTGATTTTAAATAATGTTTTTTTTTTTTCTGAACAGCTATCTGGATCATTGGTGTTAATTTAGTAGTTAGTCTAGCTGTTCTATGACCAAACAGAATATTTGGCATACGTTTCATCTTTATTTCTGCCCCATGTTTATAGAGACTTCTATAGTATTCCTTGAATGTTATTTACTTCTTTATGTTCACGAACTACTTCCAACTATGTTGTTAAACTCAACAATTGCATTTCAATCTTACTTTTCCTGAATTTGTTGAGCTAATATCTTATTAGCTTTATGTTTATGTTCACAGTAAGACTGAGACGACTTTCTTGCTCTATTTCTTTTCAAGCCAGATAAGAATACGGTATCATTATTTGAATTTGCATATTCTTGGTCATTCTTAGAAATGTCAGTAATTAGTACTGGTATCCTACTAGTGTGTAGATTATTTTTATACCCTTAGATAAATGTTGAGTACTTCCCAGTTTGTTCCTAAAAGATATTTCTGGGTATGCATTGGTCTCAATAAAAATATCAATTTGTGTAAACATGCATTTAATAGTTTTATTCGCAGAGGAAAACATTTTAAGGTCCAAAATAAGAGAATTAAGATCCGAGGTAATGAAAACATTGTATTTAGAAGATAAAGGGGAAAACAAAAAAATATTATCAGGTTTTAAAAAGTCCAATTGTGAAGAGCTGTGTTGTACTACTGAAAAAAAGAATATTGTCCTGAATATGAGTAGAGAAATTTCCAGAGAGTTTACTGTCTTTAAAAAAAAAAGTCAGATTACAGTGGTAGTGGTAGGTGTTGCAATTGCAGCTTTTGGTGACTTGTGTAAATTTGAGTTTAATACACAATTAAAATCTCTAGCCATTATGAGGTTCTGATGTCTCATAATGGGAAACTTTAACTGTCATCCAAATTTAGCACCTATAAATTAACCAGAATTATTGGAGTTTCACATAGTTTTCTTACCAACATAATGTGAAATTCTTCAAAGCCAAACCTCAGTAGTGATCAATGAAATTACTTAGTTGATCAGAAATCCCCTTCTTGTGACTGTTTACTATTATTATTAGACCAACCCAATCTCTTTTCAACCCAGACTGATCCATATTATTTAAATGGGCTCCTGCCATGATACTACAATATATATGACGAAGTTGATCAAGATTCTTTATTTAATTAATAAGATACTGCATTTAAGAATCTGACAGTCATAAAACATACCTAATTCTGGTCATGGTTTTTGTATACTAGCGGCAGTAGCTTTTATTGAAAATAGCATTGTTATCATGCCAACCTGATACCCATTTGCTAATTATTTATGACAGTATTTATCCATTTCATGATCAATGAACTTATGTAGTTCCCTGTCTTTCCAATAATATTTTTCCTTTGTTATATGATTTGCCATATTATGTACTTCTGTTTCGCTTTCATGGTCTGTTTCGCATGGATTCTATTTACTTTCTTTGCTTATATGGCTACTGATATCTACTCATTTGTATCATATTTGTCTATTATGTGTATTCCTCACCAAACACTTTGGAACAGACAGCTATTCACACATGTAGAGAAGTCTAACTTTAATTTAAATATGGCAATGTACAGAGTTTTCTCTGCCAGTAGTGTTACAATATGAACATGATCCTGTGTATATACTATTATTCCTGTTAAAATAATGCCAATGTACGCTTGTCTTTGGACAGGTTAAGTGACACAGAATATTTCAAACATGGCCTGTCATCTTATTGTTTCATAAGAAACTCCTTACCTAGTAAAGTATGCTACCAAAAGCATTTTTTAAAATGTCTGTCCACAGGTATAATTAGTATGATCATAATGCATTCAGGAATTAAAATGATCTGTATAATAATTATTGCTTAAAATTTAATTACTATGTATTAATTATTTGTATTAACTGTACTTGAGAAAATATACAATTAAAAACAATTCAGTTCAGAGTCTGAATGGGCTAAAGCCTATCCTGACAACAATGACCGCAAGGCAAAAGCCAGCCTTGGTGTAAGAGACCATCCATCACAGAGCCCACTTACACACACACCCACATTCTTAATCACATGGACCAATTTAAAGTCACTGATTGACATAACACAATGACTCATTCATAATTAGTTCTGTCCAATCTGTTTCACTTTGGCTCATCTAAAGAATTCTTAGTAGATAATGGAGTTTCTATTTCAGTTTGAATAATTAATATTTAATAATTTAATATTTAATAAAGTATCTATCTATCTATCTATCTATCTATCTATCTATCTATCTATCTATCTATCTATCTATCTATCTATCTATCTATCTATCTATCTATCTATCTATCTATCTATCTATGTATCTATCTTTTCCAAACCTTCTAACTTTCCCCAAAATCTCTGGGTGCTTGTTCTCTCATTAAAAAAGGAGAAATTAAATTACGTTGGTATTGCGTACAGTATCGTACTACAATCTTGGAGAAGTGACACCTTTATGTTTCTACGATATGAAACTATTCAGATCAATGAATACATTAAATAGGGAAATTTTTAAAACAATTTTATCCAATAAACAGTCAAGTATTCCTTGGATTATGCTCACGTCTTTAATCAGTATGTAGAGGACAAATGAACAGTGCATAAATCATACATTATAAAAAGACATGAAAGATTATTGTCTTTAGTGCCTTGATACAATCATTTTTAGTAATGCTAAAACGTTTTTTAGAATCGTTACTTTAATATTAGAGTTCCTAAAATCTTTTAATAGAAATGTTGTGATCAATTAGGTACACAGAGCTCTCTGATCAGTAGCATCACTTCCCCATGACAAGATGGAATATTCAAAAAGTTTAGCTCTTCTATGTGAATTTCTAAATGTTTAATTTGCAATGACCTGATTACTACGCATTTAAAATCAATTACCAGTATAGGATGTTCTTATTGAGAGTGAAATTTATCAGCCTGGGGACCTTTGTCTGCAAGAGCTGATTTAGAAATAAGGGCTTGTCTAATGGCAGCTGTTCCTGTAATTTTGAGCACAGCTATAATTGCCCTTTGAGGAGGCTTAGGTACTAAAAACATAATGAAAAGTCCAAAAGCTGCTGACATTGTTATCATTCAGTGAAAACATAGAGCTGCACTTTTAATTCTTCTGTAAATTGGCTCTCAGGAGAACAATTTCTTTTTCACCCACTCTGTCTGACTCTCTCTCTCTTTCTTTTATTTATTTGCTTTTTCACAGTCTAGGTTAATCTGTCAGAATACTGTTATTTTAGCTCCTGAAGTCAAGAAATATGTATGTTACTTTTTAGGTGCATACACTGAATCAAATCTGAAAGAAATGTTTTGAAATAGTAAAGCAAGTCACAATGTTTTAACTTTTGCATTGGTAATGAAAATACATACTCCATTACCAAAAAGAGATCTGGTGCTGTAGAGATTTTCCTGCATTGATGCACACATGAACAGATGTTCATACTTGTCTTTTGCATTACCAACAAATCATACCTTGTTTCTGTAAATGGACTGTCAAGCCTAGAGGCAGACATGCTAAACTACATTTCATAATTGGTGAGGTTTGAATGTGACATGGTCATTTCATGCAGAGCACACTGTTAGGCTTCAGTGAGCATAGCAACTAAAATAAGTGAAAGTTAATGAACTTTTTAGAAATTTGTATTATGAAGAAAAGTGGAAAATAAATTAAAAAATAATGATATCACCCATCATTTACTTGACAATATTATTTTTAGTTGAAATGAAGTATAGTGAATAAACTCAAAAACGAATCAGTTCAGTTGATTCTGTGGCTGACTGATCAGTTTCAAATTTGCTTTCAAGAGTTACATGATATAGCATCTATATTTTTGTACCAATTTTAATTTCATTTCTTTTGTTCTTTATTACTCTATGCTGTGACAGAGGGGTAAATGAGTGTAACATTGCTTATTGTATATTAAATGAAGCAACTGAAAGCAATAAAGGAGCTACAACAGCTTCTTGACCTTTTTGCTGTATGAGGCCTCAGGTTGTACTCTACTGAAACACAATTAAGCTCAAGCTCCACTACCCTAACCTAACCCTAACCCTTCTTCCACAGGTCTTCCCTATTTAAAAATGTTGGAAGTTTAAAAAAAAAAAAAAAACTTTGCAAAATGGAGCTAGCAAAGTGACATTTCACTGATCTCTGTGCTACTCTTACTTGAAGGAGCTGACCATTTTTATTTAGCAATAAAAATATGAAAACTACACAGGGTGGCACAGTGGGAAGAAGTCAAGTCAGTTTCTTTTTATAGGCCACATTTTAACAACATCAGTTGACCAAAGTGCTGCACACTTTCCATAAATACATCAATATATATATATACAGATAAATACATACATCAAAATATAATAAACAAATTAAGACTATTCCAAAGATTAGGGTCAGCTACTGCAAAAGCACATTCCTCTTTAAGCTTAAGTCCAGATTTTGACACAACCAGTAACTTCTGGTCAGAGGACGTAAGTGATCGTGAAAGAGAGTAAGTAAGAGGTCAGTTAGATAAGTGGGGGTAAACCATTCAGAGATTCAAAAACAAACAAAATTTAAAACTAAATCTAGTAGTGATCAGGAAGCCAGTGAAGAGAAGCCAAAATTGGAGTGATGTGATTGTTTTCTTGTACAGTACCTGTTAGAAATCTGGCCACAGCGTTCTGAACTAGCGAAAGGCATGCAAAGGTTGACTGATTAACTCCAGTGTTTAGTTAGCTGCAATAGTGAAGTGTGAATTTGTTTTTGAAAATCATCTGCAGAAAGTGAAGTCTTGACTTTAGCTAATACCCTGAACTGACAGAAACAATGGAGTTAAACTGTCTGTAGTATTTGAGGGCATTGTCAAAAATCATGCCAAGATTTTACAGTAGGTTGTCAGAGGGCCAAGCTTACTCGCAGGAGCACAGGAAAAATCAGAAGGTCCAAAATATACAATCTCTACTTTGTTATAATTTAGACTAAGAAAATTTAGTGACATGCATACTAAAGTATTTTAATGTCTTTCAGCCATTCCAATAAGAACTTTCCTCTCACTGATCAAATATCCTAGGTTTTCTAAAGGGTAGTGCAGTTTTTCTCCCACTCCCCAAAGCCATATAGTATAATTCCAAATTGAGCCAGTGTGAGTGTGAATGTGATTGTGCCCTGCGATGTATTGGCATCTTGTCCAAGGCAGTTTCCTGTCTTGTGCCCAGTGTTGATGCCCCTGCAATCTTAAATTGGAATAAGCAGATTTATTTGTGATGTTATGTTATGGTAATAGCTAAATGTTTCTCATTTTGTTTATTTTGATCATTTTGAGTTGAGGGTTACTTTACAGTAGAAGTTGAAACAATATGCCTCTTATAAACTGAAAAATGATCTTTATTTATTGTAGGATCTTTGAGCAGCAAGGCACAAAATGAATTAAACCACTTCTGAGAAACATCCTTTAAAACACATCAGTACAGGAAGGAATTTAACATACAATGACATTCTTAGCTCATTTCTCAATTCACTTTCTCTTTCCAGGTCCTTATGATGGTAGTTTGTTTCTTAAATTATTTTATTCATTTATTGTTTTCTAGTACTTTGTACTATGTTTTTTTCCAGTTTATTTTTTTCCCTGGTGCTAACCTTGAATTTTTGTTTCTTGTGTTTATTTTGAATACATGAGAATTTCTGAGCTCTTTCTCCGCTTGCATCTGTATTGTGTTCTTTTTAAATTTCTCAAGCTTTTTTAGCATGGAAAACATACTATATAAATAAAATCTATTTTAGTTTTTTTTTCCCCCTCAGTCATCCATCCATCCATCCATTTTCTGACGTTCTTAATCTGTATAAGAATTGTGAGGGCTTCTTCTGGCATCATCAGGTGGAGACAGACACTAACCTTGAACAGGATGAGAGGGCTCTTGTCAATCAGTCAATCATAATTAAATACAACTCATTCATAATTTGTTTTAGTTTATATGTAAATATTTTGCACAGCATATAATATTACAAGCGATTATATAGAGCATATATATCAATATTACATTTACAAATATAATCAATCAACAAAAAAATACACACCAAAAATGCAGCACTGAGAGGCAATAGAAGAGACTGGAAGTATATTTGATTAATTTTAACAGAAAATGTTCCTTTAAAAATCAAATCCTTTACCCACAAAGAATAATTGCCTTCAGATGTCATTTATATGACTCCCAAAGTTGCATGCCAATGTGTTGCATGTTGAGTGGGCATACAAGTGAGAATTTCACCAAGCTGTACACATGACAATATTATTATTACCCCTACTACTGTTATAGTGTTTTTTGTTAGCTCTAAAGGAATGAGTGTGACAGTTGTAGGGAAGCCCTTGAAATGAGTTTTCTGTTTTTCTTCTGTATGACTTCCATATTTCTTTGTTACACTCAGTTGCTGATTTTGATTTGCGTAGCCCTATTTGATTCCTCTTGTTTGTGTTATTCACATAATAAAACCCAAATGACCTTGTACTGTACTTATAACTTATAAAACACAAATACTTGACACCTTATTTATTTTTCAACGTGAAAACTGCCTGCAAATAGATTTAAGCAAGCATAAAAATAAATAAATAAATACACATACATAATTAAATAAATTATTTGGCTTTGTACATGAAGTACTTTAGTTGAAATTGGTAAAAAGTAGCAGATTTGCTTGTGCTAGGTCCTTTTTTTTAAAGGCATTTGATTTGCTGGACCAATATTAAACAATTAAAACACCGATTTGTGTAATAAAGCATTAATATTTAGTTAACAAAAGAAAAAATGCACATTTCCATTTTGAAAGTGGATTTAAAGTCAGACACATGAAAGCAACATGTTTTCTGCAGACATTTTTCAAGTTTTTGCAGCATATTCATGGTACACTCCTGTGACCCTTAAATGCTTTTTGAATGCCTCCTATTAATAAGCAGAATCTCAGTCTCCCTACTTTTAAGATCACTAACTTATTCCACGCTACAGTATTCCAAACTGTGACTTGAGATTGTAACTTAGAAGAAATCAAACCATATGCCTGCTCCAAGTTAAAATCAGTCACTTGGAAACAGCTCAGCCTCTTACACTAAAATACACCAAACAGCAAATTAAACCATCTAATTAATCGACCATAGTTCAATGCACTGTGAAATGAAGCATGCAAACGGCAAAAAAATTAAACACAGGAAGGCTTATGCATTATAAGCTTTGTCTCTTCAAACAAGATTTGAGAGCAGGTCTATCACCCTAATAAATTAGTTTTTCTCAGAAGTTTGAACAGACTGTCAAACTATGAAATTAGTATTGCCACATAACTTGCACAGAAATATATTTTTATTGAGGAGAAAATAAGCAAAATGTATCTACAAAGAGTAGTGTATTTGTATAGCTACTGATAATGATGGGTTTTTATTATTTTTTGTTATGTTAAAACTTTCATTTTTCATGACAGATTAAAAATAAATAAAGAAAAAGCTACTTTAGTTTATTTTTAGCTTTAAGCAGGCTAGGTTGCTAAATATAACAGACAAGTCATATTACCTGAAAAAGCAGTGCATGGATATCCTACAGACATCTGTTATGCAGTCTGAAAAATTGGCTTTAGTGATTATCAGAATTAAATCAGGTGGTTCTGAGCTCTGCACAGAAAACCGCCGCATGTGACGGGGGACACAACATATCTCTTCAAGTGGCACTTCCTTAGAACTCAGAGAGACAATCGTCTAAATAACACTAATCTGGGTTACCCTGAGGAATAAATTACTGTACATGTTTCCAGCTGTATAAGTGGATGGTATATAGAGAAGTAAAAGAGCTCAATTAACACAGCCCACCCTCTAGATGTTGTCAATCTAGTTCAACGTGGGAGACAACTTCCAGCAAAGAGGAAACTGGGAGGAAGTGCTTTTGCTTTGCTCTATGATTATTTTGCCTGTTTTTTTTTCTCTTGTATTGCTCTTTTGTCAGTGAAGGCAACTATAGAGACCTCACTGTTGACATGTCTGGAATCTTAGCTGGTAAGTGAAAAAAAAAACAAAAAAAAAGGCTTACAGATAAAAATTAAAATGCTGGATACTGCAAAGATTTTCTAGGAACACTTTGCGCTAATGTATGGGTTTTATAAAATATGACAAATTAAGGAAATTAAATTTTATAATTGAGATTCTTCAAACAATTGCAAAACAGACTAAAATTTGGAAATAACACATTATTTCATGGCATTTATACTGATTATGTATTTCTTTCCATTTTCAAATATTTCCTTATTGGAAAAAATCTTAAGAATGTAACTTAGGTTTTTAAATCACTTCCCTGTTTCTATTCTATTTATTTATTTTTCCTACAATTAAACTTTTATTCTGTTGGCCTAGCTCTCTTTCTCAGGGGTGGGGGTTGATTTGTTTCATGCTTAGTTTTGTAAAACTTGACTTGCTTATATAGAATGTTATTTGCTTTTAATACATTTAATAAAACTAAAATAAATAAATAAGCCACTTATTAATACTTAATCATATTTTTAACCCAGGAAAAAATATTATTAAGGAAAATATACACAAAATAAATTAATCCAGCATTTCACATGAGTATGGATGTGTGTACGTGCATAATGTTATTTCTATGTATGTAGATATACACATATACAAATTATATATATATATGTGTGTGTGTGTGGGTGCATGGTTATGTATGGGGCATCATAGCACTAAACTTTCTAGAGCTGGTTCATTTACAGAGAAAGCATATTTTGACACTAGCATCATTCAGACAAAAACAGGATCATCTGGCTTTATGAATAACTCTCATATCTCGCAGTAAAAAAAAAATACCTTAAGTGCTTGTCTTTGGCAGTGCATTTTGCAGCCCCTGCCTCTCAGCAAGGGGACAGCTTTCAACAGGATGCCTTTTGAATTCTTTTAATTTCAGTAATTCATAAACAAACTTGAATTCCTTTAAAAAATTAATTAAGTTTGACTTTTGTTTTGAAAGACTCCAAGGATTGTTTCTACAAGTTTAAGAGTAAAGAGTGCTTTAAAAGAATTGTCAGTTTTATTGTGTAACTGTAGAGCGAATACAAATCTCTCTCTCTCTGTCTCTCTCACTCTCTGTGTGTGTTAGAAGTCCTGTTCCTGCATGGTTGTCTTTACGTTTGTCCAAAGATCTGCATGTTGATTTAATTGGCAATCTCAGATTGGTCCATTGTGCGAATGGGTATATACATGAGTGGATCCTGTGATAGAGTGGATCCATGTTCACGGTTGGTTCCTGTCTTGTGCCCAATGTTGCTGGGATGGCCTTGTTATTGTTTGTATAACTTTGGCAGATGCCTTTATCTAAGGTGGTTTACAACATCAGGTTGCATTACAATTGTTTACCTTTATTGTACAGTTGAAGTACAAATAGTCTTGTGGTTTATTGTGTAATGTGCAAGACATTATGATACATCCTCAATATATACAGCTCCTGCATAATTTTAAGAAAAAATCTAAATTATTTTTAAAACATGAAATAAATAGTATGCATCTGTATACCATGCATATATACTTGTATTTTGTGCTTGAGGATTTATTGACTCTGTGTTGTTCTCTGCACTTTTATTGGTCATATGGTATAACAGTCTTTATCAATCTTCTCTAACAATCTAACTAAAAAGCTTGATTTTGATGGTGCTTTAAGAATTTAAACAGTTGAATACATTTACAAGGAGACATATTTATATCCAATATATTAACAGATATACTTGATAGTGATGTTAGTCAATGCATTACAAAATACTTACTATGGAAACAAAAACTTTTATTTTTTAAGTCGGTGTGAGGAAGTGATCCTTTTGTGCTTTCATTCTCAAGTTGTCTATAGGAACTCAGCTACCACTAATTCCATTTTTCACCCATTCATTTGATTTTAAAAAAGAGTCTGGTTCTCTTTGGAGAATGACATGAGATTACATTCTCAAAAAAGCTGTGCCTTTTTCAGACGTATTGCATACAAGGCAGGAAACAGCCCTGCAGAAGACTGATCATACAATTAGGTGCCAATTTGGAATCACCAATTAACCTAACCTGGGAAAAAAACTGGGGTATCCTGAGCAAAGCCATCATGAACAGGATGTGAACTTCCAGGTGTGATATTTGAACCCACAACACTGCATCAGTGACACAGCAGTGATATCCACTGTGCCACCATGCTGCCCTGGATGATAAAAACGCACCAAATACTAATACTCAAAAAATACATTTTTTTTAATGTTAACTTTATTGAAAACTGTATTCAAAACATGAATAGCTGAATGTTGTTTTTATTGTGGCTCTAAATTAAGTAAGTCTATAGAAAAATTAAGAATTCTAAGCAGACTGATGCTAGGCAGCTGTTCTGATCAGTGAGAATAAAACAAGCCTTCTGCTTTGTGATTTGACACATTTCTTCTTGCCCTACTTACACATGTTCTTCAGTGCTGATTCATAATATATTCCGTAAACCGTTTCCATTTACCTGGAGCATCTAAAAGAAAGCTTGTTTTGTATTTAAATTCACACCAGCCAGATACTGATCTGGAAATGTTTCGGCCTCTACAGAGTGCAATGCTGTCCTGATAATTCAAGGATCCTGCATGAGTGCAAGGCAACAACCAGCCCTAGATGGAACACCAAACACTGGCATAGCTTCAGTCCTTTATATGTGCCCAGTTTAGAGTCATCTGTAAAGCAAGCAACATGTTATAAGACTATGAAAACATAACAAACATTAGAAGAACATGTTTGATGGCCAGCATATAAAATTTGCAATTTTAGAACACAGTAGAAAAACACTGTGTTGTATACAGTGAGCATTAAAAATCTGAATGAATTTTGGATGATCATAGGCTATAGAGATCTTAGTATTGGGAAAATCGTGCCTTCAAAGAATCTAATTTTTTCCTTGGGATTTACAACATATGGGAAAAGAAGTTACAATGACATTCTGTTTTTTATTGAGCAGTGGGGTCTTAGAGATAACATTCTTTCTATTTGGTATTTATAAGCTGTCTTCCTGCCACGTGTTTTATAAGTCAATAATTATTTTTTCAACAAAAATAAAACTATGTTCATCATAGGATCTATATTTTTAAACATCCAACCATCTATGTATTAAAGCTGCATTCTAATATTATTAGAAGTAGGGATGGCTTTAGTTGTGGTATTTTAAAAATTAACCAAGTTCTACTGTAGGTCACTGACCAAATTAGTATTGTATTTCTGAGGTGACAATGACAGAATGGCCATCTAGCTCTGTGAAGAGGATTACGTCTGTTCTGTATTGTGTATTGTATTTACCCCATTTTTGCACACCCATCCTACCTGGAAGGGGGTATCTCTCTGAATTGCCTTTGAGAAGATCTCTTCCTTTTTATGAGTACAAGATTTGTTTTGTGGACAGTTTCTTCTTGTCTTCTTAGGGAAAACAAAATCCATTGAGGCATTCCTTAAGTGATTTTGGGGTCCACAAGAAATAAATTGCTGTTGTTATTCGCCACTCTTAAGTGTATACAATGGTACAGGATTCTTGTTCAGTTAGTTGTGAGGTGAGAAATACTCAACGGCAAAAGGTAGCCCATCCAGACATTGATGCTGAATGAAGTCTCAGAGATGGGGTGAAAAGAAAGAAAGCTGTCTTTCTGGACAAGGTATTCCCCCTAAAGTGTAAAAACACCTACTGTATATGCTACAGAAAGTTTTAGAGACCTAGGAGCTGAACATGTTCAGTTGTTATCCTTAACAAAGTGTTAAGTCTATTGCTCCTTCACTGTAATTTAGAGTCACCAATTAGAAATTTAGGTAAAAAAGGAGTCCCCAGGGAAAAACATTCACAGCCATGGGTGGACTGTGCAGACTCCATACATACGGGATTCAAGGCAAGTCCTTTATACTCTTCTACAGTTAAATGCCAGGAGAACCATCCATTGCCTCACTCCTTGCTATGTATAGAAAGGCACATTCTTTTCTGTTGTTCCTCGTTGTTTCTGTTTTATTTATATAGTTTTTTTTATTTCTGCTCTTTGTCTTTTTTTTTTGGCCAAGGCATGCTTTGATAGAAACATATTCAAATGTTTTTAATCATTAACTTTGTTGAAATTATAATGAATGCAGTCCAATATTTAAATGAAAATAAATGAATTCTAAAGAAAAGCCAAAGGAATTTTGTGACAGAAAAGCTGTTTTCACTATAATCAGGCAAACATTGTACTAGATGCCAGAGTTACAAATTGAGCTCTTTTTTGCATTATTTTGATTTGTTCAGTTATACAACTACAAGCAATATAGTTCTAACTACCACTTGCACTCTCCTTAAAATGAATGAACCAGTGACAGACTGTTATTTTTGGCTTTGGTTATCATTTCAAGCTTAGAGAAGATATACAAGAGAGGCAGGTCGTTCTAGCCCATCAGGGAGTGTACAAAGCACACTGCCCAAGTCCTTGCTACAGCATCCACTCTAAAACCTTCCCCTATAATCCTGTTTACTTGTATTGTAGTCCTGCATGATTACTCAAAACCTGTTATGTTTGCTAACCAGAGGAGACAATGAACTTCCAGTCAACACCTTTGAGGTCTTGATCCCTTTTGCAACATGTAACATTTGCAAACCCAGTAATTCATTTCAGGATCATGGATGGTCTAAAGCTTTCCTCATTATCCAGCTCTGGATACTATTTTGATGCATGGCAAAGCCTTCATCTTGGATTACACACGCTTAGGAAAAGGGTGGATAGATTTATAGACATTTCCTCCCATACTAATGTTAATAATGCAGGATTGCTTCCTTTAGAAATGAATGTGTTAATATAAATGTTAATATAGCATCCACAAACACACTTAATCCAGTTCCATGTTGTACAGAGCAGTAGTCTGGCCCTGCAGTACTTGATGCAATTTAAATGGCAGATAATGTAATATTTACAGATTTATAGATAGTTTTTTGAATGATCTGGCTTATATCTTAAAAATCTTTAATATATATATATATATATATATATATATATATATATATATATATATATATATATATATATATATATATATATATATTCAGCCTTAATGTGTGCAGGCAGATGGATGGTGTTGGTTATAATTCAAGAAAGACACCTCTGAGCTTATACTTCTAGCTTTGCTCAGTTTTCTCCAGATTTTTAACTTTGTCCCCAAGGCCTTCCTATTTCAATTTCTGTGGTGCACAATCATCAGTTTATTTTTGAAATGATATTTCTCTTCCAGAAGATGCTATCCTCAGATCAATCCATTTCATCCTGCAGATTCTTGTTAATGAAGACTCTGCAGAATAGACCTGACCGTAATCTAAATATTATGCTTCCATGCATCGCTTCCTGTTTGCTTTTATTTAGCTAGGCCTAAGTAATTGTTTTCTGTCCACAGTTGACTGCGACATGAGACTATGCCTGCTTTAATATGACTAGACTAATAGTTTAAAAGATGTGTGACTAAACAATTTGCACTGGGACAGGACAAGGACATCTCACAGCAGGGCAAGTGTCACTGTTTGTACTGTATCTTAAGTAAATTCAAGCTGGCATTATTTCCAGCACTTTTTGCTGGCAATAATGGCATTTTTATTTATATCATTTTGATTTATTTTTGTTAATTACTGAATAGGAGTTTTCATTAAGATGTAACTATATCTGAATAATAATTAATTCTAAAATGTGTTTCTAATTTCATGTAAAACAACTTATTCTATTTTACTTGTAATTATTTTCTAATACTGGTAGAAATGAAAACAGCCTTTATAGTAACGTTTGGCAATATAACGTTTGACAATTATACAGTATGACTTCAGTCTCAGCTTTAGAAAAGGAAATTACATATCAATTGCAATTGATTTTCTTTGACTGTAAGGCAATACTTCACATACTCGTAATACATCTACTGTATACTGATATTAGAGTTCTGTCTTTTTGCCAAAGTGCATAGTAATACTACAGATATGGTGCTCAAATCATAGCAGATAATCTGAGAAATACTGTAGATTCTATATCGGGATCTGTATGAGAAAACAGGATTCCCCATTTCACTCTGCATTTTAATCATTTGGTTTTTTATACCACCCAAATAATTACCAATCTAGGATTGTGCTGAGCTATCATTAAATTTCTATGGTAATAATCTGATTTTTTTTTGGATGATGATGATACTATAGCTTTAACCTTGTACAACAACACTGTGGATTGTAAATTCCAGTTTCAAATGTAGAAATATACCTTAGTTTTGACTCAACTATTTAAACGTAGAGGGATCTGAATTCATGAGTTTTCTTTTTGCCTATCTTACTTACTCAAACAGAAAGACAGTAACAGATGGATTTTGGGTAGTCATTTTATATTTGTGTGTTCATTTATTAACTCATTTATTAACATCATGGTTGTCCCAAATAATACAAAGTAATAAAGATTTTTGTTTAATTAAACTCTTCTGAATTCTTCAGAAGTGACCTGCAGAAAAATAAATATTGTTTTGTTCAGTTTTACTGTAATTTCTAACATCCTTATAGTATTTGCATTACATTTCAATAATTTTAACATTCTCACTAAATACCCAAATGTTATGAATTTGTTATCATATTTACATATTAAATTTCATTTACAGTTTCAGACTACAAATACTTTTTAATAACAATGGTAATATTAGTAGTTTGTCTACTGTAGGATTAACATTAGAATTAATTTCTGTAATCTGTGTTAAGGTTGTTAAAGTGTAGCATAAGATAGCACTGCTGCCTCAAAGTGTCAGTATACCAAGTTTAAATCCTGACCTTGTCGCTGACTATGGAGTTTGCATGATTTTCCTCTGTTCGTTTTGGTTTTTACTCCAGTTTCCTCCCAAATCCTAAACATGTGTAGATTTGTTTTAGCAGCAATCGTAAATTAGTGCTGTGTTAATGGGTTTGTGTTTGACAGTGTATGTGTTCTGCAGTAGACTAATGTCTTGCCCATGATTGCTTCCATGACTGTCAATTGGTTCCGGGTGTTTTGGATATCTACAGTCAAGAACACTTTATCATATGGCTTGGTTTTGACGAAAGAAAAAATAGCTTTGAATTATATAGGTGAGGTTTGATGTAAACCTAATAATATTCATTCCACCCTTCAGTTATTGAACTATAATTGAGTTTTGTAATTCATTAATTCTTCATTTTGTTTCAGTCATATAACACTAAAAGAGGGACTTTATTGAATTGTTTGGTTTTGCTAATACCTCTCAGTAGCTCATCTAGTCACATATGAATAGCACATACACACATCAGTATGTAGGCTGTGTAGTTTATTTCACACTCAAAGTACCCTTTTTGGAAAGAAATGTTATGTTTACCTTCTTGTTCCTTACCGCTTACTTCACTTTCCAAAATTCATGTTGCCAAACATTTTTATAAATTCTGAAAACCTATATTAGTTTTCTAATAGGTCTGAGTCAGTATTATTTTTTTAACTCTCTCTGTTTGGGTTATAGACAGATTCACTATTGCAATGTAATTTTTTTCTATTGAGTTATATTGTGTTTGATATATATGTTGTAATAGACGGCCAGGAACCCTGCCCCGCCAGGATGCCTGGAGGAAGGAGGAACCGGGACAGCGGCACTTCTTTTCCCTGGGCACCCAGACGGTCCTTGATCCCTGGGGGACAGCGCTTCCGGGACACCAGGAAAGTGCTGACGGACCAGGGATGGTTTATGCCTGGAGTAGTTCCGGGTGTAAGGGCAACACTTCCTCCACACTGGGGAGTGCTGCCGGAAGCCCATCATCAGGCACCTGGAGCACATCCAGGGCTAGATAAAAGGTGCCGCCTCACTCCATTCAAGGAGTCGAAGTCGGGTGGAAGAAGGACGGAGCTTGCGCAACAGGAGTGGAGGCGGCTGAGAGAACCAAGGACTGTGAATTGTAAACAGTTTTGTAAATATTGCTGTAAATAAACGTGTGTGTTGTGGACACTGCATTGCCGTGTCTGTCTGTGGCCGGGCTACCTCTTACATTGTATATGTGTGTGTGTGTGTGTGTACTGTGGAGGACGGCCAGGACTCCTATATAATGGAAGGACTGGAGGAGAGAATATGTACAGGGCATTATCCACTAGATGGCAGCTCCCCTGGGTTGCAGAGGTGCCTTGGACTCCCACAGGGCAATTTGGGAGTTGGAGTTTGGCACAGCCCCGTTGAGTTCCATGGGCACTGCCAGGGGGTGCTGCAGGAATTGCTGATCCCTTTATTTCAACACTTCTGCTACACCCAAAAATGCTGCAGGAAGGAGATAAGGGACACCTGGAGCAGTTCCTGGTGCTCCATAAAAGGAGCCACCTCACTCCATTTAGGGAGCCAGAGTCAAGAGGAAGAGAGACAAAGCTTGCCGGGAGGACTGAAGGCAGAAGTCAAAGAGAAACAGAGAAGAAAAGACAGTGCAGTGTGCTGTGTCAAAGTGCTATTTTGCTTGTGTCAAAGTGCTATTTTGCTTGTGTAAATGTGCTGAACAGGTGGGAAACAAGGGAATGTGTTTCTGACAAGAAGAAAAAAAAATTGTGTGCTGAACTTGTGTTCTGCATTTGTCTGTATCAGGTCTGGGGAGCTGTGCGCCCTCTGCAAGCCACAATATATATAATTGGATGGGTAAGCAGATCAGGGTGGGCAAGGAAAAGGTTAGGGTGTGAACTGGATCTCCCTGTTTGGTCAAAATAAAACAAAGGTAAAATAACCAATTGGCTAGCCAAACATTACAGATGCCTTTCAAAGAACCAACAGTTAAACAAAGTATTTTAGCTAGGTCCAAATGAGAAGCTTCCTTCTGGGAGTAGCTCCTTTTACAGTATATTGTCTAAATCAGTAGGGACAGTGCCTTATTGGGTTTTTGTCCTGTGCTAAGGAAAAAGGAGAAGAGACTATTAGTGTCAATGCCCCCTCTCATCCTGGGGTGGAAGTACTTTCCACTCCAGAGCCAGGAAGATGATCCCCAGGTCCACATGTGATATTGTACCTGCCAAATAAAACAAAGAGAATACAACACGTTTCGCCTTAATTGGGGCTCATCAGATGTACACACTTTTGCTTCCCCTTGTTGGGATCGAACCTCAGACATCAGTGTCTGCTTCTCACAACTGAGAGGGTGTGGAGAATGTGTGCCGACTAGCTGACCAACCACAAGCGTAACCACCCAAGCATTAGATTGTGATCAAACCTATGCATATATATTGTTTATATGTGTATATATTCAGTATATTGATATATATATGTGTGTATAAACTGTATATACACAGTATATATATATATATATATATATATATATATATATATATATATATATATGTGTGTGTGTGTGTGTGTGTGTGTGTGTGTGTGTATGTATATGTATATATAAATTGAACCTTTTAAATTATTTTGTTCATTCCCTTGACTGGGAGAGATTTGTGTCAACATAAACATTCATTGTTTTCCGAATTTGCTTCTAGTAGCTATGAGTCTTTCAACCTGAGATTAAATGTAATGTTTATCTTCTTTTCATGTAGCACTTTGCATTGCATCTTTCAAGTGTTTGACTAGTTTGGAAATTTGTCCACTGCATTTAAATGAGATTTGTGTAGCGTCTGTATTTACTAACTCTTCCACTTTTCTCATTTGAGAATTTCTTAAGTTTTCTCATAATATCGTGTGAGAATCAATACTGTTAATATGGTTTTATAAGGAGTAATAGTCCTTAAACTGATTTCTAAAGGCCTCCAGTTACCACTACATCAGCTGAGTGTTCTCCTTGCATCCATTCATTCTTTTTCCCTCCCATTAACTAGTTCATAATGGTATATCACAGTTGAATGGAATGTATCGAAGGCTTCTTGAAAGCCTAATTGAACAATGCCACATCCTTTGCCTTTGTCCTTAAGCCATATTGTCTTTTAAGAAGCTTGAGTTCCTAAAGCTGTACAGCTAATGTATGCTTCTAAGTTCTAACTTTAAGATACTACATTAGTTAACTACTCTCCTAATTTATTGGACGTTGGTCTTCATGGTTTTATGTGGGATAGAGTTTAGACTTACATTTATTTCTAAATATTACAGGCTGCAAAAACTATATATACATTCCTTTATTTAAGTTGTCCTAAAAGAAATTATCAGATGCATAATATAAACAAAAGGTTTTCAACAAAATAAGACTTTTTCCAAGTAGATGGCACAGCACTAATTGTTGTCTCTAAGTTGACCCAAAGTAAAAGTGTTGGTGTGTGAGAATGAATCCCATGATGACTTGTGATGCTACAATGGGTTAAGCAGGTTTGAAGTTTTTGTTTACTCTGTATTATGCATATGTTGCATACTCTTTGCTTTAAAGTTACTTCAGTATTGTATTTTCCTTTTCATTATGTCCTTGTTTATTCTGTTTTACCTAACATTTCAACTTGCAGTAGAATATACAAGAAGGAAAATGCAACTTGAACCACAACTATTTGATTTCTCAAATAGGATCTTAGATATGTATAAATAACAGTGAGAAAGGGAACACATAGTACATTAGTGTTTGTCTGCATTTGTTTCACCTATGCATCTATGCCTTTAGCTTATTACTAAATCTGCAGATTTCCAGACTACGTTAGAAAGGAAGAACAATTCAAACGCTCACACCCAGGGCAAATAAAAGTGACCAATCAGTCTTACAGTAGGTAAGGGTGAACTGGAAAGAAAGCAGAGCAAAACAAAAAACAAGAAAAATGTTGTGAAGTAATTTAACTAATTGGATTTGAGCATTATGAGTAGACAGAACTGAAGAAAAAGGATGCATTGAACCTGAACTAAAATAAATGATTTTAGTTCACAAAGAGTCTAAGGTCTACCATAAATTGTAATAGAAGAATGGCAGATGATAGTGACTGACAGTGGAGGTTTACTGTTTTGTGAACTGGTAAGTCATGATTTGTGCAGTGTTCTGTTGTTGTCTTTAATAAATTGTTTTTGGATTGTGGGTCTAAATGCAGGCTGACATTCTGTGCTTTCCCCTTGTTCTGTTGCCATGGTTCTCATTTGCTCTGGGTCCTTTCTATAACCAGGTCTAGTATGCTTAGATCTGTCCTACTGTTTTCTATGACTTTAGCCTGATTTTATATACTTTACTATAGTATAATCACCAGTGCTTTTTACAAGTGGATCATAGGCAGGCTAGAATTGAACCAGCAAACATAATGGCTTACTCTTCTTTAGCTGATTATCCTAGAAAAAGCTGCAGGTCAACAACAATCGGCTTAGCTTGCCAGAAAATGTATATAAAAGGATGACATGGTTAGCATAGGCACTATTGGTTCAAATGTACAAACTCCACTAAAACTCATGAGCTTTCTCCAGTTGAGTCAGCTTTCTCCCAAATCCCTAAGCTGAATACATTAGGCTCATTGACAAATTCCAGTGTGCATGAGGTTCTCCTTCGACAAAGTGGTGCCCTATCCAGGGACTAAGGACTGAATCTACCACATTAGATTCCTGTTCCACCTTCCCTGTACCAGAATAAGTGGTTTAGAACATGAGTGAGTGAATGGTGCTAATATCCCATCAGCACTGAATGTGTTAAATTATTCTGTTCCATTGCCTTCCAGTGTAAAATTATTTTGTGGATCAATTCTAATATAAAAAGAAAAAATGCAGACAATAAATGTCTTTTTAGCTACACTTCATGTGAAAATTGCTCAACTTGTTTAAAAAAGAATTAACATTTTACATGCATTTATTTCAGCACCATATGGATTATGAATAATTAGTGTCTAACTACATACAGCTGTAAAACAAACTGTGAATTTTCTGAGGAACTGAGTGTCTGCGATACACCAACGTTTTTCTGTTTTTTTTCTTTTAGAAAATTGAATTACTTAAGGAAAAAGGAATATGAAAAAATGTAATAATGGAATTTACTTTTGCATTCTCTCAAAGCTCACAGTCTGCTTGTCCTTCAATCTTAAGCCCACACAAGACCAATAGAATAATAAATGAGAAACTGACAGCAAAATGTATAAATCCATTAATTTTTATATATCCTTTTTTATGCTTCTTCATACTATCCATATTGTATAGCACAGGGGATCACAATGTGGACAAAGTTGGATTTTTAGCTTAGCCAGGTCACTAGCCCTTAAAGACTATAAATTATCATTTAACATTTTGACTCTGTGGGGGTCTAGAGAAAAATAATAAAAATAAAAATGATTTCACATTTCATATTTTTTTCTAGATTATGTTGATCAAGCTATAGTAGTTTTAGAGCAGGACTAATAAAGCCAGTCTCCATTCTGATGTTAGTCATGACACTTTCTGCTTTAGGTTTATTGTTATATGTACACAGTATAATAAAACTTAGATTTGCAGGTCTTCCACAACCAATATGTTTTATCAGTATGCTAAAAATTCGTTGAAAACTTGTGAGTATATTAAAAGATGAAACATGTTCTATCACAAAACAAGTAAGTCAGGGTTGGCAGACGGGACTAGGAAATGTGGTTTTATGTCAGTGTTTTAGTGTCCTAAAGGAAATGTCTTTGTGTGTGGAGTGATAGATGAACTGTGTGTAATACTGTAAGTGAGCCTACCACTTTAAGAATATTACCCAGTGGGATATGCTTTTCAGTTTGATTGGTGATTCGATACACCTCAGAAGAGAGAGGAGATGAAAAAGCAATGTCTTGTTTTGTGTATGTTTGAAAGGAGTGTAGTGAGTGAGTGACAAGCTGCACCTGCTATTGAATCCATTTGAACTGCAGAATGTTAAACCACATTCTACATGTTATAGATAAATATATGCATATATTGTTGGTTTTATATATATATATATATATATATATATATATATATATATATATATATATATATATATATATATAGATAGATAGATAGATAGATAGATAGATATATATATATATATATATATATATATATATATATATATATATATATATATATAGATATATATATATAGATATATATATAGATATATATATTGGAAACCATGGGCGCTCCAGCTGCCCCGACACAGACAGGCAGGGACACGAGTTCAGCACAGCACACATTTATTTTCAAAAATGGAGCACATCTCCCTCGCTCCCCATAACATATGCACCAAATGCACAGTCCTCCTTCTTCCTTCTTTTTCTCTGTTTGTCACCCACCTCCACTCCTCCTCTTTGCAAGCTTTGTCCCTCTTTCTCCCGACTCTGGCTCTCCGAATGGAATGAGGCAGCTCCTTTTAAGCAGATCCTCAGATAGTTCCAGGTGGCTCATTAATCAGACCTGTACTCATCCCCAGGTGTGGTGAAAGCCTCATGTAGGGCTCTGCAGCTCCCCCTGGCAGCTTCTTCAGAACCCAATAGGGCTGTGCCACACTCCAACTCCCAACGTGTCCTGCAGGTATATACTGTATCTACTTTCTATATATAAAATCCTAAGCCTAAAGTGCAACTATTTTATGTAACATTTTTGTGTCATGCTTTAAATCAGATTATTTTAAAAGCTACATATATATATATGTTTGGTATCATTTTTTTTCAGAATTTATCAAAATTTAATGTGATGTTGTTAGATTTTCAGATTCTTGTTCCGTTTTTAAATTATAAACTAAAAATATCAAGAACTCACGTCTCGCGAGACAAGACTTTGTGCCAAAAGATTTAACCACGCCCAGGGCCGGAAATAAAAGACAAAGAGTAGGACAGCTGCTGTACAGACTTTTAAATGTTCGAAGAGCCGCAAGAGATGCAGATCACACACCATGGCGGCAGCAGCAAGCCAGCAGCTGATCGAGCAAAGAGGAGGTTAAAAAAAAACTGTATTTGTTTCCCATTGTATTACCAGCGGCAGAGACACGAAGTGGCTGGCACGTAGCACAGGCTGGGGGGGGTTGGCGAGTGAAGCGAGCGGGGGGAACCCCCTAGAATTAGTATATACATATATATATATATATACTGTATACAGTATATACTAATTCTAGGGGGTTATATATAAATTCTTTATACTTATATCTAAGGAAATCATCAGAATTTGTAAAGAACATCACTTGGATTATCAGTCATACAACGTACCCCTACAGTGTGTATACTTGAAACAATCGCACAGTAGTCAGTTAGAGTAGCGGAAAAGTAAATTAATGACCTGTCTGCGAATTTAGCAGTGCACAGGCTAATGGTATGGAAATGTGCAATAAATGTGCTGGATGGAAGAGGTCTTTAGTAATACTTTTTGCCTTTTCCAAGGCAGCATGTGTTAAATACATGCTGAACAACAGGGAGCCACGTGCCATTAATATTCTGTGATGCCTTCAACACTCTCTGTAATGCTTTGTGGCTTTGAGTTCATCCAGGATATTATATAGCCAGTGGGAACAGATTCCACAGTGATCCTAGAGAGGTTGGCAATGGCAGAAGCATCTGAGCTTTTCTTGGACATCTGTGGAAGTAAAGGAGTGGTTGATCTTCCTTCCTGCCAACTCCTGTATCCTTATTAAACACTGTTTTCCATTTTTGTACAATGACCTTCTAATGCCAGTTTTACTGAACCAGTTACTCTGTTTCTCACTCACCACTGTATTAACTTATTGATTAAGTTCTGTTTTCTGAAATAGAAATCACCTCAAATAAAGTTAGCTGCTTCCTTGACAAACATAACATGTACAATGTTATTAGGTACCACCGTCATACTCATGGGATGTATATTAGGCGATGTTAATCTGTGTTTCTCTTTTCTTTCCAACCTGGAAAAATAAAAAAAATGCTTTGTGGATAAACCTTTGCGGCTACCATTCAACATACAAATACTATCCAATTGGTTTTTGAACATTCTAAAAAATTACGACAGCCCATCATTAAGAAGTTGGGAAATATCTGGGCATCATTGAAGCATGGAGCGCACATACATACTGAAATCAGTCTATGAATTAGCACTGTGGTGGGTGTATAAGCACAATAGTGAGTAACCTGTCTTGTTAAACCTGAATCCTGACGTTCAGCTTACCCCACTGAAGGTTTTTATCATTGTGTGAGTCCGGTGACTAACACATAAGATTGCAAAGTTGAATTTTAGTACATCTACATTTCTCAGAGTAAATGAATTACAGTTTGCATGCTCCAAATACAAATTTCTTGCAGTGCATGTGTAATATTTTGATTTCACACTTCCTTGTGTGTGTAAAGGTCATGCCGCCCACACCAATGTCCAATGTCTTTTTTGCAGAATGTTTCAGGTTGTCCTTTCTAAGAAAATAAGAGCTCAGTTTTTTGTTATTATCTGTAGTGGAGATGCACCAATTTTAGAATAATTAAAGCTACATAAAAGTCTTCAACTATGGACATGGAATATGAAATTAATTTATTCTGTGCTGAGGAAAACATATTAATAAAAACTTTATTCACAAAGTGGCTGTACAGTCCAGCTGTGGGGCAACACATGAACACACTAATTCGGCAATCAGTATATCCCACGATATACTGTACAATCCATTTTATTTTTATATAAATAAACAAATTTGTGTGCTTATATCATTCATGGGACAAACCTATGATTAGTTCTAGTGGTACTGTCTCAGAGCAGCAGGAGATTAGGCTCAGTTGTCATTCCTGTCACTTCTTGCATTCAGATCTTATATTTGCATGGGTGTCCTATAACATCTCTTATTTTTCTCCCACATCCCAAAGATAAGCTTGCGAGTTCAACCAATGCCTCCAAGTAGGCCCACTGTATGCTTGAGAGTGTTCAGTGATAGACTGGGAAGCCATTTTATACTCCAGTGCTACGAACATTGCCTTCACCTAACTGTTTGAAGCAATTTCAGAATGGAGTTTTGCCTATTTGAATGCTAGGTCATCAAGGCTTTGTTTCTACTTTACACAAGTCGCTATCAGGTTTTTAATTCATTGTCTTTGACCCTGAATTGACCAAGTTGGATAAAAAAAAAATTCTAAAGGTGATCACAAATATTTAAAAAAAAAAAAAACTATTTTCTTGCATATATACTAGACAGTTTTTTTAAATGATTTCAACATTATTTTAAGTGTTTCAGTGCAGTTTCAGCTCAAGTAGATTTAGTACTTTGCTTTAGGTTACGCAGTAAATTTGTCGGAAAATGACCCGCAATGCTGTAGTCTCCCTGTGATTGCTGTGCCACATCCTGGTCTAGGAATTTTGACTACAAGTCTAGCAAGTGCATACATCAAGTAAACTACTTTGAAATATGAATAATAACATATGAGGCCAATTGTCAGTTAGGCAGTTTGGGCATGGCAGGGAATCTCAAGTGCTAGGATGGATCCTAGTGTTAATAAAGACAGCTTTCATTAAGCTTACTGGATCTGTTTCCTTAGCGTCTGCTTTTGTAATAGTTAAGCACCTGGTCCTCAGTTGGACTAATTGCATTATAATAACTTCATGATGTACCAGATGCTAAAGAGGTACAGTTCCCAGCAGTGCCAGCAGTGCAAAGAGAAACTGTTTTGTTTACTTTTTTTTCCATTTTTGTTTATTTATATATTTTTGCTTCAAGAAGTTGTAGTTGGGAGGAATGTTTACTATAACGTGTAACATAATCAGAACTTTTACATTGATATTAGCTTCTAGGTTCAGGCCAGATGGTCCCTTAACAAGTTCGTGTTTGGTTTGTGTGATGTTTAAGTGTTACTACACAGCCCAAATATTCATTTTTATTTGTTGAATTGCTCTTCTTGTTCTTTTCACTAAAGATTTATGATTAAATCCTTAATGATTTTTATTAAAAAAAACAACTAATGTACTGAATAATTAGTTATAACCAAAAAAGAATGAAGATTCAGTGTTTATGGTTCTGACTTTTGTACCGTAGGCTACATGCAGACATCATATGGGGTGATAATTCATCTATTAACAGAAAATGAATATTTCTTGCTCTAAGGAAATGTCATAAATCAGAATTAATTCTGGCCTAAAACAAATGTTCGTTAAAGCAGTCCACATTTTAAAGCATAATAAATTTGTACACCAGGCAACTCAGCATGTTGGAGAAATGGAATGTTAAAGACTGCTTATATTAGTTTCTTGGAGGGATGACTCATTAGGCTTTACTTATAGCACTCAGTACAAATCTTATTCAAATCGTCCTTCTTACATTTAGAGAGAAAAAAAAATTGAATTTACACATGTAAATTGAATTAATGTTTTGAGCACACTTTTTTAACCATTGCAAAAGGCAGTATAAACTTTTACTGCAAGTTGAACATTGAGTAGATTATATGTCTTCCTTTAACATTTTATTGCTGTTCTTTATCACTTTATGCATGCTATTACTGCGCTGCACCAATCAATGATCTATGTTGACACGAGAGCATTCCCACAGAAAGGACATTTATTCACAAATAAAATGTGGGAAATGCATTGAAGGAGAAAAGTAAAGGGAAAATGGGAAATATAATGATTTACATGTACATATAAAATAAACCTTGACATGTCCTGTACAAGCAATACCATACAAAGGTCTATAAATTAACTATTAAACAAGAGAGAGTAGCTAATTTCCTAGCTACTTCTCAGCAAAATCATATGCCTATAAGGTCCTTCACAAAACAAATGCCAATATTACCTGATAGCACACTGCCATGGAGTTATCGTACCCAAATCTTAGATCCCTGCAGAATATAAATTAATTAAGTCCCTTTCAGGGTTTATGTTGGAGCTAGTGCTGTCTCAGAATAGTGATAACTACCTTACTATCTGTGGGCTTCACACTTAAAACACAAGAATCCCATAGCCTTATAACCATTATGTCCAACATTGATATTGATGTGGACACTCATTAGGTTATACATAATAATAATACTGTGTCACATACTGGCTTCTCTGCTGGCTTGGTTTCATGAATTCCTTTTTTTTAATTTGAAGAAAATAACATTCCTTACAATCAGGTTGAACTTATACAACAAGTGACTTCATAGTCAAACAAAAAAAAAAACCCAACAAATTCTGACTTATAGTTGTTAAGAGCAGTGAAAAAAAATATGTTGAAAGGACATCACTTTTACTGTTTGATCAAATACATTTTTGTAAATTTGTATGCCTTTTCAGGGCCTTGTTCTTTAAAAGACAAAACGCAAAGGGACTGGGGGATGAAAAGAGGAAAGGGAAAGAAAGAATGGTTGAACAACTAGTTAGGTTCATCACCAGGAAGGCAAAAGTACTAGGTGTGTCAAAACCAAAAACAAGTCAAAAAAAAAACCTTGCCAAAATTCTTCAACTGTTACTAAGACATTTGTAGGCTAACAAGGAAGTAATGCATGCAAAGTTCTTTGTTTTAAGATCTAATCCATGAAAAAAACATTACACAATGGCTTGACAAATCCAATTCAAAATGGAATCTCATCAATAATAAATAATGCTAAAATTACACATATAGTATACAAAGTACATAATTAAGATGAGTATAACCGAGGGATCATGACAAAATATAATTTCACCACTGTGGTGGTAACTGTTATTATTACCATTGTCATAATTCTCATTCTGTAGGCATATAATATCGGAATTATTCTGGTATATTTTTATTGTGCATATCTAATATTTATTAAATTTGCTGTAACATTTTGTTTTTCTATCTGCTGATTAGGACCCTTGCCATGTTACTAACCATTTATATGACCTTTGTCAGTCACATGGCATACACATTACATCTCCACCCTCAAGTACATAATATGGCAATGCAATACTACTGATGTTCACATTTATGAAGAAAAAAGTCGAAAAGAATTTTGGTTCTGAATTTATTCAGGGAAGGGTCATTAGATTGGTTTATGAACTCTTTGCATCATCACTTTGGCTTTGTTTCTGCATTAATTTGAACTTTCTAGATTTATTTTTTTAATTTTCTGGAATTCTGACAGCAGGTCTATAACCTAACTATTAAACACAAGAGATTAGCTAATTTCCTTACTACTTCCCAAGATCAAATGCCTATAAGTTCCTAACAAAACAAATACCAGTTATACCTGATGCTACACTGCCATTGAGTTATTGTATCCAACTTTAACCTCTTAGATCTCTGGCAGAATATAATTGAATGGATCCTCTTTTAGGGTTTATCTTGTTGGAAGTGCTGTCAGAGTAGTGGCAACTCCCTTACTATCTGGGGGCTGCACACTTAACACACAAGAACCCCAGATCTACCTCATAGCCACATAACCATTAAATAGTGTCCTAACATTGTTTGGTACTAATATGGACACTTGTTAGGTTACAAATAATAGCAATACCTGTCACACCGTGACTTCTCAGCTGGCTGGGTTTCATAATATGTCAACACAATTCCACTGATGTCCAAGTTTATGAGGTAAATACTCTTTAAAAAAATACTTTTTTTGCTTCATAATTTACTTAGGGAAAGATTATTAGATATGTTTCTGAACTCTGTGCATCATAACTTTGACTTTGACTCTGGATTTTCAATTTGGACTTTCTTGATTTATGTTTCACTTTCCAAAAAATTCTGACCTTAGCTCTATAAGCTAACTATTAAATGAGCCAGATAGTAGCTAATTCTGTTCACATACTTCAATTTTGACTGCTGCATTACGCAATAGCTCATCTGCTGGTCCCCTTTTTCCAGTCTATTCTATCCTCATGTGCTTTCTTTACGAGTGCACTATAATCGCCACATGTCAAAGGTGACTTACTAAAAATAATTAGTATGGTTACAACACATAATGCTTGGCAATATTCTTTCATTTTTACATGGAGCTCAGATCTCAAGCTTTTGATTTTAGGACAGCCCTTTAAAATCTGACTTGTTTTATCATGTTACAAAACTTACCTAACAATGAATTTGAACTTGACTTGCAAATATGTCTTGAAATTCAGTTTATGATTAGTTATACTGTATATTGCTTACTAGAAAATGTGTGAAGCAAATTAGAGGTCATCTGTGTGCGAAAGACTCGACCAAAGTTGCTGATCATTCATATTGGCAGAAGAACTCACATTGGTGTTTTTGTCTGATCCACCTTTTAAGATAGTGCTCCAGACAATTCAAATAAATGTCAAATGCCTAACTGACAAAAAAATCATGTGATTAGAAAACTGACAGAATTCTTCTGATTAGAAAATGTACTGTATTATTACTTTGCTTTTGGACATGCTGGTTTAAGTGCAGTTCTTTTACAACGATTGCATAAAAATGATTTCAAATTTAGGTAGGTATGACTGTATTATTTTACTGTAATCATGAAATTATGTTTTTTTATGTCTTGATAAAAGACAAAAAGCTAGTCCTGAAATGGTATATCAAAGTGTGACCTTGACTATAATCAAAATTTGGCTGATTCAATTGCACATTTCAGTGTTAGACTTTTTTCCAAAAACAATAGAAGTCTTTAAGGTAATTTTTGTCAGCAAGTTTGGTGCGTACTGCTCATAATCGAACTGTCATAAATACATTATCAAGGTCTGCAGCAGGCAGCACTGTTTGGAATGCAGAAGTGAAAACAGTTTCATATTTAAATGTGCCTTTATTACTGGCAGGTTCCATATTACACGGAAATTATATTTGTTCTGCCACTCAGCAGTGCTTGAAGGGCATATGAAAAAATTGTTGTTGAAAAAACATAGGAGTGAGGTAAAGCAATATCTTAGGTTTTTAATAACATTGTATTTAATTTTCTTGCTTAAAAATATATCCCATATTTACTTAAGTAGCCTTCTGCTTGGTTATACAACTTTTTTTTGATCATCAAAGAGGTTTCATGTGCCCAAAAGATAAGGCATAATGTAAATGCTAGAAATAACATATATGATAAGGCATAAAATCATTTATTTTATTTTAATCACAGATAAATATCTATACCTCAGGCAAATTCTGAAGCTGTCTCCTATGGAAAAATACATGTACAGACTTAATATTTATGCTGACAAGTTAGGGATACAGATTTCATTTTCAGTTGCTGTATTTTTATTTTTAATACCACAAAATGACTCAATTAAGAATATTATTGATTTGAGGAAACAGATTATGACTGTAAGGCATTAGTACTTACCACTGAACCGCCAATCTACGCTTCCAATAATACTATGTTGAGCACTGACATTTTCAATTAAATGGTGCTCATTTTGGTCATTTAAACTTGACCAACGTTTCGTATTCTCTGTTTGAAGCAACCGTATGACTGCAGATTTCCACTTGTACTATGAAATTTAGCAAAAAGATAGTTCCTTAAAATGATTTACTTTAAGAGAAAATCATACATTGTGGAGTCTTCTTTGGAATGAGGGTAGAAATGGTCCAGCTAAGTTAAAATAATGTCGAAAAGCCTAAGGCTAAAATTGTTACCAACTGCAGCTTTTGAATGGCTAATGAGATTCTACTGTTGCATTCCAATAGTAAAACTGTGTTTTAGAATTTATGTGCTAGTTAATAATGTGTACTTTTATGTGTAACACACATTTCTTAACAAACTGAACTTTCTAACAGTAGAACTGAAATTACACAGTGGTACCAAAAATAAATTTAATAGGCTTGACTGCTCCTCCTATCTACAGCTACAGATTTTTTTGTTCTGTGAGAGAAATACTGGTTGAGTTTTGGCAGCATTCAATATCCATGCTTTAATGTAACCCATGATGACTTTGCTGTTTCTTGCTGTGGACGCTATATTTCTTTCTCGCTTCATGTGTCAACCCTTTCAACTGTAGAATCACTTTCTAAGGGCTGACAATTTCTACAATTGGACAGCATCAGACATTATTATCTTCAGTATTTTTCTTACTATTCTATTTTCACATTTTAGCATTTTTGCTTTTTGTTTTCTGAACTTACCAGCTTAATGAAAAGCATAAAAAATATGTAAAGTCATCTGCCTTTGGATCTAAAGGTTCAGTTCATTTTGGGGCTTTTAATGCATTATATGTGTTTCACTTCATGCCGTTCTTGCATAAAGTGATGCAAAGAGCTCTTCCCTGAGAACATACTCAAAACACATATTTATAAGTGTATTGTAATAACTACAATTTTAAGTCACACTACATTTATGCACATATTAATTTAAACAAACAATACAACAGAAATTAATCTTAATGACTGTCAATTCAAGACAATATAAAGTCCCATTAACATTATAATTGAGAAATGGAAAGATGATAATGGAAGAGAGAGAAAAAAATCCAATTAACAGCCGCATTCACAGAGAAAATAAATCTGTCACTTGATTACAACAGAGAAAGTCACAGTTGTGGTGACCTGGGTCAACATTTCTGGTTCTAATTTGAGATCATCGCAAGACATGCTTGGACACACACCCACATATACTTTGTTGGTTTGAGCATCCACTTTATTCAGAGCTATCAGCAATAAAAATATAAACTTGTCACATATTTTGTACTGCCTCTGCCCCTCTTCTACTGTACTTTGTTTCTCCTCTCAATACCATGCTGTGCCACTGTTAATGTATATTGTCACACTACTATTACTGCCCATAGAAAGTGACAATGCTTGTAGCCTTGAGATTCTGTGGAATTCACTCTTCTTCTTTTGAACATGTACTTACAGTATAATATTGAAGAATGCCCAAAGGATAGGGTGGCTAGTTGGCCTGTCTTTAAAACTGTTACTTTGTCCGTTACCGTCAACCATTGACCTCAAAGAGGATCATTTTCCCTAGGAATGGTAACTACAGAGTAATTCAAAAATATGAATCCAATTTCAAAATGATTTATTTTACTTGTAAATCATTACAGAACAATGCAGTAAATTGTAAATGGTTTAGGTGAGCATAAAGTTTATTATGTAATTTTACAACTGCTCAACATGTCCTCCTCCAGCTCTATGGACAACATCAATGCAATAGTCAAATTCATCCCATACTCAATTGAGCATGTAGGGTGTCACTGTACTCACGACTCTTTTAATGTGATTTTGGAGATCATCCAGTGTTGTTGGGAGTAGTGGCACATAAATAGAATCTTTAATGTACCCCCACAAAAAGATCTGGCAATCTTGGGGGCCAGAAGTGGAGTGCCAAATCGTGGGGTCCTTAACGACCAATCCAGTGATGATGGAGCTCTTTGTTGAGAATGCTTTCTGCTCAGGGGTCGCCATCTCCTCACAGACTGAAGGGAGCCATCTTCAAGTGACAGTCAGAAACTCCCCCTTTTTCAGTTGGTATGTGAATGGTTCCTAGGTGCCTCATGGTTGTAAGAATATGGGACTTTTGGAATCACCCTGTAGAATCTTGGTTCTCCTTTCCTGATCTATCAACTGGCTATATCTCAGATTATAATGTGAAAGGAACTTTATATTGTTCATGTTCTACTATGTGTTTCTTTGATATGTAAATGTTGTTCGGCGTAATACTTTATTATTACCACATGGATTTGTTCTGAGTATCTAATAAACTGAGTTAAACTGAAACTTTGAGATGGATTAGTTATGTTAAGTCTGAAATGATTGCTTTGAGCAGTTAGCATGCTGTAGTAATCAAGAACATATATTTAAAAGAAAGCAAGTGCAGCTTTGGATTCCAATGAGTTACACCACATAATCCTCAGTGAGTAATGTGATTTGCTGTACTTCTAACAGGAAAAAGAAGGTTTTTAAAGGAGTACTCCTGTGACAACAGACGGTACACTGCAAACTTAGTCTCAGTCTCCACAGTGTTAAGCACTCCACATCCATAGCACCATCAGTCTTCTTAGCTACATGAAGTTTCATTTATTTTAGTAAGTTGGTATCAATTAATTGAAGACCTTAAATTCTTGTCAAAATTTCACATCATTGAAATTTTTTACTGTATACTAAAGCATGTTGGGATGGTACTTATCCTTGAACAACTCATCCCGCTATCCACTTGCTATTCAAATTCAAGTTAGCAAGGAGCCAGAGCCTATTTTTCAGATCTAGCAAAGTGATGTGCCATCCATGGATAGAACAGCAATTCAGTGCAGGTCACATTCAATTACATTCACTACATACTATATATCAGTCCAGTTCAATGTCAAAAAATTAAGATAATGTCTCTGAGATACGGGTTTGCACATTAAGTTTAAGCATCTGTCCACCTACAAACACGTCCAAGTGTGAAAAAAACACATAGATTTTGAGTAAGACAGCATTTGTGCGCAATGAAAACATTTAAAAATACTATGCAACCTGAAGTAAAACTCTTTAAGGTTCATGTGTGGAGTTCCAAAAAAATACAGAATAAAAAATTAGACAATCAAAGGTGCAACAAAAGTGGGAGAGATATTAAAGAAAGTACAGGAAACTTAGACTGAAGTGGTATGGACATGTGATTAGCAAAGATGATGAATATGTGGGCAAAATAATGAAAGAGAGGGAGGTCAAAGCAGTGGTGGATAGATAAACTAAAAGTAACTCTGAAGGACAAGGGCTTGACTGGCGAGGAGGTGCAGGACCGAGGTGTTGGGAGAAGGTTGATCAAGAACATCGACCCCACATGGAAGTGGCAAAAGATGAAGAGGAGTAAGCAGTGTTATCTGTATCAAAAGCATGTCATGGGTTAGGTATGGATTACAATTTATTGGACTAAGATGGCAAATTAAGGAAAAATAATAATAAATTGTTTCCTCTGTAGTTTTTATGTTTGTCTAACCCAAAGAGAGTTTTTGTCATCATTTCTGACACAGTCATCTCTCTGAAAGCGGGTGTCTAATTTTAGCAGACTGCTTTGAAGCCACTTAGTGACATACTTAACAAAATACAGTAAATAGACAGTTCCATGCAGAACCAGGTACTCTGGTTTTTCCCCTCTCATCCCAAAGGACTGTGTGTTACAATATTCAATGACGCCAAATTAGCATGGCTGTGTGTGAGTGTGTTCTGCATTATACTTGTGCTAATTGTATATCCAAGGTTGACTCTTACATTCCTCACAATGTTGCTTGAACAGTCTTTAATGTAGCCATAAGTTGTATTAGTGAGAGTGAAGGTGGGAAAGCACAAGACAAAATCAACACATATTTGAAATTTATGAAATTCAACTCCCTTTCATCCCAGGTATTCCAGTAATTAACTGGAAAATCCCTGCATTGAATGCATGTTGGAATTAAGCTGGGTCAAGAGTCCCAGAAAAGTTAACCTAGTAATTTCCAAGTGGTGACCTACTATAATTTTCACAATTTTTTGGTTGGCATTTGTGTGAAAAAAAGCCAGAAAATTACAGAGTAAAGCAAACAAAAAATTATAGTATTCTCAAGTACATAGACTGGCATTCATATGAATGAACAATTGGAAGAGCCTTGTTTGACTGCTGTGCAGATTTTTTTTCTAGCTGAAATCTTTGACAATTTAGTGAAAATTTGACAAATGTGTGGAATAAGGGAGATCTTTCCCATCCAAGATGAAGATGGAATTGTTACTTCCAGACATAGCATGGGTAGCAGAGCTCTGCATATGTGCAAATTAAGCTTAGGGCAGTTTTCTAGAACAGATAAAATGCTATAACTTGTATCTGCTGCATTTATACTTGTTTGCATTTGGCTGTTCTGTTTTTCAGTTTGTGATTCACAGTATTTTTCGTGTTTTGATTTCAGTTTATTGTGCAAAATTATAATCAAATAAATAAACAGATTTTGAACATTGCTACTCACCAATGCATTTTTGTTTAGCAAAAAAATGAAACCTTCAATGGGTGCTTACACATCTTCCAGAGTTAAGACCCTGCCTCCTTTCTGGAATTGCATTTTCATTTGTGAATACCATAGACCTGAGTAATTACTGGGTCACCTTGATATGAGTGAGTTAACAAAACCAAATAAATTCCTGAGATATTTAAACTGGAAATTTCTCTGCTCTCGCACGTGAAAAGAGCTTAAGTGTGTAATGCTACAATTCATTACAGATTCTTGTAAAATTAAATAAATGGTCTAAAAGTTATGTTTTTCTCCCTAAGCTTTTAAATATTTTCATGTACAATGTAAAGCACAGATTGTACAGTATGATTACACAGGCAGTATATCTTTGGAGCCACTTGTTCATCTGTAGGTGTAGCTTTATATTATTCCAATAAGACTTCTGTCTCCCTCCCTCACTCAATAATTCCATATAGGAATTATTTTCCAGGGAATCTTCAGGTCACACTCTATTAATGTCTGCCAATAAATGACAGAAACAGGTGCACTCGGATTTCCAATTAAATTCTTTCTTTCTTTCTTTCTTTCTTTCTTTCTTTCTTTCTTTCTTTCTTTCTTTCTTTCTTTCTTTCTTTCTTTCTTTCTTTCTTTCTTTCTTTCTTTCTTTCTTTCTTTCTTTCTTTCTTTCGGTCGTACATGTGCATGATCTGCCCTCAGCCACCCATTGCCAGCTTGTGGAAACTTGTCACAATATGAATACAGCCCACTATGCATAGGTAGAAATTCATCCATCCATTACCAAACCCACCCACTCCACTAACCCATAATCTGTGCTTGTTAGCATTGGGTTAAATGTAGAAGAAAACATTACAGTAGCTGAAATGCTATGTAAAAATGTATTTTTCACATGCACTAACTCCTATTGGACCAATGTAGAATATTCTGTTAAATTAGTTTGGTTGTTCTTCAAAAGTGGGAGGAATCTTGAGAAAACTTATAAGGACATGCAGAAAGTATACAAACTCCATACAAACAGTGATCAGGATATGTACCTGGATCCTTTTAGCTGTGAGACAACAACAGTATAGATAGAAACTGGGCTGATTTTTTACAACACACTCTTTTTAAATGTATTAATTTTGATTAATTGGTGCAAAATTCCTCAGTATTATTTAGAATAATTGATTAAAACAAAGTGCTAATTTCTCTATAATTTCAGTGACAATTTAAGGCAAAAATAAGTGACAGCCAGACTGGTATCAAAAGTTCATTTTTGTAATGTAATGTTACATTTTGTGTGCTCTGATATTTTTTTGGTTAGTTTTTATTTATTTATTTTTTTAATTCAGAAATGATTCTGAGAGTTTTGAAAGCATATGCGCGTAAGAATTCTGAAACCTAAAAATCGTTTTCCGCCATGCTTCGTTTTGCCTAAATTATTGACAAAAATGTAAACCATTTTAAAATGTCCAAATGAATTATTCATAGTGTGGATTTTTTGAGTAGATCATTAGCAAGACTACAGTTAAAATCATTTCAGACCTGCAAATTGCTTTTTTTCAAAGGCCATTGTATTTCTGTTTTTTTTTTCATGTGGAAGAAAACATAACAAAAATAAATAAATCAATAGCTTAACCTGAAAAGTTTCTGGAAATTATTTTCTAAAACATATGGGGATATTCAGTGGGGGTGTTGAGAGAGACCAGTTTACTTATAGATAAAAGTTTTGTAAAAATAGTATGAATTTTTGAGCCCAAGTTGTTTCAAAGGGAAGAGGATCTGTATACTGGAAAGTTTTAATCTGTATGCTATAAAGTTAATTTTGAAGCCTTTCTTACTTATCTTACAACTACCATCATGTGGGATTTACAAACTAATTATCAGTGTTTAGAATGCACAGTGTCTGTTATAGAGCTGCTATTTAAAATGTAATCATGTTAACTAAAAGACAGATTTTAGAACTTGATTTTCTTTGACAAAGGTTGTATGCAGAGATAACAATTTTGAATTGCATAAGTAAGACTTTGATACTCAAGTCACTAACACACTCTTTTAAAAAAAATAAAATAGAAATGTGGTGTGGAAGGTAGCTGGTGCTCTTAAGCCATTTCCCAAACCAGGAGTGAATATGAAGTTGACCAGGGATTAAATTGGAGTGAATATATTATTAATACAGAAAACAAGGGCTCAAATACAAAGAATATGTGACTAACACAGAGAAAAGAAGCATCACCCACCTACAAATCACCTTAAGCACAACTTTATCTATTTCTATTCTGTTTTTCCCATCCTCAAGGTCTACTTCATCCTGTTAATTGACATCATTCCTTCACCCCAATGCCAACTCCAAGTTCAACAATTATGGTAACTGGTTAAAGGAACCTTTAATTCTCAGCCTGGGACCCCTTCCTTTGTAATCCCCTAATCATTTCTGTGGGCAGGAATGGATGTTCGGCAGCTTTGAGTTTTAAATTATATTTAAGGGGTAGCCTGTCCTCCCCAATTCATAGCAAAGATCTACACATACAGCAGAAGACCCTTTTTATGTCACATTTAATTGAAGATGCACTCACAGTAAAACCTTATATCAGTGCTACTTTACAAATTTAGTTTTGACCTGCAAGTGTAGTGGAATATTTTTCAGATTATTTTAAGAATTGTGAATTAAATACCTTTTATTTTAAAAAATAATAAAAATTTGCAGCATTAGATAAATGCCCTTCTAGGAATGACACAATACCATCACTGTGTGGATATACGTTAGTCTCAGAGTAAGAACAAGCATCCAATAAGCAAGGATAAGAGAATATACTTTCTGAATGTTACTTCCATGGTGTACATTTTGCTGAAAATTGTAAAATAAACTCTGAATATACCTCGCTAACATTTTAGGAGGAACTAGAGGGGCTTAGTTGGTAGCTGGAGTGGAAGAGAGAAGTAACTGGAGCAGCTCTGGGGTTTATGTTCCCATCTGCCTGATTAAAACTTGGCAAAGCATTCACCAAACTGGTGTGATATTCTGAATGTGTAATTATGTAAATCAAGGACTTCTCTGTTATCCTGCAAAGTTCACTCAGAAGTCACCAAGAATTCCACCTTGAACTGTTAGGTGTAGTGAAAGTGGGGACTCTCTCCACCCACTCTCAACAGAATCACATCTGTACAGACAACGTATACATATTATTTAATAATCCAATTTAAATAATCATCATTCATAGAGTGGATGTATTAACAGAAATAATTAGAATGCCTTAAATAATCTGGCACATAGCAATAATGTTGGTAACAGTAGCATCCTCTGTAGCCTTTTAGACTGTAAAAAAATGCTTTTTTTTTGTTCCCTCCCAGATAAATTCTCACAAGTTAAAAAATCAAAATGAAAAAATTGTTGAAGGGTATAAAATATTAATATGGAAATAATGAAAAATTTAAAGTAACAGCAACCTGATCTTTCAGCAGAACTGTAGTCTTATTTTTAATCACAAGGATAACTACAATTCTATTACCTCATCAATTTATCCATCCATCCCTTTTATAAATCTATTTTGGAGTTTTAATTTGGTGGCAATAAAAATTCTAATGCATTATATACGTTGGGGAATAAAAAGTTGCTGAGGGCAGATGAGGCATTAAAACTAAAAATTCATACAAAAAAATTAATGACATTCCATAGTCATTCTTGTTGAAAGGTCAGCCAATGTTAAATTGCTGCTTGTGTATGCTTTAAAGCACATCATCAGACTTAAAAACATGGTACTGTATGAAGCATATTTGCTAAATTACTTGAGTCAAACTTGTCATTTTGTGTTTTTATGTTCTATTTCACAATTTTTATGAGTTAGGCAAAGTATCTCCCCAAGTAATCTGTTGTCAGCTTGCATGTTACCCTTGGTATTTAGGAGAGTAAGAAAGCAACAGTCATCGATTCTTGATCTCTGTTCTCAATTCACATTTATAGTCATCACCCTTTTTAAGTTATTGTTGAATACTAGACTCAATTTAAAAACCTAGTTCTAAAAAACGTACTATAGAGCGTTGACTAGGTTCATCAATTAAAAGTTGGCATCAGTCTTTGAATTTAATGAATCTAGTGTTATGGAGAGAAGTACACCATTGTGTATTGGCTAAGGAAATAGTGGTAACCATAAACTCAGGAAGTTCAATGAAAAGAGCTGTGTTAAAACTGATATAGACAGAAATAACATGCACCCAAGGCAGTGAGTAATGGATCTTTCTAGAGTGTCTTTGAAGCTTATAGCTTTTTTTCTTTATGGGTAAGATTAAGACTCTTCACTTGGCTGTATTAAATTTGACGTCTCAAGCAGACACACATACAGAGGCATAGGGAGAGTTAAGTGCCACACAGAAGTCATCCTATTTGAGAAATGATACATTGTCCAAGAGCTTTGAAATGTTAATGTTTCCTATGGCAACATCCTGTCATCTATGCATTAAACAAAAATAGACAAAATAAAAATTATTTTAAATAAAAATTCATTTTTAGATTGCTTAAACCAGTTCAAAGATACAGGGGGTAGATGTAGATGATAGAAACCAATTTTGGAGTGGACACCTGACCACTGCAAGACACACTCATTCACACAACCACACTTAATCATAAAAAGCTAATTTACTATCATCATTTAACTCAGAGGTCCTCAATCACAGTTCTGGAGGGCCACAGTGGCTGCAGGTTTTTGTTCCAACCCAGTTGCTTAATTAGAAAGCAATCCTTTGCAATAATTTAATTTCATGTCTTGTTAGTGCTTCAACTCTGTTATGTCAGGTAATTCTGATATTCTAGATTTTTTTCCCCTTTCTAAGGATATCATCCAAATGATTTGAAGGCTAAAATGGATGAGTAATTCTCAGTCCTTCACTTTTTTCTCTTCACTTTCCTTCCAAGTATTTAATTAAACCCAATAGTGCATGATAAATACACACAGGTGGAAATGGTAACAAGCTAAATGGAATAATGCTGCTCTCTTTTGTCATTTGCATGTTATTGCTAATTAGGAGCAATTAAAAACCAAGACTACAGCTGTTTAAGACAAAAATAAGCAATAAGGGTTAAAAATCTTAACAAGCGAGACAACTAAAGTGAAGCAGAAGTGTTACTTAAGCAATAAGTGCGTCTTATTAAGCAATTGGGTTGGAGTAAAAACCTGCAGCCACTGCGGCCCTCCAGGACTGTGATTGAGGATCCCTGATTTAACCTAACGTGCATGTCCTTGGGATATGGGAGTGAAACTGTAATCACTGGAACAATAACCATTCAAACATGGTCAGAACATGCAAACTCAACATAAACAGTGACCAGACTAACTCGAATCCATAACTCCTCCCACATCCCAAAGACATTCAAGTAAGGCTTAGGGGTGACTGGGCATAAGCATGGACTGACATTCCATCTACAATTTGTTCTTATTTTATGCTCAGTACTATCAGGCTTGTGACCATCTCCCTCCAAACCTTTATATTGACTAGGGGAATACAATAAATACATTGATGGCTACAGAAATAAATAATACTTTAGAATTTAGTAACAATTTTTAAAATTAGTTCTCATGTTTATATTTCTTTTTGTTACTCGTAGATCACAAACATGATGGAAGGCTCTAATAAGTTCTAGCATCTCAAATGTGATTTATCCTCTGTATTTAAATGTGAATTGCTCCCTTTGTTGATTTTGTAAAGAACCTTTGTGTGAAGAGCGACCTATAAATGAAAGGTTGATTGATTAATTGACTGAATTTCTGCATCAAAGACCACAGCAGTGCTTTCTCCCTGCATATAAAATGAAAGAAGTCGTTACTTGTACTACAAGGCAAAAAAATCATAAAGCTCATGTCGTTCAAAACAGATGACTGTTGATTGCTTCAGAAAAGCTGATTTTGTTCAGGAATTGAGATGCATATGGTGGCATGGCTCAGTGATGAGGGGCTAATTCATTTTTCATTATTTGGTTATCTTGACTTCTTCACACCCCATATTTTAAATGTAGAAAGAATCCGCTCATCATAAAGCGACACTGACATTTGCCACAAGATTAAACTTATTAGCGCTTTGCTGATTGTGTGATTGCCAGAAGATAAAATACTGACCCTAAACCTCCGTGTTAAGTACAATGTGTCAGCTAAAAATACTTAGTGGTCTTTCCTTACTACTTATAAACGAAATGCTGTGTTTTTCCAGAGCAGCAACAGCAACACTTGCATCAAGCTTCATTTTGGATCTTGCAGCTGGCTCCTTTGAGGACATAATGAACAAATCTGTTTTAGCAACAGACGTACATGACGTACCAATAAGTGATGATAACCCACTACTTTGAGATTGGATTATTATTGCAAGTACTGAAATGGGACAATATTGATGGTTTTAAGACTGTGCAATGTAATTATTATTTTCCCCTTTGAAAAATTATTCCTGTGTTAGGATATAGCGGGTTGGATAATGGATGGATGGATGGAAAAATGATTTTTATTTGCTCAGTGCACAAATACAAGGAGAGCTGCTTGTATGGGAAGAAACTATTATTTTAGAAAGCTGATTATCTGATGTCTACCGCTGCACATCTTTACAATCTTTTATCTCAAAGGTTAGGGCACGCTTCCTGCACCAGTGAGTGTGAAAAAAATGTATTAAAAGATTTTCTAAGTATCATCTTTCAGCTGGAAAACTCTTTTTTATTGCAGGGTCATGGGGAGCCAATCCTGGCAGCATTAGGCTCTAAACAGGAACCAGCCAGAATGTGGCTTCAGTCCATATATAACCAGCCAGAAATCACTTAGGATCTCTGTATTCTCTGTTTCAAATTGTTGACCGGAGAGATTGGCCTCAAACGCCGAACCTCCTAGTCAATAAGTTGCAGCGTGTCAAGCTGAGCTAAAGTGAATCTTTGGGTTTGGGATGAGCCTCTCAGTGTAATTAGTGTACCATCACAAGGCACACTTAGGCACACAAACTCACAGACTTTCTGAACTCCATTTTAGAGTTGCTACTTAAACCAACACACATATTCAGATTATTTGAAGAAACTGGATGCTAGTTATGGAGGAAAATCACACAAATATTATTTTTTCCTAAAAACAGGGAACTACAGATACCTGGAATAAATTATCAAGTAGTGTGGTGGATGAGAGTACATGGAGAACTTTGAAATCTCAACTCAGTTGTACTGTATTTTGCAAAAGTTAGGTTTATTGGGAGTGTTGAGTATGTTGGGCTGAACAGTGTGTTCCCTGGATTTTTTTTCTTGTTCTCCATAGTTACTGCATTCACTGTGTTAATTTATGAGTTTTAATAAGAGGCAAATTCATGCCTTTTATATTTTATATTTTTAGCTTGTCTCTTGCGTTTTTTAATCAGAGTTTAAAATTGCCTTGTGGTGTGAGCTCTGTTTTCCTAAGAAGTCAGAGAATTATATTAAAAAAATTTACATAGTCTCATTCTCCCTCTTTAGAGTACTTGTTAAGAGTTCTTTGCTCAGACAGTACCTACAAAAGGAGGATAATTCGATTGGAGAAAGTGAATTTAGGAATGTGCCCTACAGAGAAATTGATGATTCAGTTTCATTCATTCCTATGACTGTTTGATGGTAAGGTAGGGTGAATATGTACCTCTGAACAAAAAGCCACATGTTTGTTTGAAATCCACCTTCTAAAGCAGAAAAAGGAAATAGTCTAGATGTAAAAAGCAGGCCTTATAAGTAAAGTGAGAAATTTGGCTATGATTATCAAGGAATGTTATGTAATTATTTTAAGAAATAATATTATTGACTGTTTGGCCTGCAGCTTTGCCCAAGCTGGATACAAGGGCCTTGCTTAGTAAGACTGTGAGGTAAAAATTGAACTGACATCCTTATTATTAAGTTCTACTACATGTTGCTGACTTCCTATTAATAATATCAATAATAATATTAATAGGACGCCCTTTGAAGGTTCCTAAGGTCCTGCTGTCTACGTCATGGAATAAGTTGCCATATAGTGTGGTAGACAGTGGGACCTTGGGGGCCTTCAAAACTAGACTTGACGACATTTTGGAAGAATTAACTGGATAGGATTGGAGAGCTTTGGGTTTAATGGCCTGTTCTCGTCCAGATTGTTTTAATGGTCTTATATAATGAATAATGTCTGGAGAAGGATTGCTCAGCTAGTTAGCCTAGCTCAGATAGAATTTGAGTTTTCCCAATGACCATGATCCTCTAGAACCAGCTTATTCAAATGGTGGTACACGGGCTACATGTAACCCAGAAGCAACGTCCGTGTGGATCAGTCTGTGACCTTACCTGAAATGCAGAGAAAAACACATTTTGTGAGCCTTCAAAAATTCCTACATAAGTACCAACAGTGGAACAAACGATGAATGCAACATTCAACCCACAATGCAGTGTGGTGGTAGTAGTCTATGATACTGTGACAACCTGTTGAATAAGACACACAGGAGCCGCTTCTCTGCGGGAATCCTCAAAATGCCCTACCGCTCCTTCTCTGGGTCATGGGGACACCTCCAAAAACAATTAAATAAATAAAAGGTAGCCTTCTGCTTTTCTGCCTCTTCCAGCTGTTTTACCATTCACTCCCCTCAGTTCTCTCTAGGGAGGTGCCCTGAGCCCTCACAGATCGCTTTCCGCCAAGACTCCCCCCACCCCGCAGCCCATGCAATAGCGAGACACATCGCAGTATCAATATCATGTGGGATGTGTAACAAAGCCAAGCCTAAGCACACATGTGGTGATTTAAAACAAACCGATGTGCAGTAGAAGGTGTATTCATGTGTGTTAGTTACTGTTATCACTTGTTATGGTTTTGTGCACTGATACCATTGATACTTCTTTTTTATTCAGTTAAATGCACTTTGTGATGTGCCTGGGTCATATATGACCAAAATATTTATTTTATTTCAAAAGGGAAACAAATTTCATTGCTAGAACTGTGCACTTTTTGATTTTATGCACTTTGATATGTGCCTGGAGCAAATGTGAGCAAAATGTTTATTTTTTTATTTCAAAAGTGGATAAAAAGTATTGCTACTATATCAGCTTCTGTTCAATTACTGCTTTTTTATTGTTCTTTATACACCTTTTGATGTGCATGTGTCAGATGTGACCAGGGAAACAATGAATAAACATTACTTGTTTTTCAATTCACTCATGTGTGTTGGTTTAAAATTTGTCATTACCTGCTGCTTACCAACCAGTGAAAATGTCTGGCCAGCTAAATTTCCTGGTTTGAAAATCGGGTCCAACTGAATTTGTAATTGAAAAGACCTGCTCAAGAAGTTTATTCTTGCACTTCTCTGTATTGTTTTTTTTTTTTCCCAACCTTGAACTCCTACTGCTCTTCACTCAGTTTACTTTATGTTTATTTTACATTGTGTTTCAATGTACTTGTATTAGTACTCTTAGGAAATCTAAGCATATAAAAGACTGTAAAGTCTTAACTATATATGTGCAGTACAGATGCTTGTATACAGTTTCCATATTTATTTACTTCTTTGTGTTTTATTTTCATTGTATTTCTAAATGACATTTTGTAGTTTTAACACTTTAAACCTTTTTAATGGGAAGTGTGCTACAATAGAATAATTAAGATTGAACTGAATTGAATTGCCTCAGGATGCCAAATTGCAATACTATTATGTTTAGTAAATTGGTCTCATATGTTAGTGGTATTGCGTGCCCATGGGTGTCATGTCTAGGGTAGGCTGCAGCATTATACCTGATAGACTGTACCGTGAACTGGAATTAACAGGTTTGATAATAGTTGAATGCCATTGTATTTTATTTTAAATATGTTATATTTGTAAAAACAGTTTTGTATGTATAATATTTTGCAGCTTCCCAATTAAAATTGTACTATTTAAGAAAACAAATCATTGAACTGAGTTGAATCTGTTCTATGTGAGTTAGTGTTGATGTGAGTGTGAAGGTGCCCCTCCATCCAGAGCTGATATTTGTGCCTTGCTTTCTGTCCTGACAAATTACAGCTCCTAGTTATCCCAAACAGCTTAGAGATAGGATAGATGGATTTCTACAATCTAAAAATGCAGACATAGCAGTTCCCAATGTTAAGAACTGGCCACCATTCTTTTGATCTATTATATACTGTACTGTCTCCTGCTTTTTTGTCAAGTGTGGGATGTCATGGTTTTCATTTAGATATATCATAATAATCTAAATATTTTCCTCTTGTTGTTGCTACTTTGAGTAGTTAGAGTTTAAGCACGCCCAAAAAATATATAAGCAATGGGGCAACATCAGAATCACTTTCTGAATCATGATTGTAATGTGATACCTCCATCTAAACCATTGTTTAAGTAATGAGCATTTCCCAAAGTTCAATAATAAACTGTCATTGCTGATGACAAGAATGAAGGATTACAGCATAAAACATTACATCTTTCAGGATGTACATTTTTTAACATCCTGCCAATATACATTTCCTATAATGAGGAAATTAGATTACTGGTTACGACTAGCAAAGGGGCAATACTTCACTTGATTGAGGCAATAATCATTACACACTTAACATTAACAATGATGCACTTTGCAAGCATTTCTGCACACACTATAATCTTACAAGAATCATTTCTAAAGCCTGCAGGGATCTGACTGAGAATACGAAAACAAAAAGTGAAGAACTAGTGACAGACTTTCTTGTTTTTGTTTGTATGGATTATGCTCTTGTACTTTAAAAATTCAAAATAGTAAATGGGAAATCAAAATTTCTTATGCTTTCTTAAGCTTTATGTATGTTACGTTTCACTTGAATATTACTTCTGGGAATATTAGAAGCTTAGAAAGTCACCAAATGTGAGAGAGAATGTAGTCAATATTGAGTTTACTGTCTTCCAGTTAGTGGCTTAATGTGAGATGTTTCAAGATATACAGTCAAAAAGTGGAAAAAAACATAATAAGCACTGTGAAGATTCTGTCAGCAAGAAGATATTGTTCCCGGCAGTTTCCATACCAAAGTAAACAGCAATGCTCAGTATTTTTGTGTTTTATTCCAGAAATGTAAGGACTTTGAATTTTTAATTGATGAAACACAAATTTCCAAAACAAATGGCCTTCAATATATTTTTAAAGCAATAGCTATAAACCTTCATGTTGATTGATAGCTTACAATCATCTTTCTTAGCTAACTAAGAGGAGAAAAAAAAAAGATTCCTGTGCAGTTATCTGTTTTCTTCGGAATTGGAAAGCCTGTTTAACTTGCGTATATCCAGATTTCTTTATAAAACTTTTTTTAATAAACCCTTTATTTTTAACTAAATTAATAATTTTTTTAAAAAGCTAATAAAAGAAATAAATCGATTAATTATTAAGGAATAGGATAATAGGTGAAAAAATTTATGATAGCCGTAGGTATATTTCCTTACTCTTTAAATTAGATACACACACTATTGGATCTATCTATATACTGTATATCTATTGGACTATATATATATTTTTTTTAAATCAAAAGTGAATTTGTCTAGTTAATCAATTACAATTAAAATTGCTTGCGGTTAAAAGAATAGCTGTAAATCATAACACTGATTTCCTTATATATTGCCATGGCTCCATTTTTTAATTTGTTGGTCTTATCTGACACAATTCAATGGTCCAGGCTAGCGTGAAGATCATATCGTATTGCCAGACAATATTACTGTTATTTAAGTGTCTTTGTTTTGCAGACATTTTAAACATTGCAGATTAATCTCTCGACACTTACTTTAAATAGATTATGTAAAGGTAAAAATCCTTCTATAATATTTATTATGCTGAGCACTTACGTTTTAAACCATTTCTGTTGAATATTATGTATGAAGAACAAGCTCTCCACATGTACAAGGCAGGAAGTAAACCATGGAGTGCTTAATTACAAGGTACACTCATACAAACATGTTTGGGACAATTCAGACATTAAATTTGAAGTCCTGAAGTTAATCTACATGGACTTGTAGACAACACTTGGAAGTCAGGCAGCAATCAAACCTGAGGCTCCAAGTCTAATGAAGCAGCAAGGCTATGCATATCTCCTTTCAACTTTTGTTTAAAGGCGAACTGTCCTTGTGTCGCTCATTAAAACCAAACACAGCCATGATTCACTAAAATGTGAAGTTATGTAATGTCTGTGCTCAGTAATTCGCTCAGGGCAATGCCCACCCTCTCAGTTGCTCATCTTCCTTGAGACAACAGAAGTGGGACTCAAATCTGGCAGGGAGCTCAGATTACAGGATAGCCCTTTCAGCTAATGAAGTTAAAGGAAAATTATTTCTGCCCAGCTATCCATCAGGCTTCTTTGTGCAAGAGTGCCTTTTACATAACGGCAGGCTCTGCCTCCCTCACTCTTGCTCCACTTGCCCCTGTACTCATTGCAAGAAATGTAATACAGATGTAATACATAAATGTATGGACTTCCATTTTATTAAAAAATGTGTAGTATATTAAAGAAAATTTCAACAATGTATAGGTACATTTAAGTGTATACATAATATCTGAACAGCAGAAACCATTCATCCATCTACTAGACCTGCTTCGTCCTGAGCAGGGTCAGGGGAAAGCTGGCGCGCATTCCAGCAAACATAGGGTCCAAGTTGGGACAGGGCACAGGGCACAAGGTGAAGACACACAGAAACACACATTGCACAAACATGTACACACCAGGGACTCTTTAGGATCGCCTATCTACCTAACCCGCATGGCTTAGAACAGGGAAAGGAAAACAGAGCACCCAGAGGAAACCCATGCGGACATGGGAAGAACATGTAAACCCCATGCAGTGAGGACTTGGGACATGAACCCTGGTCTCCTTACATTGAGGCTGCGGCGCTACCACTAACCACAGAAACCTTCATTGAAAATTAGTGTTCAGAATAGTGAAAACATTATACTAGTAAGAGTAAGTGTTATAGGTCATTTACAGCCAGTTTTATAATTTCATTAAGTTTTCTCTACAAATATGTTTAAACTTCCAATTTCAGGGCTAGTTGTGTTTGTATCCATATCATGTGCATTATAAGACAAAGTAACATGGGTTATCAGTTTGATTACAAACCTTTCTAGGCATTTTATCCAAGATCGTTTGATTCATCCATCCATTTTTGAAACTGCTTATTTTAAAGCAAGGCCAAATGGAGGTTGAAGCCTAATCTAGTGGCTTTATAGGAAGGCTTAAATGGATTAAGCCCACTGTAAAGAAGAGGCACCTCTCTTTTTTCTCAGTTGGTCAAGAAGATTGCTTTCTGCATGCTGCACACTGCGTAGACCTGAACTTGTCATAGAAATCAAGTTTGGATGACATGTGTGAGAAGCACTGCCCAAGCAAAGAGAACCCAGTTAGAAGTGTGTACTGGGTAGAGGCAAAGCTGCATGAGGCGCAAGTCTATTTCAGGGCACACGGTCATCCACACCTAATTAAACTAACATGACGGGCCAAGATTTAAACCTGAGCTGGAAAGCAGCAGAATTAGTGTACCCATAACATCTCATTGCCACCTATTGCCTTGAATTCTTTGCAGTATTTATAACGGATTTTGTTTTGCTCAACTACTTAGTAACTATTTGGAAAAAGGGGATTTTTTCCTTTTTTTAATTACAATGCCCAGCTCAAGTAAGTTCCAAACTCACTATCTGGGACTCATTAATTTGAATCTCTATTGGTTATTTCAGTTTAAAAAGAATGGTGGACCGTGCCTTTATACCATAACCACAGGTACATGTCCATTTATTGTAAGCAGGAAACAGAGCTTGATACAAATTATTAGCAAGAAATTATTGGAATACAGTTGCAGATAATACATAGGAATGAGAATGGTTTAGGTTTTTTTTTTGCTACCCTAGAGTAAAATATTCCACAAAAGTACATTAAATAAATCAGGTACAGTATACTTAGCAAATATTCTACTGGGGTTTGAACTCAGATCTTTGGATTTTTGAGGCACGACTTTGTTCTAATTAGAAATGAAATGTGGCTTTAACATTTTCCATGACCTGAATAAAATTATTTGGCAGGTCAAACCCATATGCTGCATGTTTTGCACCACTAGTAAATGGTATCCTCTTCAAAGAGAGAAGTAGTGCTATTCTTAAAATATTCTGACTTACACTCATAGCCCCCACAGAATCACTGTCTTCTGCAGAAAAAAAATACAGGCAGCTTCAGTGTCATAGTGGCCCCTCAACAGTGCACAGGCTTATAAGGGATGTGTGTGCGAATGTGCACAGAATTACAGAAAGCATCATCATCTGAAGTGAAGGGCTAGGAGACAGGTCTTTTAGTCTGGTGGGATTCAAGCTGGTTACAGCAGAGTGCACTTGGCATTGAGGTTGATTTTCTATTTAATAATAGCTGAGGGAATACTTCTCTAATCAGGCTAGACATAGTTTGGTAACCAAGAATAGACTTGTCTGGATGATGTTGTTCATATATTCAAAGTAAATAACAGGGCACTTTAATTTAAACATTTAGGATTTTATTGCTTATAAGCTCCTTTCCATTTCTAGACTGGTTTGTCAGGGTTTTAGTCAGCTAGTGTAGGTTAGCCATCAGCTATTGTTACCAATGCAAGGAGGCAAGGAACCATATTATGTGATCTGTCCAGACGCTTGTGGATGCTTATATTATAGTAACATCTAGAAGATTTCAAGGCCTGGTTTATGTGGTTTGTCTGGACAAGCAGCATAAAAGTGTCTTGGGCACCTAAGCAGGCTAGCTCTTTGTTTATCTCTGCTGCAATTGTCAGGCCATATTTGTTTGAAATGTGTAAAATAATACATTAAAAATTAAATATTTGTGTAGAGCTGTACTGTAGAGAATTTCCTCTGGTATTTCAGGAATGATTTTATTCAGTTTATTGAGCACTAAGGACTGAGTAATGGAAGGAAATTCAACAATAACTATCTGTTTAGAACAAGAAGTCAAAGTTAGGTGGCAAAATTTCAGAAACCCTCCATCAATCATTCACTCATTAGGTAGGAAAATAGCTGGGCTAGAATGATTTTTCAGATGTTGCAAATGAAGGGTGATAAAGAATTAATATCCCCATGTAACAGTCTCGGGAGCTTTTGTGTAATTGATAATATCTATCAAATTTAGTTTTCTGAATCTGAAATTAATTTTTTTCTGCCACATCTACGTGTGTTTGAAAAATGAAATAAGCTAAGGAAAGTCTAAATGCTCACTTATAAAGTAGTAATATTTTCATTTGAAAAACTGAAATGGCTACATGGTGTACATCTTTAAAGATAATTACAGAGCTGAGTTTGGAACAGAAATCAAACACTAGAGTGGAGCATTTCTAAAAGTTTAGAAGTGAGAGATGGAAATGGCTTGCAGGTTTCTATAATATCCTTACTGTACATTAATTCATGTACAACCTTGTTGTGTTGGTAAGAAAAGATCAAATCTCTAAGTCAACTTTTTATACATCTCGGTTAATAATGTATATCAGCTTTAACGCACGTTCTCAGCTTAGTGCAAGGTTATGCCTTTAGGTGAAAAAAGATCACACACTATAAAAGTCAATTTCTGGAATATCTTATTGCTTATTTCCTCTGTTTTACTAAAGCCATAAAGAATAAAGTTTATTAACTTGTTAGTGCAGTGATTAGTGCAATACTGGCTACAGAGTTTTGTCTTCAAATCTTGGCCTAGGCATAAAGGAGCTTGTATACTTTCCTTGAATTCTTATGTGTGTTAGGCTGATTGACTACTCAAACTGGACCAGAAGAATTGAGTGTGGTTGCGACCCCTAATGTTTGGTGGCAGACACTGTCTTTATAGACCCCAATCAATTCTGAATGAGATTTGCTGGGTTTGATTAAAAAATAATACTAATAAAGCAACCAAAATTGCAAAAATTTAAGATAAAACTCTTTATACCATTCTCAGTAAAACAAAAGTTTGTTACTTCCAGTATTCCTCATACACTATACAGGCACACAGGGATAACTGGTTGAGGGTCAGTCTCTACTTTAAGCCTCATTCTCCTTTTACTCACTAATCATTATTGTGGAAAATACTCAGGTAATGAAGAAAAGCCATGTTTCTCCATTTAAATGAAATCCAAGCTGGACATTCTTTTTTATTCTACTGTTTGGTGGAGCCCCATGTGCTACATGGCCCATTGAAGAAATCTAACAGAATAACTCCATTTATCAGTAAAGTTAATTTAAATGTAATTGCTAGAAAGCATTTCATTTACATTGATCAGAACACAGATAAATGGTATATTTCAGTAACACATCTCTGTCATTAAGTACCACCCAAAGGTCCCACAATAGTTAACCATTAAATGTCTTAGGTAAATATCTAGTTCATAGAAATAAAACTCTTTATATGTAAATGGTTATCAGAAAACAAAGTATAAAGTTAAAATATTATGATTTCGTCTCCTAATGTTATGCTCGCATTACCAGCCTCATATTTAAAGTATCTATCTATCTATCTATCTATCTATTTCAGTTCTGATTTTTTGCTTACATTGGATTTGCCTATCTTGACAGTTCACATTGATAAGTACAAGAGACCTGTATCTAACTGTAATCTGAACACATCTGTACTTCAAAATGACATGCATGCACACACTGATATATTTAAGCATGAGTCATCTGTGTCACCAACAACAAAAAACCATATTTGTGAGATGACTCATGGTATTTAAATTGACAAAACTGATGCACTAATAGCTAATGTATGCATTGCATGTTGCCCTTGAGGACTGCAAACAGTTAGTCAGCTATACATGATTAGGTTGAGAAGGCAAAAAAAAAATCCTGACAGCTTGCTTTTGCTGTTTATGCAGCTATAGCTGGCACTGTTGCACCAAGAGATGCTTGGGTATGAGAAAGAAGTCAGCAGTGGTGGGACAATGACTGTTGTCACAGCTGTAGCTATCCTCCATTGTTGTTTTGTTGTGCTGCCGGTGCTGAATGATGATGACAGCATTCAGCCAATGTGTATGGTCACAAAAAATTAAAATCACATAAATTCTGATTTGAACATTCTCTTTCATGTCAAATGACCACCTATTGGATATGCAACAGATCTAGGTTCACATTTGAAAGTGACTCAGATCTGATTTAAAAAGACTGGATTTCTCTGTCCACACAGCCCTGAAAACATCTGATTTGTCACACTAAGGCAAAAAATTGTATTTGAGTCACTTCAGCTTGATAATGTGAACATAGTCTGAATTTAATGTGCTGGTACAAATGATGCCAGGAGAACCTACTTAAATGGGCAGGAACATTTTCCCCTATATATTTCTCTATACTTGATATTTTGCTTTGGTTTTGCTTTCTGTCCTTATTTAGTGTAGATTCACTCTATTTTATTCCTTTTTAATTAATTGTTGTGTTGCACATTTTGCATTATTATATTAATTAAGAGAGAATATCTTTCTTATATGGTATTAATCTGGACATGTTTATTCGGGCAATTTTTTTTTCCAGCAAAAGAGATCCAATGTTTATTATGAGCATCAATGAATACATAGCCTGTATTAGAACATTACTTTGCTACAGAAACAGATAAGAGAAATACAGCTTCTATAAAGGGATGGTTAACTTTAAAAAAAATAACAAAATAAATGAATAAATTATTCAATAAATAAATTAAATTAATCTGAGAATTTAATGTATTGAAAGGAAACAACTTGCAGCATTAATAATTATTTTATTGATTCTTTCTCTTGTATTCACAATAATTGATGAGTAATGGTATACATTTGATAATTTGCAGTTGTGTGTGTGTGCGTGTGTGTGTGTATTATACTTGTAGCACAATATTTTGCACATCCTTCATATTAAACAGTTTTTCCAGAGCAAATGGTCAGACTGGAATGTGAATGGTCAGACTGGCATTGTGCAGCACCCAAAATATTTACATAACAGGTCAGGTTGCCGCCACTACTGATCTATGAATGAAAAGTTCAACAGCAGCATTTGTTCAGGAATACACCGTCTGTAGCTTTGGAAATATGAGTGTCAGTGTGCCAAATTTACAATTTGTTAAAATAAACTCTGATCATGGATCTGTCCGCAATAAACCTTCATCAGCTACTATTGCATTGTTTAACTGAAGATCTCTTAATGGCAAAGTGCTGGTGCTATCAGAATTCATTACAGACTCCAACCTTGACATGCTTTGCCTAGCAGAAACCTGGAAAAAACCAAATGATTTTATGTCTCTCACGGAGGTGACACCATTACTTTGCAGAGCCTTGCAGCTCAAGACAAGGAGGAGGAGCCGCAGTAATTGTTAGAACTGAACTAAATATCAAAAGAGTCCCAACTGACTGCCCATTGTCTTTTGAGTGTTAGGCTTTTAAACTAATAGTGAAATCAGGTCCTGTCTTACTCATTGTTCTCTGTCTTCCCCCAAAATACAATGCGGTCTTTTTTATCTGATCTAACTGAATTATTAACCCACTTAAGTTCCCTTTTTGCAGTGAGTCATTCTTCTTGGTGATTTCAACATCCAAACTGACATTACTACATACTATAAGCCGAGAAGTGAATTCCTATCCTTATTGGACTGTTTTGACTCGGTGCAACATTTTGATTTTCCTAGTCACTCTGGTCATATATTGGACTTGATCTGCACATCTGGCTTATCTGTTGGCAATACCTATAGCAGTGATTTGGGACTCTCTGATCATAAAGCAGTACTTTTCCCTTTCTCATTACCTCTCCCTCCTCTTACCTGTAAACATCAAATGATTCTCTGATTCTGGCAATCTTGTCGTGCCCTGTATTAACCTGCACTCTATGGGTGACAGGGCCTTTAGCTGTATAGCACCAAGATTTAGGAATTACCTCCCTAAATTAATTCAATCAGCCAACTCCATTCATTCTTTTAAAAAACAGCTTAAAATGCATCTGTTCAGGAAGGCTTTTAACGTAAACTGACATTCTGCCTCCTCTGTCAGTCTTCGTCCTTGTCCAGATGCTCAGTATAATTTGTGTGTGTGTGTGAACTAGTAAGTGCTAGTTTTTCTTTTAGGACTTAATTTAGTATTTTACTCTGGTGTATTGTCTCTTATTCAGTTTAATACCTTCGTATATCCTGGATCTCTTTCAATGTTATATTCAGGAAACAGCTGCATCCAATGTTACATACCCGTATACCTGCTGTTTCTTTATGAGACTCTGTGAAGCTCCTTGAGAATGGGAAAGATGCTATATAAATAAAATGTATTATTATTATTATTATTATTAAATATTTTTATCCCTCTGAATTGAAGTGTAATTGCAGAGTGATAATTGTATTATGTAACCAAGTCTTCTTTATATATACTTACTGTATTTCTGAAACATTTGTATATGTCAGTATACAATGTGATGTGCAATAATGATGAAAACCACATACTGTACTTACCTATAACAAGACAGTAAGAGTATGGAAATGATGTTTGATTACACAGTGCGTACATAGGTAGTTACAGAGACATTAATCTAAAAGAACACTGGAATTTGAAGAGTATAAAATAAAAAATTGGCCTAGCACTGTTTCATTATGGATCCAGCATCGTAAGTTGGAAGCCTACTTTCTGTCACTGTCAATGTAGAGTGTGCATATTTTCCCAATGTTCGTATAGCTTTTTCTTTGGGTACTCAGGTTTCCTTTCCAATGTCAAAGAACTGAGTATAGTTGAGTGTAGTTAACTGGTGATTATATATAGGCCCATTGTCTTGGATTGGCCGCCCATCTAATTTTGGTTTCTGTCTGATGGTGGGCCTGAAAATGCTATAGGCCTACAATGTTAAAATTAAAATGTAGTCAAGTGACAGAGTGGTGCAATGGTTAGTGTCGCAGCCTCACACCCCATAATACCTGGGTTCAGATCTTTCTACTTGACCTACCAAGTAACCAATCAGTCAGTCCTGATATTGTATTCGCTGCAATAACAGTATGTGCTATCACAAGATATTTAACTTTAACATGTAAAGCAAGAAATATCAGTGGAAAAATCCTTACTTCTTCACTTAGGATGACTAAATTAGAATGTCAAAAACTCAAGTTAGTCGGCTCCAAATCTTCCTTTTTCAGGGCTTTACATCCTGTATGTACTGACATACTACATCTAAAGATCATCTTTCTGATCTCATTTTATTTCCTGGTATCTGCTTTAGGGTGCCCTGCAGTTTGTCTTAAATGGGCAAGGATTAATTTAAAATAGAAAGTACCTGAGTTATAAAATCACCTAGGATTACTCTAGATGAGGATTATACTGAAGCACACGTAGCAGGCTATCACATTCAGACAGGGTGAGAATGGAGAGTGATGTCTGATCCCATAAGTCCCAAAGGTTGTGCGTTTTATGCATAGCAGATACCCCCTGGCCGTTTAAGACTAGGACAAATAGCTGCACAAGCACCTGTTTGTATTTCCAAAGTAGAGAGGGGCTGTGATTTCAGAGCGGCTACAAAGATATTGTGTGGCGCAGGATCAGTAGAGAGAGTTATTGCTCTTGTGCTTCTGTACTGTGGGTGATCTGGCTAAGCTGCTGCCTGGCAGTTGAACAATACATCTCAAAAAGTCAGAAGATTCAGCAGGCTCCTTTTTGTGGTATCTGTATCAATTTAATGAAAAGGCTGCAAACTAATTTCAGACACATCTTTGTTGGACTGGAAAGCTTTATTTGGTATATTGTCGGCCTGTCTTCTTGAGTCTATTAATGTGCTGCCTTTTATATATTCTTATTATGAATCATCACACCACAAGGGTGTCAAGACTTTACTAAAACAGGGATTTTTATTAAAGCAGACAAATGTCTTATCTTTGCAATTTGACAGAACGTTTTTTTTTTATAACTTGTTCAGAAAATGGCTTTTTTTGCCTTTACAGTAGTATTATTTAATTCCATTATCATGCCGTTAAAAAAATGGGCTTTTCTCTCTCAGGAGCAAATGTATGTTAAAATATGTATGGCAAATGTAAACATATCGATTTTATTTATTAAAATAATACTGAATAAATTTAGTCATTACTTTCCTGTATAGACTGATTACCAACATAGGGTCATAGACAAGTCAGAGTCTACCCTGACAGGATCAGCCACGAGGCAGAAATCAAAGTTGGATGGGTTGTCAATGTATTATTCACATGCTTAGTCTAAGTCATTTACGGGCAATACAGAGTTTCCAACTGGCCTGCATATCCTTATGATGTACAGTATACTAGAAGGAGATCCACACTGAGAACGTGCAATTTTCATACAGACAGTAATCTCACCAAGTGATCTAGACCTATGCAAAACCACTCTGCCACATTATGTATGTACAAATAGGAAAAAAGCAAATTATCTTATTAGCACTTTTGACATAATACGCTGATCTTACCACACATTTCTTGTTTCAAATATACTGGCACATTTCCTGAACGCAGGGCCTGCAAGTGAAAGTGTGTGTCCCTATTCTAGCAGCCATATTTCTGCAGACACCTCATTATAGCGCTCAAGCACAAAAAAGCAAATTTACATTCATCACCTTAAACTCTGAAGGAAACCTTTCTTGAAGCTGTCATTGCAGGTGTTTTTTGTCAAAAAAAAAAGAAAAGTGCAGAATGATTTAGAAAATTTCACATTGCCTTTCCTTGCAAACAAACCGATATGCTTTCATGTTGAAATCATTGCCTCAATCAAGCAAACACTCCACAAAGTTAAGTGTTCATAAAATACAATCCAACAATTTTTTTTTCTTTCATTTCCCTGCTTTTTGAGTTGCTCAGTGTATTTATGTGCTGTGTATTGGGTCTATCACACTCTTCTTGATTTTAGGTGATGAGACCACCGCTAGTATTATGGTTTTATTTTAAAAGCAATTTTAAACTGACTGTCTATAGTGACCAACAGCACCACCTCTAAGTTTGTGTATAATATATCCTTATGACTGGCCCCACAGCCAACCCAAAATGAATTTTATACAGAAGCAATTAAATATTTAAAGGTCAGGGAGTCAGTGACCACCTTTGGAAACCTTTGTAAGAATGTGAGTTCTGTAACTTAATTGTCATATAAAGAAAAACCGTTGATCTTATTTCATTACATATTGCAGCATCAGATTCTCAAACCTGCTTAATCCAATTAAATGTCATAAAAATCAACACTTCCAATTACAGTACACCTGCAATTGTTCAAATGGGATGAAACCTAAAACAATATTGTATATGTTGAATAAGAAAACTCTTTGTAAAGGAGTATCCAGAGGACATCTTGGGATTTTAAAGAAATGGAGCTACAAATGACATCATAAAATAATGTATACATTTGCAGCATTTTATATGTATGTCTGAATGGGGAACCAATTAACTTAAGCTCTCCTGTTTTGCTGAGTTTGTCATAGTTAAGTTGCTTTCTGTTTGTGTTCCATCACAATATTATATTAATTTGCTGATTTCCGAACTAACTAAATACCATAGCAGGTTACACAAAGGTTAGTTTATTACAGGGTACACAAATGCAGGATTAACTTTATATTGACTAAAATGGTTTGCCACTATACAATACTTACTGTTACCTGCTGGGAAAATTAATAAAAATTCTTAAGGATCGCATAGATAGATAGATGGATAAAATGTCGCAACCTTTATAATTCTTTACAATACAATACAAAATGTTCTTGAATTTGTTTGAAAAGTGCAATATTAGGTGGCATTGCTTCTGTAGGTTTAAACATTTGTAGGTTTATAAGGTCATTTGTTCTCCAAGTTTGATACTGGGGCTTGTGGTCCTTTAGGTACAGTTGGGATGTTCTCCTGTTATTCATGATGGCAAGGATGCCTTCCTTAAAGTCATAAATCAGTCATTTAGTACAAACGAATCCAACATGAATTTACCACAAAGATTCCATGCGTTGAAAAAGTAAAACAATTTACATATTACAAGTACTGGTAAACATACCAAATGATACATATTAATAAAATTCAACCAAAATTTATTTAAAAAGGGGTGGGCAAGGTGAAAAATACTGTTGAGCACTCCTTTCTGATTACTTGGTAAAAATTTGGATCAACCACAATGAGCGCCTGATATTGTACAATAGTTTAAAATTAGAAGGCTGTGTCCTGAAGAAGAAGTCCTTCTTCAAAACGTGTCGGCCAACACATTGTATCACATGGAAGGGTCAGGAATCCAGTGAATCAACTCCCAGTAAGTGCTCAATGCTACATGTTTTTCCAGATCTTCAGGATATCTCTGGTACACAATGTAGGACTGAGCTGTTCAATTATATGGCTCATACTGTTTTTCATTTTTCATTTCTTATATTTATTATGTATCTAGATTTGGATACCTTGTTTGGTTTTTTCACCCCCTTCCCCCTTTTTTTAATACATTTTCTTTGGAGGTTCTTATACTGTATCCTTTGCTGTGTTTACTGGCACTTATAATCTTTCTATTGTTTCACTTTTTTATCTTTTGGAATCATAGTGGTAAATTCACATGGGATTCTTCCAAACTAAATGATTCATTTATGCTTTCCATTTTCTAATAGTTTAGTATATTTAATTGTGGTAATTTTCCTGCTTATTCTATATTGTGGAATGACTATCATTAAGCAGGTTAATTTATATTTTTTGTGAATTTCACAGTAGGTTTGTCCCTTAAAGTCATGCCAAAAGGTTACTGGCTCAACACCAGTAGATCTGTAAATAAACAAATGTAATAGCACTTTGAACATTATTGGCATGGCTTTCACTTTATTGTGTACTGTAAAGCTTGTTTGTATTTGTAAGATACATTAATACTAAAAAAACATGCTATAAGGCAAAACCAATGGGATTAGTTACAATGTTTTGGCAATATGGTTAGTCAGTTTCATTACTGACACAATATCCTTGTGCTCATTCTGTATCCATTGCATTCTATGCTGTTAATTCAATAACCTAATGTTTGGGATGTAACCACAATATTTGCTTTTTATTTACAGCAAAATTAATTATGAAAACTTAAAAAAACTGCCTAAACAAGACAATGCATTAATCTGTTCAAAAGATCAAAACAGGTGCATTGAGTGGGCAGAGACATCTATTATGGCTCCTGCCACTGCCCTAGTTTTCATACAGCCTATCACTACTCCCAAACACATGTAGCTATTTATAAGTTATGTCTATTAAAATTAAGATTGGCAATTCTGCTTGCTGTGGTTACCAGAGGTGTTTGCTGAATTGTCTGAGCTTTGTTTTGCTATCTGGCATATGCCACCAGGTTAATGAGCTTCTAGTATAATTACCCATTAGTCCATTTGTTTTTATAACTACTTTGCCTGTTTAACACTTAAAAACAAACAGGAACGAAAAGATTATTTTTCATTAGCCATTACTGGTGGAAAGTGATTAATTCTTCCAGATTTCCAATCTATCACTGTACAGAATGTGAGGTCAAAGGTTAAATGGCCCACTATTGATTTCCAGATGGCCTAAGGCCATATTATATTGTTTTAACAGGCTATTTAAGACAAGGAAGAACCTGATGTGCCTTCTTAGTTGTCAGTGTTGTCAGGCAAGGGCTTTTTAATTTAGGTACATGGGGCTTTAATGAATGATCTATCACCAATTTCCTTTTCTTGCATGGACACAAAATTTTCTATCATCGTACTTTTTGAAAAAAATAAGACAGATTAGTGGAATGATTTTTTTATTTACAGTTGTTGCTATTTATGGCACTTGTATAAACTTCTTTTTTTAGTCAGAATATTTTTTTTTATTTCTTTAATTACTTTTTAAAAGGCTTTAGGAAAACACCACTAAAACATTTCATATGGCAAGAAAAGGTAATAGCATTAATCAATGTGGTAATATCTGTCAGTGATACTTGAAAAGCGGTTCTCAGCATAAATAATATTAAAATGAATCTTTCAGAGTTAGGATAACACTTTAAAGTCTGACAAAGGAAATCACTTACAGCATTCATCTCTCTCAAATAGACAGATAAACACAATATCGTGTACATTCTCCATTCTAGCTTAATTCTGACAGTTCTGCCTTTTTTCAAATCATTTTTAAATTCAATTTTCTATTTTACATTTCACTAATTATTGATTTTTGTATAATGAAATTGTAGAAAGTTTGCATGGTATATTATAATTAAATTAACAAAATTTTAATGTTTAGACAGGATACATTTTGTTATCCTTCATTTAAAAAATGACAACGATGGAAACAAATTACATTTGCTGCAATATTTGTAAAAACATTACACACTTATCCTTTTACTGAACCCCCTTAATCCAATTTTAGAGTTGAAGTCTAATCTAGTAGCACTGTTGTATCCCATCCACTTAATACTTGCCCAGGTATTAACTGGATGGGATACAAATTCTTCACAGGATACACTAACACATACATTTACTTATTTGGCAACTTACAATATTAATGATACAATTGGTTACATTTCTTTTGGTTTTCCAACTGGAGCACAGGCAGGTCAAGCGACTTTCTCATGGTCACACAGTGTCACTAGCAGGGTTTGAAGTCCAAAGCCTTAACCACTACACCACAATGCCTGCCACCACACTCACTCCAATATGGAGCCACCTGTTAACCTAAGACGGTCATCTATAGGGTGCCAGAGAGAAAACCTGGGAAAAATCCTTATAAAAGGGAAATGCATGCAAACACATGATAAGTAGTGGGAATTGAACCCAGATCTCCAAAGCTTTGAAGAAACATCTTCTTTCCCCTAACATTTAGTATTAAGTACAGTAATCCCTCCTCCATCGCGGGGGTTGCGTTCCAGAGCCACCCACGAAATAAGAAAATCCGCGAAGTAGAAACCATATGTTTATATGGTTATTTTTATATTGTCATGCTTGGGTCACAGATTTGCGCAGAAACACAGGAGGTTGCAGAGAGACAGGAACGTTATTCAAACACTGCAAACAAACATTTGTCTCTTTTTCAAAAGTTTAAACTGTGCTCCATGACAAGACAGAGATGACAGTTCAGTCTCACAATTAAAAGAATGCAAACATATCTTCCTCTTCAAAGGAGCAAACATATCAATAGGGCTGTTTGGTTTGTAAGTATGCGAAGCACCGTGGCACAAAGCTGCTGAAGGCGGCAGCTCACACCCCCTCTGTCAGGAGCAGAGAGAGAGAGAGAGAGATAGATAAAAAAATCAATACGTGCCCTTTGAGCTTTTAAGTATGCAAAACACCGTGCAGCATACTTAAAAGCTGCACACAGAAGGTAGCAACGTGAAGATAATCTTTCAGCATTTTTAGACGAGCGTCCGTATCGTCTAGGTTTGCGAACAGCCCCCCTGCTCACTCCCCCTACGTCAGGATCAGAGAAAGTCAGCGCAAGAGAGAGAAGAAAAGTAAGTTGGGTAGCTTCTCAGCCATCTGCCAATAGCGTCCCTTGTATGAAATCAACTGGGCAAACCAACTGAGGAAGCATGTACCAGAAATTAAAAGACCCATTGTCCTCAGAAACCCGCGAAGCAGCGAAAAATCCGCGATATATATTTAAATATGCTTACATATAAAATCCGCGATGGAGTGAAGCCGCGAAAGGCGAAGCGCGATATAGCGAGGGATTACTGAATATATACAGTTATGTGCTGATTTGTGGCAGACTGAGTTGAAGTCATTCATACTTACAGGTGAAGGTCCATAGGAAAACAATGAGGTGGTAATGTTCTAGAAATTGCCAAAACCAGCTGGTATAGGCCATAAAGGCCATGTGACTTTTGTTTGTTATATACATGTGGGAGCGCTGCCAACCATAGAATGATACAAACTCCATACAAGTAATAAGAGAAGCGGTGGTGAACCTGGAGGTGGCAGTCTCTCGGCTGTCTTCCTTCCTGTACTGATGCTGCAGCCAATTTTTGGAGTTCTGAATTTTTTTTCCAGTCAGATGGTTCACACTTTTTTATTCCATCAAGAAAATACAAACATCTTGTAACTAGCAATAAAATATTTTATTATGAGAGACTGAAATAATGCTTTCTGACTCTTGGAGAGACATTTAAGATTTGTTTTTATCAGTGCTGCTCCACGTGGCAAATTTTTATTCTTCCCTAACATGCATGCATGCGTACGGCAACTGAGACTCGATTTTGAGTTTGTGCTGCTCTGTGTTGGCAACTGAAGTGTTGTACCAATGACCTATACAAAACAGAGCCTCAATTGTATTGGCCTGTACACTTCGTAACGAACATATGGCCAAATAGACCCATATACATTAGTCGCCGCATGATCATATAGATATAGATAGATACCATGATATATATATATATATATATATATATATATATATATATATATATATATATATATATATATATATGTAAATGTATTTATACAAATGTGTATGTGTCTGTGTGTGATGTATATATATATATATATATATATATGTATATATATATATATATATATATATATATATATATATATAATAGATGTGTTACTATTTACTTTGTTGTGATCAGCTAAATTCTGCTCACAGACAACTACAATTAATAAAAATACTTAATGTAAGATGAATAGAACAACCTGTTTCCATTCTAACTCTCTCACTTTAGAGAGAAAAATGAGCAAGAAATTAACACATTCTGACAATATACACATAAACTGGAACTGTACATATTATAAAACATAAACAGTGACATCCACATGAACCTCTCAATTCAAAAATGTTTCCCTAACTTCATAAACATGAAAAAAAAATCTGTCATATAAATGAAAAACAATTCATTTGGCCCAGATCAGTAGGCATGTGCTCTCTTTCACACATTAGTTCTTTTACACCATATGTGTAGAGCCAGGGTCATTAATAATCAAGGAGCCCATAAGAAGAGCCATCTTCTAATAGCTGGGCAAGAAGCAGTTGGATGTGTCTAGTACTGTATATAAATGGAAAGTTTAGAAGGGAGAATAGGATTTTATTAACCAGTGGAGGTAAAAGAGAAAAAGCTGGAGCATATGGAGATAAGTGCTATACATTCCTTATAATCAAAGATTTAGAGACAAGTCCATCCAATGGCAAATGTCTAGTGTATGACAGCCAATGAGCCTTTTGTTCTATTGTAGATTGTGATTCATTTTGCATTCTATTTTAAAAAACTAGATTCAGTTTTATTTTGTATGTTGTTAAGTTTATTCACTAATAACATAAAGAGATTAAGTTGGGAAATGTGATAAATAGAACTAAATAGTAGATACAATACCTTTGGAAAGAAAGGAGGGAATTGAAGAGTTTATAATGAGTGAGGTATGATCCTTAATATGTCTTTCTAATATCTGTCTCACTTGCAAACCTACAGAAGGTTTCCAAGAAAGACAAATATTAATGATGCAAGAGTAAAGTCCTGATAGAAATGGAAGAGAAAGGGAGGGACATTAAAGCGACAAAATATATCTTAGAATGCACTTAGTCCTTTGATAGGAGAGAAAATATCCTCTAAAATGTCTACATACTGTAGCCAGATGAAGGAAGGATATTTAAAGCATTGACTGTCTGATGATTCAGAGAGAAAGAGATCATTTGTTAAAAAGCCAAGATTAATTATATCATTTAACCTCCAGCCCAACTTGCTTTCAACAAAATGCCTTATGCGAATTACGAACAATATAATGGGACAAAAATGAAGCTGACAAAATTATACTGCTTGAGATCCTCATTACATCAGTGTGTGTGGGCAACAAATGCAAATACAGAAAAAGACAGCAAGAAGATGATTGAGAGTATAATATTTGCTTTTCATCAAAAACAAAATCTAAAATTCACCAGTAAAGGTATACTTTCGTAAATAAAAATACATAAGTAGGAATTAATATTAGTAATACGGATTGTGTTTATTGTCCACCCAGATTGAATGGTTGTCTTTTAGGTGAATTTTAAGACTTACTGTTATTTGTACTGCTTGAGTATGATACAGTTTTATTTTTGGGGGATTAAAATCTTCAAATAGATGATGTCTTTAATGCCTTTCCTTTTGAGTTTTTGCATATCACTAAATACTTTCATTTTGTTTTTGGTTTTTTTTGCAAAGTTTCTAGACCTGTTCATATGCTCAATCATGCTCATACGTTGGAATTGATATTTACTTTAAACTGGTCTCTTAACTTTCTATGTTTCTGGTCACAATTTGAAATCATTTTTCACTGCAATTTGGTTAACCCAAAATGTATTATTTTTTTCTTTTAAATTTTATTGATTTTATTAAAATCAAATAACATTCCATACACATAAGTCAAGTTTTACAAGAAAAAAAAAGTTTCGAAACAAATCAACCCCCACCCCAGGGAAAGAGAGCTAGGCCAGCAGTGTAAAACTTTACGCTAGTAAAGATAAGTGAATAGATAAATTAATAAATGAATAAAGATAAATGGAGTAAAAGAGGGGAGAGAACCTGCTTCCTCAATTTAAATGCTTATTCTAAAATGTTATTGATTACACCCTGCCACGTTTTGAAAATGTTTTGTACAGATCCTCTAAGTGCAAACTTGTTTTTTTCCAGTTTCAAACAGTATATAATGATCTATTGATGTGTATTAGAATGTTTTGAAAAAGAGAAGCTTAGGAAGGATATTCATCTTAACAATGTTAATTCTTCCAGCTAAAGTGAGATGAAGGGTTGACCATCTATACAAGTCTTACTTAATTTTTTCCATACAGACGGAAAAATGTTGTTGATAAAGAGCTTTCTATTTACTTGTGATGTTTACCCCTAGGTATTTAAACTGATCTGTGATGATAAAAGGGAAGGTGTCAAATCTAATATTGTATGCTTAAGAATTCACTGGGAAGAGCACACTTTTATTCAGATTGATTCTGTTAGTGCTGTTAGGACTGCAGGCACAGCATTTTGTGGGTCTGATATATACAGTACCATATCATCTGCATATAGAGAAACTTTCTGTTCCAGTCCTCCTCTGATAATCCCCTTTATCTCAATAGCATTACGACATGAATTGCCAGTGGCTCAATGGCGATTGCAAAAATCAGTTGTGACAAGGAGCATCCTTGTCTGGTACCACGTTCTAGTTTAAAGTAGTCTGAATTAATGTTGTTAATACAAACTGAAGCTTCTGGATTGGTATACAGTAGTTTGATCCATGCACAAATCTTCAGGCCAAACTCAAATTTCTCCAATGTAGTGAAAAGATAGTTCCATTAAACCATGTCAAATGCTATTTCTGCATCCAACAATAATATCTCCGGGGTGTTTGACTTTGTTTGTGAATATATTACATTAAACAGGCGTCAAAGCTAAGTGTCTGCCTTTAATAAATACAGTTTGGTCTTGTGATATTACTGAAGGCAGAACTTTCTCCATGGTTTAGTCTGTACGATGCACATTTTAATAAGTCCTTATTTTGTTTAGGAAAGAGGGTAATTAATGCTTGGTGAAAAGTTTGAGGTAGAATTTTATTTTCTCTAGCTTCTGTAAATGTTGCTAATAGAAGGGGAGCTAGCTGAGTTGAGAATTTCTTATAAAATTCGGCAGGTTAGACATCAGGGCCTGCTGCTTTCCCACTCTGCAATGAGTTTATAGCATTTAGTAACTCAGATTGTGTCTTGTGTTCTTTAATCTCAGTAGAATATAAGGATTTATAGTAGTCTCTAAATGTGTGCATTATATTTTTATAGTCAGTGATTTTGTCTCCGTTTGTGTTGGTGATTGCTGGAATTACATTGGGACCTTCTTGCTTGTGGATTTGTTGAGCTAAGAGCTTATTAGCTTTCTCTCCATGTTCATAGTAATGATGTCTTGATTTAAGTATGAGTTGTTCAGTTTCTTTAGTTGTTAAGAGTTTGGCACATTTGATAATTTAAAATTTTATTTTATTTGTGTGCCGATGAAACTTAGCTGTATGTTTTGGTGAATCATAATGATTTTAGTATGTTAGCAAATCTAACTGATTGTTTTGCAGCTATTAAAGATTTGATCTGGTGCAGTTTTAAGATCAAATGATGAAAAATCTGAAGGCTTCATTTTTGGTGCAGCTGATATTTCTATTGAATTGCTGTAGGTTCTTAGTCCTCTAGCATCTTATGGTAAAATATCTCTTATTATTGACACTATTGAAATATTGAAAAACGTGTTCACTTAAGTTTTTATCAGTAAGAAATATTTTAAAATTCATACGGGGTGCCACTGAAGGGTCATAGAATTGATTTTTTAGTACTTATGTATTGGCACTGCATTGTCAGGCTAACTTAGACCGTTTTGCCAATTTACTTTTTTTTTAAGTAACTAAGTACATGAATTTTATTGTTCATTCATACCATACAACAGTACAACAACAGATGCATAGCTGAACGAAATTGTGTTTCTCCAGGCTCAATGTGCAGAAAAAAAAAGACAGGTGCATACAAGACAAGTGCATGCAAGACAACATACAGACATTACAAACATTTCACTTCTTATACAGAAAGTAGGTAAGACAGCACAAGATAGCAAAGTTTAAACAATAAATACAAAAGATATAGATAAATGTAAGCCAGTCAGTGGGTGAAATATAATATGAAAGAAAATATTGCACATCGTTTCACAATGATTGTGTTATTGCACTATATGGATACAATATACTTTCTCCCTACAACAACACAAGATCTTTTAAGTCTTTGAATTGAAGGGTCCTAATTGTTCCAAAAACAAGATTAACATTAAAGGAGGCACTATGTGTGTTTTCTGTGATTCCCTTAAATTTTGGAATGGTCTTCCTCTAGAGCTGAAATTAGGAGGATCTGTAAGTATTTTTAAGAAACAACAAAAGATTCGTTATAATTTACAAGCAGGATTTAGAAAGTCACATTTGAAATCACATTTAAATGGTTCTAAGTTGTGTGCTTACTAATAAAACCATAAACATCTATATTAAGAAAATAGCACCAACTGATTTAAATGATTTAATCCAAAACAGGCCTGCACTCCTATTTATTTACAGTAATTGTGTCCAGCTTTTGCTCCCAGCAGATGTACAATTTCCTTTTCACAATTACTTAATAGACAAATGTTAATTTAAAAATGCTGAATTAAACAGTATGCTTACATTGTTACTCACACCCTGTTTTTAGTTCAATTTAATGGAAAAAGTCATTACACAGGCTGTACATAAACAAAAAGAAAACTTCTTACCTTTAAAGATCTTAATGTTCAAGTAAACATGCTGGAACAAAGTACACAGACCTGTATGTTTGCAGGAGAAAGCTCTGTGTATTACATACACACACACACATCTATATATATATATATATTATATATATATATATATATATATATATATTTGAAATAGTTTACTGTCAAATAAATGCAAAGAGTACGCGACACGTGTTTCGCCCTCATTCTGGGCTCATCAGGCGTACACACTCCACTGCACTCCCTTTCGGGAATCGAACCTCGGACGTCAGCGCCAGAGGCGATGCCCCTAACGTTGCGCCACGGCGTGTGGTTCGTTTATTTGACAGCATGTAGATCGGGGTAATTACATTCACGGCATTCGTAGTCTGTGTCACAATCTGATTGTATGGGTGGTTACCTACCAGGTAACGCTTGTGGTTGGCCAGCAATCTGCTAACATCCGCCACGGTGCCCTCCGTTTGTGAGGAGCAGATCATAGAATGGTCCTAAGTACAGGGTCACGGGGGTCTGCTGGAACCAATCCCAGCCAACACAGGGTGCAAGGCAGGAAACAAACCCCTGGCAGGGAGCGCGCACACACACACACCAAGCACACACTAGGGACAATTTAGAATCACCAATGCACCTAACCTGCATGTCTTTGGACTGTGGGAGGAAACCGGAGTACCTGGAGGAAACCCACGCAGACATGGGGAGAACATGCAAACTCCACGCAGGGAGGACCAGGAAAGCAAACCTGGGTCTCCTAACTGCAAGGCAGCAGCGCTACCCACCGCACCACCATGCCACCCTATATATATACAGTGATCCCTCGCTATATCGCGCTTCGCCTTTCGTGGCTTCTATATGTAAGCATATTTAAACATATATCGCGGATTTTTTGCTGGTTCGCGGTCTTTTAATTTCTGGTACATGCTTCCTCAGTTGGTTTGCCCAGTTGATTTCATACAAGGGACGCTATTGGCAGATGGCTGAGAAGCTAGATTGCTTACTTTTCTCTCTGTCTTGCGCTGACTTTCTCTGATCCTGACGTAGGGGGTGTGAGCAGGGGGGCTGTTCGCACACCTAGACGATACGGACGCTCGTCTAAAAATGCTGAAAGATTATCTTCACGTTGGCTACCTTCTGTGCAGCTGCTTCGTGAAGCGACATGCTGCACGGTGCTTCGCATACTTAAAAGCTCGAAGGGCACGTATTGATTTTTTTTATCTGTCTCTCTCTCTCTCTCTCTCTCTCTCTCTCTCTCTGCTCCTGACGGAGGGGGTGTGAGCTGCCACCTTCAACAGCTTTGTGCCGCAGTGCTTCGCATACTTAAAAGCCAAACAGCCCTATTGATTTGTTTGCTCCTTTGAAGAGGAAGATATGTTTGCATTCTTTTAATTGTGATACTGAACTGTCATTTCTGTCTTGTCATGGAGCACAGTTTAAACTTTTGAAAAAGAGACAAATGTTTGTTTGCAGTGTTTGAATAACGTTCCTGTCTCTCTACAACCTCCTGTGTTTCTGCGCAAATCTGTGACCCAAGCATGACAATATAAAAATAACCATATAAACATATGGTTTCTACTTCGCAGATTTTCTTATTTCGCGGGTGGCTCTGGAACGCAACCCCCGCGATGGAGCAGGGATTACTGTATATATATATACTTTATTTCCATCTGCCTAGAATGAAAGAACTACTGTGAAATTGTTTTGTATGGAATTAACTTTACATGAAACTTTTACATTAAATTATAGATTTTTTTTTTATTTAATAGTAGCATAGTATTGTATGATATGACTTGAATTTGTCCAGCAACATTAAATGGTAAGAAAAGATTTTTTCCACAGTAAATGAATAAATAAAAAGAGATTTTACAGTACAAGGTCTTAAAAGTAAAGTCACATTGGCTTCTCACTTCAAATTTAATTAGATATGACCTTGTATTATATGAAAAAAATATTGCAAGGACACTTACTTAATGAGTTCATTTAATTGTTTAAGAAAATAAATAACCAAGGTAAAAATAAAAATGGTATCATTGTGGATGAAGGAGATGTTAGGCTGGGATTTATTAAAAGTTTGGCTTAGGTATTGTGCACAGAGAACTCACTTTTTTTTCTTTTCTTTTCCTTTTTAAATTCTATACATTTTTGTTTATGCGTATTTATAGAATATAGTAAATATCAGAAGAAGGTTAGGAGAATACAGCCCATCCTTACATCCATTTTTTAACCCGTTTAAGATAATTTCATTGTAATTGCAGACAGCTTATCCTGGAAGAATTGGGCACAAAGGAAGAATCTGCTCTGGATGGGACACAGTCTGTAGCAGGCATTATTGGCATTCATTTTATATTGGCCCAGGTCCTAATTTCACTCATGTATAAATATTTGGCTGTTGATGCATAAAAAAGCCAAGCGTAGAGAAGCTTTTCTTTCAGTACTCTGATTTACTCCCACATCCCATATATATATATATATATATATATATATATATATATATATATATACAGTGGTACCTCGGTATACATCCTCAATCCGTTCCAGATCCTTGGACTTATACCAAACAGGACTTATACCAAACAAATTTTTCCCATAAGAAATAAAGGGAAAATGATTAATCCATTCCCATGAAAAAAAATCCTATTGTTTTTGGCATATTATACATTGATGGGGTTGTATAAAATAATTTAAACACTGCTTAATACTAAAATACATAAATACATAAGCAATTAGATGAAATAAGTGAAAATTTAATCTCACTTTACCTTGTTGAGAAGAGTCGAGTGCCTGCTAAGACTGCTCTTTCCCATCTTTTAACCTCCTTTATCTTCCTCTTTTCCTCGATCCATCTATCCCCCCGTTCCTGGTGCCGACCCGTATATATACATCCACCCGCGCCTCCGTGGGTACAGGAAGCCAATGAAGCAATTGAGAACGATCGCACCCACACGTGCAGGTGCGACTCGCTCCAACTACCTCATTAACTCCCTGCAGTCGTGCAATTGCTGCCACGGAGAACGACACGGCTATACGGATTTAAAACCTGGCCCTTTTTTTTGAAGCCGCAGACCCGCTATACCACAGGCAGTCTTGGCTTTGTCTCGAGAGAGTTAAACAAGGGTAGCACGCGAGTTGTATTCCAAACAAAGGTTGTATACCAAGCAAAATTTTTTGCGTCCAAACAGGACTTATACCAAGTTGTACTTATTCCAAAGCGGACTTATACCGAGGTACCACTGTATATATATATATATATATATATATATATATATATATATATATATATATATATATATATATATATACAGTATATATTTATTTATATATATATATATATATAATATATATATATATATATACAGTATATATTTATTTATATATATATATATATATATATATATATATATATATATATATATATATATATATATATATATATATATATATATATATTGTAATATTCCTTCCCAGACGGGCAAATGAATATCGCAGGCAAGTAAGTGGTGGTAATTGTCCAAAAAAACTAATCAATGGCTTTTATTTATTTTGCTTCTGACTTCACAAGTCAAAAAAAACAATGTAGTCAGGACAAACAACAAAACTCCACTCTAAAAACCATCCCGCACACGAGTACAAAACTCTTCTTTTTCCTGAACCTCCTTTTTCCAAAAGTCCCTCCTCCCCAGCACCCGAGAGGCTGTTTTATTAAAAGTGGCAGTTTTGTCTCTAACTGCCCCTCTTTTTAGAACACACTGCCTAGTGGCAATTTCTTTCCCAGATCGTTACAATATATATATACACACACACAGTAATCGCTAAGCAGTTGTGGATGTGGCCATAAGAGAGCCTTGTAATGGACTGCTACACTGTCGAGGACTGCTTTCTGCTTGGCACCCCTTGCTACTATTGTAACTGTTCTGAAACAGGCTCTATCAAAAATTGATTAATCAAGTGGACCTTAGGCTAGACTGTTTCAAATGATCATTTCTGAAGTTAGTAAATAGAAAGTGAACTTTTAGAGTGGCCCAACTGTTAGTAGCCAGTTCATGGTTATAACAGAAACAGAGCTGGACAGTGTACATTACAGTATGAATCATGGTAACAAACCTAGAATCGAAGCTCTTTGGTTGGCAGATGGAAAGCTAGGCACATGTTATCAATCAAAGGCATTTTCAGTAAAAGCAGAACAGCATGTACAGTAGAATGTTGTAGTAAATATTAGAAACAAACTGATCACTAGGGGAACAAAACAAATTATAGGGGACCAGTTTTGGGTAATTTTAGGTAAATATTAATCCAGGTTATTTTCCAACAATTTGTCACGTGGAGCGCCCGAAGGGATCTGTTCTTGGGTAAGTGTTATTTTCCTTTAGCTCAAATTTTAAGTTCTTTTAAAGATATCTCATGTCACATTTATGCTGACAATATTTCACTTTCATGCACTTTTTAAACCATAACACCTCCATAAGTTATCTGCCCTGGTTGAATGCCTGAGTGAAATTAATAAATGGCTAGCTGCTAACTTTTTATAGCTCACTTCTAAAAAAACTGAGGTTTTAATTATAGTCCCCTTAAATTTGCTGCTAGATTGTTAACCCGCTCCAGTAAGTGGTCTCATATTACTCAGACTTTTATCTTCTCTTCATTGGCTTCCAGTGAAATTTAGAATCATGGTCAAATACCACAATATATTTCAGATTTTTACAACATTGTACTTCCATTATACTATTATACACTTAGGACATCTAACCAGGGCCTTCTTTTTGTTACACATACTCGGCTAAAGACTCGTGGGGATCGGGCTTTCCAGTCCTTCCACCGACAGGCCTTCCTTGTGCTTTACAGGTTGCTGATACACTTGATACATTTAAAAAAAACTGTTGAAGAAGCACCTTTTTGGTTAGCATACAGATAGCCTTTTTTGCCTCTTCTGTTGTATGGTTCATTTGTTGAAATCTTCATTTAATTTTATTATTTATTGTTTGTAACTGTGTATTTTAATTGTTTTCTATAGTGTACAGCACTTTGTGACTGTCTGCAAAAGGTGCTTTATAGAAAAAAATCAGGGGTGGGTGTTGATTTGTTTTTGATCTTATGTTTGTAAAAATTGATTTATTTGTGTGGAATGATGTGTGATTTTAATAAAATCAAAAAAAGAAAGAAAAAATCAAAATCCGTGTTAAGGATGATATGCCAGAGTTTTCACATTCTAGATGTTGAAATAGGACAGACATCATAAACATGAGGAAATGCAATATGTTTAAAAGTGCAGAGGAAATAAATTGGTCTTAAAGACTTTAAAGACTTAAGAGAGCTGTTGATCAATCCTCTTTATCTTAACTACTAATATTCTATTTGGAACAATGAGTTAGTAAGTTGATTAAACTTTACCTTAATTTGAATGCATCACAGAACCCATATATTGCACCAAGTCATCTACAAATTTAAAATATCAATCTTGGTTGCTGTCTGTGCTGAGTTTGCCAGTTCTTTTCATGTTGATATGATGTTGCTGTCTCAGGGTATTGTGTTTTTTTCTTGCATCCCATTAACACCTATGTTAGATTAAGCTATCATTTTAAATTGACCCAGTATAAGTTGCTCCACCTCAGATGGTTGCACTGTTGTCTTGCCTTGATGTTGCTGAGATAGATATTGGCTCCTTATGGCCCTGTATGAGAATAATTATGATGGATCATATTTAAAAAATGTTTCCCAATAGAAATTTCATGCCAACAAGAATACAAAATGCAAATCTGCTAAAAATATTTTTGGGTTCTGACGTTTCTACGACATCAGCGCTTACTAAATATATACTGATTTTGCTTGAAATGAAATGAAGGGAGATAATAAAGATTCAAGGTGTTAATTCCATTTACATTTTCTTGCAATATCAGTTCTCAAATATTGGTTGATGGTCTGTGATGTGCTCCAGGCTCCTTGTTCACATAGAAATTAGTGACTCTGCAGAGGTACCTTTTGTTTTTTTACTTTAATACCTACAGTATGTGTTGTCATCACAGGATTGAGATGTGTGGAAATAGTATCAATAATATTACAGTAAAGGTAAAAGAATATAGTAGATGTAGATGACATGAACATTCTGTTTGTGGACATGTGGAATTTTGTGAGGAAAAACTGACATGATTCAATGAGACTGAAAATGAGGAGAACCTGAGAAATCATTATTTTGTGTATCACCATTTGCTAACGTAAGCAGAGATTAACTTTATAATATTCTGAGAATTAGCAGGTTGATGATAGGCACAAAGTCACAAATTATTGTAAGTTACTCCAGCAACACATGGTCTTCAGTCCAGATCTTGAACTAATAGTTTTATGAGAACTCATACATGTTGTTTCAGGGTTTACACATAAAGTATAAGGCTGAATCAAACATTTTATATCTGGCTCACTAGGCTCTCTTAGCAGGATTTAGTCCATTATTTGCAAAATTAGACATTGAAGTGCAGTAGTATGTGTTGTCTTAAAACTTTATTAGCATAGTAATGTGCAGTGTCAGTAGTTTATTATTGCCTAGGCTTTCCTGAGGTAAAATGGTTTAGTGCAGTTGAATTTTACAAATGGCTCTTCATTAGCTAATTGGATTTGCAGAACTTGATTTGAAGCTGCTGTGCATGCTCAAGCACAGCAATAGTCAAGAGTCAGTACCAAGGAAAGCTTTAAAAACAAGCATGCACATGATAATCTTGAACTAATAGTGATGGTAGTTTGATACCTAATATAAATTCAGTATTGGTATTTGATAAAATATTTTTATTTTTAAGATGCTCAGAGTGTAAACAGATATTTCTGTTAATGGGTACATTTTAGCAATGACTGCTGCATTGTGTGACAAATTCTGTGTGTATATTGAGCTGATTTGATGATTATGATTGAATGTAAAATCAGTGAAGTTTTAAAGCAGTCAGCAAATTATTATATCTATTATAATGCTTTCCTGTGCTGTGCTTCGGTTTAAAATCTAAGCAATGGCTCCAGCTAATTTATGAATAAGGTAGGCGTTAAGTGATACTGCTATAAATATATTTGTCATACATTTGTGAGAACAATATGAAACTTTGGCATTTATTATTACAATTGTATACAAATAAGTAAACAGAAAACTTCAGAGGCTAGATATGCTAGTAATGAGACCTTTGCTCATTAGAAGCGGAGAACTTGCCATCACTTTTATTAACATTGCCGACGTTCATTAACTGATCTTTTTTGAAATAGTTTGTCATTGCTAATTTATCACAAGAATACATCCCATTTTAACAATGCTACAACACTGCTGATGCATCTCAAGGACAGTTAGATTATTTTAAAATTAACTCCATAAGAAGTGTTGAGATGTAACAGCAGGTGATTCCACGCATCAAGACAGTCTTACGGCAACAGTGATACTTCTCAATTTTCATGTTCACATGAGCTTATTTCTGCTTCTCTCAATATTAGGCAGACTTTATTACTGAAAAGTTGAAAAATACACACTGATGTCTAAAAAAGGAAAAGTATATTAGGGTTTCCTGGAAGATTAAGGACTCATGAGTGTGTGATTCGTGTTTAATTGTTCATACAATCTGTATCCAATAATCATTTGCATTTACCAGATTGATCATAACTGTCTGACATTATTAATACTGTCAATCTTAGGGTCATGATTATTTGCAAATTGAAAGAAATATAACAGTTGGCTATGAGCTTTTACACTTCTCATTTAAGTATTCCTGTTTGTAAAATCTTTTGTCTTAATTTATAGCATATTCATATATAGTCCTTAGGGAATAGGCAAAACTAACCTATGAGTTATTTTTAAGAGCTTTAAAGAGCTCACAGTGTTTTCACTCTCTTCTCCTTGTCCATAACATATATACAGTATCTCAAGCACAGGTTCAGCTAGACCCCTTTAAATTTACTGTCTGAATCATTTATAACATTTAATACTTTTAGTGAATTAAGGATGCGGTCTTTGGAAAGAGCAAGTAGACAGTAATAAGCATCATAAAGGAGAAAAGAGTGACTGAACAATTAGTAGCACAGCCTCCACTGTCCCCAAGTACATAACCATTTCCCCACCATTATGACTATAAGTTTACTAAGTTTTTGTTATACAACAATTTATCCGTTTTCTGAACCCAGTGTAGTGTTGCAGAGGGGTCAGATCTATGCCCAGAAGCACAGTTCAACACCAGCCAGATTTATGAGTCACATTTCAGTGACTACAAACTTAATAGTCGTGAGAGTGAAGTTGAATCTCAACAGATTAACAGTATGTTAGATGTATATAAAGGTTTCTACAAAAAAAAAAAGGTAAATATATTTAAGTAAACAACATGCATCCCATGTAATGCCAGGCAATTCTTTTCTCACTTGCTATTAATCAAATTAATGACTATAGCCAATGTTGTTTCATATACTTCTACCCTGTGGAGATTTTCAGAAATAAATTGCTTTATTTGCCATATTGTTTGGAGTACAGTTCAAGATGACCTCTGTGTGCCTGAATTGTTTTTATGATTTTTGTACTGGGTTCATCTGAGGATTCTTTGGTACTTTATTTCAACTCCAAATTAGGCTGCTGGTTTAACTTATTATTTAGCTCTGAGAAGAATGGAAATGTCCCTTCAGTAGAGCCAGTGGATAGTGTGATAATGTCAGAGCGCTTGGGGCTCACAGGGTCTCTTTAATGAGTAGCTAGTATATATTCCATGTGTTTATGTGGATTTCATATAGGGACACAATTTAAAAAGTATTCTTTGTGTGTGGGTGCGTGTGTGTCTCATGCAAGGTGTGATAGTGCCTTCTAACATTACCTTAACTGTAAGCACCTTCATAATACACTTTACAAAGTAAATTAAAACACATGGCAAAAAACAACACATAATTATGAGGCAGATTGTACAAAATGTACAAATAATTATAATGGAGGCGATTCTGACAAAAATAATGCTACATTCTCGTAATGGATCTAAATCTAATTAGTTTGGTCCCATGTTATATCATTAGCTCTTCTACTGCTGTGTTCCTTTTACTATTTTATTTATACTTTTATGTTAATGGTTTAATATAAATTAAAACCTTGTTTTCTTTATAAGAGAGCTAACTATAAATGTCAAATAATATATTCAATGATTTATTAATTTAATTCACGTGAGTCAAGAAATATTTGGTGGTTAAGTATATTCTATCTGTTAATTATGCATCTATAGAGTACTCTATGAGGAATTTTATAATTTAAGGCCATTACTTTGACACCCTTTATGTCTTTGTTTATCATTTTTCGTACAATTATCATTCATTTTACAATTATCAGTACTATCATTTATCATACAAAGACTAAAAACACTGTCTTTGCAAGGCTATGCAAAAGAGTACTAGATATTTGAAAACAGCATTGTGGCAGATTTGGTCAAGTTTTTAGCAGGTTGTTTTTCAAAGGAGTTAAATACATATTTACAATCTAAAGCCAGTACATTATAAGGAGTTATTAATTAAAATGTCCATGTCATATATATAAAATGTATTTGAATTAAATAGTACTACTTGACCACTTTTCATGACCCAGTCAAGTCAAATTTATTGTGATGTGTACTCAAATGCATGTCTATTCAGAACAGTTGACAATAATATAATAAAAAATATAAAATAAATAAAGTATAAATGTCATTCATCATACAGTATACTGCATATATGTAATTATATATATATATATATATATATATTGTGGCAGGTGGCCGGGTGTGGTCATCAGCCATCTGCCTATTTAAGGAGCTGCCTCCCCTCACTCAGGGCTGGAGTCGGGTGAGGAGGTTGACGAGGTCGGAGAGGAGGCGGCGGCGAGGAGAGGCCTGAAGAGGAAGAGGAAGAGAAAGAGAAAAGAGAGGTGGCTGTTGGAGAAGCCTGGACTTTGGGAGACTGTTGGGGTTTGTGTGTGGCGGTGCACTTATAGACTTGTAAATAATTAGTGTAAATAAATGTGTGGTGATGGCTTTGAACGTGTCTGCCTGTCTGTGTCCGGGGCCCTCCAGTCACAATATATATGTATATATATATGTGTGTATATATATATATATATATATATATATATATATATATATATATATATATATATATATATATATATATATATATATATATATATATACACACATATGTATGTGCAAGTGTTTATCTATCTATTGTGACAATTAAGAGTCCAAGACATCATAAAGGTTTGGGGCAGCCACCCGTATATAGTTTTTCCCAGCTGCAAAAGGGTTTTAAATCAGAAGCACGATGTGAATATCACAGAGTCCAAAACAGAACTGACTATAGTAGCCTAAGATGGAGGTTTTAAAGGTCTGGAGAGAAACTGATGTCATCAAAATGGTCGGAACCAGAAGTGACGTCAGCAAAGGGGGCCCGCTTCGGGAGTGACGTCAGCAAAGGGGCCGGCTTCGGGAGTGAAATCTTCTGAGGTGCCGGAACCTTGCAGGATTTCCTGGGAATAGTCTGTAGGGAACTGAGAAAGACAGTCAGCGCACTCCGCCGCCCCCTGGTCGCATGTTTTATTACACTTACTCAGACCCTTTAGCTGCCTCCTACTCACACGTGTGTGACACTACCTATCTATCTATCTATCTGTATATATATATATATATATATATATATATATATATATATACACACACACGGGGGATCCCCCTGCTTGCTTCGCTCGCCAGCCCCTTCACATCTCTTCCGCTTGCGTTATGAAGAGGGGGGCTGAACAGACCCCAAGGAGATGTAGTCGCTCCTCAGAAACCCCCCTTTAAACTGTGATACAATGGGAAACAAATGGTTTCTTTTTCTACCTCCTCTTTGCTCGATCAGCTGCTGCTGCTGTGCTGCGTGATCTGCATCTCGTACAGTACTTCAAAAATTTAAAAGCCTGTACAGCAGCTGTCCTGCTCTTTGTGTTTTATTTCCGGCCCCGGGCGGGGTTAAAGCTTTTGGCACAAAGTCCCGTCTCGCGAGACGTAAGTTCTTCATATTTTTTAGTTTATAATTTAAAAATGGAATAAGAATCTGAAAATCTAACAACATCACATTAAAGTTCAATAAATTCTGAAAAGAATGATACCAAACATATATATGTAGGTTTTAAAATAAGCCCAATTTAAAGCATGACAAAAAAAGTGACATAAAAACATCACTGTTGCACTTTTAGGCTTAGGATTTTATATATATATAGAATATATACAGTATATCCATCCATCCATCCATCCATTTTCCAACCCGCTGAATCCGAACACAGGGTCACGGGGGTCTGCCGGAGCCAATCCCAGCCAACACAGGGCACAAGGCAGGGAACCAATCCTGGGCAGGGTGCCAACCCACCACAGGACACACACAAACACACCCACACACCAAGCACACACTAGGGCCAATTTAGAATCGCCAATCCACCTAACCTGCATGTCTTTGGACCGTGGGAGGAAACCGGAGCGCCCGGAGGAAACCCACGCAGACACGGGGAGAACATGCAAACTCCACGCAGGGAGGACCCGGGAAGCGAACCCAGGTCCCCAGATCTCCCAACTGCGAGGCAGCAGCGCTACCCACTGCGCCACCGTGCCACCCCATATACAGTATATATTATATATATATATATATATATATATATATATATATATATATATATATATATATATATATATATATATATATATATATATATATATATATATATATATATATATATAAATATATATATGTACACTGTTTCTTATGTTACTATATTTATTAAGAATTGTGGTTAGAAGTTGTCCCTGTGTCTTCTGGTGCAAGTGCCAGTCGTCCTGTACCTCATGCCAGCAGTTAAGAAAAGTAACTGTGCAGGATGGCTGAAGTCTTCAGTTATACTGTTTGCCTTTCTAAAGCAGCAAGTGTTGTGTACAGCATACCATACATGTGGCAGACCTCAAGTAGTATGAAATAAAAGCAATCACTAAGTCTTGAGGCAACCTAATGACCTGAAATGGCACAGTACAAGTTACTTGTTTCAACAACTGAATATCTCAATCATTCTACTCACTGTTGTTATCATAGTACATTGATTATACTGATAAACAATGTACCTGCATACAAAAAATTAACCCATTGTTGAACTGGTGCATGTTTAAATCAAAGATTTAATGAGTTTGGAAATATATCTGATAGAAATGCCATTCTTCAAGCTTTTAACCTAGGATTCATTCTGTAAGGTGAAGTTTTCTTTACACTGGTAGTCTTTTAAGTTATTCTGTAATCCCTTTTTGCTGCCCCAGCATGCTCTCCTTTAGTATTTTTGGTTAAATAGTATATGTGGTTTCAAGCAACATCTGCATTCTGTACTCTGCAATCTGTTTGTGTGTGTGTGTGTGGGTGTGCACATGTGTATGTGTGTGTTGGTTATTGATAAAATGTCAAATCCATCCATTATCCAACCCGCTATATCCTAACTACAGGGTCACGGGAGTCTGCTGGAGCCACATGGCGCAAGGCAGGAAACAAACCCTGGGCAGGGCACCATTCCACACACACACACACACTAGGGACAATTTAAAATCGCCAATGCATGTCTTTGGACTGTGGGAGGAAACCGGAGCACCCAGAAGAAACGGGGAGAACATGCAAACTCCACACAGGGAGGACCCGGGAAGTGAACCTGGGTCTCCTAACTGCAAGGCAGCAGCGCTACCACTGCGCCACCCTCTTGATCAAATCCCAGCGCTTAATTCCTGCACATCCACATTAAGGTCATTCTGTATCAATGATAAGTAGATATATATATATATATATATATTATGAATTAAAGACTGAATAAGTCATATTTATATCTGGTTTACTTTATTCCATAGTACTTGCAATGTGTCTTACAATAAAATTCTATAGGATTCTTGATTTAATTTACTTGTAGTGTCCTATAACTTCAAAACACTGGACTGCACCAATGCTTGTTTTTTGTGTTCTACTAGATAGCTCTGTAACATTAGATACGGGTTTATTTTAGATATGAATGGCTCAAGTGGTAACATAATATAAACATAAAATTGTCGGGTTCACTTAAGTTCAAGGTTGCTGGGAGACCAGAATCTATTCCAGAAAAAATCTTAATATTACAGTTATCAAGATATATATTTGAACATCTAACAAATAATAATAGTTTGGGACTCACAGTGCAATTGGAATACCAATGTGAGGAAAAGTATATCAAAATAAAAATTAATTTCCTTGCCTTATTATTGACCCACCTCCATTTCCACAATGTGTTTACTTCTCTCACATTCATTATTACATGTATTTCTAAACAAAGAAACAGCAAAAAGCTTTAAACTTGCTTTTCAATTTAATTACATTAACAAGCATGATAGGATAGTGCTTCCTTTATGAAACTTTCTCAAATGCTGCACTTAGGCTGTCATTCCAGACTGTATAATTTCTAGTGTTGTCAGGAGTTTTAGCTGGTATTGTACTATCAACAAATGATCTGTCTACCACTGTCTGTATGTCTGTAAGAAATATTAATCAAGATGTCATGTTGGTTGTGCTGAAGAGATAGTCCTCACTTAATTTGGTTTTTAAAGCACTTATACTGGAAAAGATGTGTTCCTTAATGTCACCCTGACAATATTCAAGCACTCTGCAGAGGTCTGTAGAACACGGCAACTTGTCAAACACACACTTATTGAATATGTGCATTTATGAAAAGAATTCCCTTGTTATTTGCCTCAAAGTGTGGCGTTTTCATGCTACTAAGACAAATGTATATGTGTTTATATACATATAGTATATACCAGGCGTTCTGAAACTCTCTGTGGCTGTAGGCTTTTGTTCCAACCAGATTCTGATAATAACTGGTCTCATTTATTTAGCTGGTCTTTCTTCACTTTTCTTATTCTACATTCAGAAAAGCACAATGCTATGATTTCTACATTTATAAAATATTTAGTATTGCTATTTTTTCAACGTCTTTCAATACTTAACTCATTTTTTCAATTAATTTGACCTATTTCTGTGCTGTTTGCTTCTTTCATTGTATCCTAATAATGTTGATTAAAAAGAAGCAAGTAGAGCAGACACCTAGGGAAACAACACTGAATGATGAAAGGCTGCAACTACTTTAGCATCAGACGCACTAATTAGTAAATAATAGATTAAATAACCAGAAAATCAGGATGAAAAAATTGTTAAAAAGTAAAAAATAAATTTCCTGTACAACTTCTTAGTACATTTTAATAAAAATTTACCAAAACTTAGTTTCATAATTTTTACATGGACTCCAAAACACAGAAACTGGGTGATTACAGATTACATTTCATTAGTCTACCAGCAACAACAGCAACATTTATTTGTATAACACGTTTTCATACAAATCATGTAGGTCAAAGTGCTTTACAAGATGAAAAAAGAAAAATATAAAAATAAGAATAGACAATACTAAGTAACAAAGAATAAAGTAAGGCCCGATGACCAGGAGGATAGAAAAAAAAAAAAAAAACTCCAGCTGGCTGGAGAAACAAAAAACAAAATCTGCAGGGGTTCTGAGGCCACGAGACCGCTCAGCCACCACTGGGTATTCTACCTATTAAATGATCTCAATCAGTCCAATTCAAAACAGAAGTTGGTTGGAACAGAAGCCTGCAGCTATAGTGTGTCTAGAGTATATATAGAGAGACTATATCCTGCTTTATATTGTACAAGGGACTGTGACGATGCGGGTTCCGCTCCATGCTCCCATCTTGCTTCTGGGAGGTCTGAACCCAACACCGTCGGTAATGTCACAGATGATCTGGGGCCTCATGCATAATGCCGTGCGTAGAATTTGCACTATAACATGATGTAAGCACAAAAGCCGAAATGTGCTTATGCACAGAAAGATCCAGATGCATAAATCTGTGCGTTCGCCAACTTCCACGTTCTTCTGCTACATAAATCCCGGTCAGCATGAAAAGTAACGCTCGTGCACGCACCTGCTGTCCCGCCCCAACTCATCCCAGAATTACACCTCTTTGAATATGCAAATCAATATAAATAGCCCTTAAGCTCAGCGTTCTGTGAAAAGGCAATGGCAAAAGTACGAGGAAAAATAGAAGAATTTCAGCGAATACCAAATGGAGGCAAAGAAAAACATACTATTTGTTGGTTTAAACAGTTATATAAGCAACAAAAGGAAGTTGATCGAGTGACATAGCATGTCGGAGAAACTCGAAAGCTCAAGTTCACAAAGTCGCACAGTGCCTGAAATAAAAAAGTTGTCAGATATCAAAGTTGGTGTGAAAAGGCAACTCGTAGCCCACTGTCTGAGTGTCATATGAAAGCTTATTAGGGTACAGTGAAAAAAAAAGGGGCACACAGTGGGGAAAAAAGCATAAAATGTCGACTTTAATCTCGAAATTTCCACTTTAATCATGTAGTTTATTTTGTCATTAAAGTAGAACATCATAAACTTCATCTTAAAATCGTTTAATTTACTAGTTTCTCAAATCCCATCGTAACTAAAGTAGCATGTTAAATGCTTTGTTGTGTATTTGATCTTATATGTGCTCTATGTGCCTGAATCACTACGTGCTCTTCCTCCGACAGGACACAGAATCCATTACATTCATAATATTACAGCTCTCTGAATAATTAAAATATTGAGAAGTATACGTGATATCATTTTCATGATGATATGAGTTAAAGCATGTTATTAAACATGGGAACACGGTGGCGCAGTGATTATTCATGTCTTACACAAGATGCTTGCTGCGCCATGTGCGACCTTCAATGAAATGCTTTATTACAGAAGTACTGTCTTTTTCAAACGTACTAACTCCCAATTCCTGTCCTTACTTTTCTTTCTCCAAATACCCAATCGCCACACAATCAGCTCTGTAATAGACGTTAAGCCATCTGTAAGCTTAGAACGCCGATTCTTCAAAACTTTTAAGGAACATTGAAATATCTTCATAATGTTTAATTATTCTATCCATCTATCCTTCCAGTGTCATGCCAGCCACAGCATGAAAATAGCGCAAGGCAGGAACAAACCGTGAACGAAGCTCAAGCTCGCTAGCGCTGCGGCACTGTGTAGTTAAAGTTAAAGTTTTATCTGTATAATATAATCTACATATTTTGCTGCATTTCATCTTAAAAATGATATCATCATCATATGTAAATACGCGCTTTATAAAGTGGCTCAGGTTGTGCAATATTATAACTGTATCATAAATACAATTACCTAACGGTAACTTGCAAGTACAAACAGTTCTACAAGGAGCACTTGATGGACTGATTGAGTGCGTGTATAGTTCTTGGGATGAAACTGTTTGTGAACCGCGAGGTCCGAACAGGAAAGGCTGTGAAGCGTTGGTCGGATGAGAACAGTTCAAATAGCGAATGGCTGAGGCAGCGAGTGCTTGATGCTGTATACCGATAATTCTCTTTCCAATCGCTGTAGATCTGTGATTCACACTCAGATACAGTGATATAAATACTCCGAGTGGTGCAGTGCAAGTAATATGGAAAAAGATGATCCGCTGTGGCAACACCTAACGGGAGCAGCTGAAAGAAGAAGAAGAAGGTGCAGTGAGAGTAACAACGCTAAAGCAGTTATGGTATTTAGAATAGTTTGACCATTCTGTGGACCATTATATTGTTACAGGTTAATTACAATCACATGCATTAAACTAATAAACAATATGCGGTTAATTCCAGTGTATTTATAAAGCCGCGTCAGGGATGTGGATCTAATAAACAAAGTGAAAGTTTAGGTTTTATACATCGCGATTTGAACGTGGAAACGTTCTTACGCAACATTTCTGTGCGTACGCACCGTTTATACATGAGGCCCCTGGACAGTGAGGCACAACAATGAAGCAAGGGGATGGTGCAAAAAGTGCAAAAGTGCTTTTGTTAAAACAGTCAAAACCAAAAAACAAAGTGTTCAAATAAATAGTGCAGTGCATCAAGAATCTTCAAATAAATAATCCAATAAAAACAAGTGAAAGGTGGAGGTTAAAATCCTGTAGAAAAAAATCCTTTAAAAAACAGAGGTTCAAATAATGGCTGGAAGCCGTCCTTTTAAAAACAGATCCCAGTACCTTTCTACTGGTGACTCCCCTGCTTCTCCCGTCCAGGCTATGCACCAGGGGAGCCACCCTACCTGCAGCTGACCTTCTTTCTGCCTTCTTGTGCTGGTCTATTCCCCTCGCCGATCCTTGGCTCTGGTAGGCTTCACTAGACCGGGAATTGGGTTCCCCAGCAACCAGGGCGCTCAGGCTGGGTCTTTCACTACCCAAATGCCGACTCCCGCTGCCTTCTCGGCCTTATGTAGTGAGCCATCCTCCTTCCAGTCACTCCCGCTCCTCACTAACGCTCAGCAGGAGCGACCACTACCGACTGCTCCTGGGGTGCCGGCCAAACACCCCATGAGGGCTCACTGTCCAGCTGCCTTTCTCTCTCAACAGAGAGCACATTCACTCGCTCACACACCGGCTTTCTCCTCCATGCTTCCTGCCTTCTTCTTCTCCTATAACGTCCGTTCATTCTCCTTTTTCTCTCTATGGCGACTATTTATTTAAAAAGTGGCCTTTTTGACTTGAGCTGTGCACCCGCTATACCACAGGAACGTTCAAAAAGTTTCCACACTTTTATATTTTTGTTGGAAACAGTGAAGGCGGGAGGAGTAGTAATTGAGCATTAAAAGTTGGTACGACGCTAGGAAAATTGCATCGTAAACGAAGGTGACTATGTAGAAAAGTGATGTAATTTGTTTTTGTAATTCTTAATAAATAGAGTTAAAAAAGTGTGGAATATTTTTGAACATCCCTTGTACTATATCAAGCAAGATATGGACTCTATACATACATACAGATATACTGTATATAGATGTTTATTTATATATATTAAAACTGATGGAAGGCATTTAAGTAACCAAGGCAGGTTGCCATCCTGCAAGGGTGTAGGATGGTTTTAATAATCTGGTAAACAGACAGAGCAATTGTTCTTTATGGAATATCTAATCTAGTTATCAGAGTTATTCTCTGGTATAGAATAGATCTCCAAAAAGACCTTCCGTAGTGTTTGGGGTAGTGGCCCCCTTGGCTGTGGCCTGTAACACTTTTCCTTTGTGTGTAAGAATTCATCCTTTAACAGCCGCAGAATGTGGACTGAGGAAGCTTGATATAATCTCTCCTTCGTGTTTGGCCTGAGTCAGGTGATCAGAAATGACAATGTTAGTGTGCTTGGTATGGGTCTGGCCATGACTCCAGAAACATTTTTTGTAGTCTTTTTTAACATGAAAAACACACAATTCTTAAACCTGCTTAATCCAGTTCAGAGTTATGAAGGGCAGAGCCTACACCAGCATCACAAGGCACAAGGCAGTTATCTAATTTGAGTAACAAAAAAACTTGTGGAAGTACACGGAGAAACAAATAAATCAGAGATGCACAATAACCCATGGGATACTAAATGTGAACAGAAAACATGATTATTTGTGACAGATGTTGATTTTTCATAGTTACATTGACTTAAATCAGGATTGTTGTAGAATAAATATTATACTATATATTTCTTTGTTTGAGGCTGATTTGAAAAGAGGGATCACTGCATGCTGGCATTGCAGAATCTGCTATTTCCAACAAGAGTTATCTTAAGCATTAACAGTAAGAGAGAAAAACCCTGGAGAAAACTAACTGAATAGAATATTTAACATTCAATGTTTTTTTTCTGTCTGTTAACAACTTTAAGAACATTTGTGCAGTTTTTGCAACTACTAAGGAATCTCTGAAGGCTGCACATTTTGTTGAATATCAAAATATTTTTAAATTAACAGATTACATTTTTAAACAAGCATGACTCAAATTTACAAGGCAGGTCATTTGTTCTCTCCCCTAGATGTTTTCTTCAGGCAGGCTAGATGTGGAGTGCATCGAGCTGATTAGAACAGCTACTTTTTTTGAGAAAGATTGTGCTGCTTTTAATAACGTGCCAAAGCAGTGGAAAAAGATTGTTATTAAAGATGAAGCAAAAACATAACTGCTGCCTTTTTTCAATATGTAGAATAATTATTTTTGAACAGCTCAGTTCTGCTTGATGATTTGTAGCCATCCTCTCTTATAAACTATAAAATCAACTTATATAACCATCATAATTTCTTAAAAAGAAAAAAAGCACATTTTCAGTTTCATTGTTTGATTCATTAATTTGTGTTTTGTTTTAATACACTTTTACTCTTTTCTTGGAAAACATATCTGTCTATTATAATTACTAGCTGTGCTACCTATCTAAGATGGCTTGAAATCTAAATAATCATTGTGCAAAATCAATCATTTGCAGTGCAGCATGTGCTGCATATGTCTCTGTTAAATACCATTTGGTATGGGATACATGAAAGCACTGTTAATGTTTTTGATGCAGAATCTGTTGGAATGACAAATGCAATGCATATGTATCTTTTAAAATCCACTTGGTGTAGGATTAGTAAAAGCAGTGCCAATGTTTGTGATGCACCATCTGTCACTGCATAAGTCCTTGTTATATGCCATTTGGTATGGGATTCAAAAACACAGTGTCAATGTTTGTGATGTGCCATCTCTTGGAATGATATATACAATGTCTCTTATATGCCATTTAGTATGGGATTTTTAAAAGCAGTGTTGATGTTTTTGAATACTGTATGCCATATATTGAAATGACAAATTCAATGCATTTTATTTATAAAAATATCTCTTATGCATAACCTTTTGGAATGACAGAAATTTAGCAGCCAGGCTGACACACAGACACTTTTACGTTTATTTAGATGCATTTTTTAGGTAGTGTTTCATAATGGTTCAGACCCTGTATAGGAATCTACCAGGTTTCAAGTTCAGTTCCTGAGCAAGAAAATTATCATGGGGTTAATGTTGTAATACATTCATTATGCTTTTTGGGTATTTTGTGTTAAGCATTGTCTAGTGTAAAAGTGATTTTATGTTGAAGAAGCTGGGAGAGGTTATTTCCTTGTTCCTAAATAAGATGGAATTGTGCTTAAACAGAAAACTAGTCTTTTACAAGACCTACATTGTAATAATCCACACAGGATTCTTATGATCAAATTCCTTCACATTTCAGTCAGCAGATATTTGAGTCCAGATTTGCACCCAGGACCTATTGCACTGTGTGTTCCTTAAACTTGTTTCAGATCTATCAAGTATAGACACCATTCAAGGCATCCCTCACAGGACACACTCATGCACAACAGAATAATGTAGAATCACTAACTAACTTAACACGCATATCTTTGAGCAATCCTAAACGCTGACAAAATAGTGTCAGTGCTGCATCCCTAAGAGCTAGAATTTTCAGGGTTCAAATCTCAGCCGAGGCACTGTTTCTGTTGATTCATCACATTCTTTACATATCCTTCCCCTGTCACTACCATTTTCTCCAAAGATGACTGGTGACATTAAATTGGTCTGGTGTATGTGAGTGTAGGAGTGGGAATTAACATGTCTTGCAATATAGAGATAATTCCTGGCCTGGGTCAAATGTTTCTACAAAGACCTCGAATTTTCATGACTTGATATTGCAATAAGCACATTTGGAAAATGCACACATGTTTACCTTTAGGGTGTTAGAAACATGCATAACTCTACACAGACAATGATTAGGCTAGGAATCAAACTCATGTCCCTGGAGCTTTGAGCCAGCAGTTTCACTATGCCGGATTATATGAATTATTCTTTAATGAATCTGTTTAATTAAGCAGTTATGAAAAGAATTTAATTGAAGACTGTGTAAGTTAAAAGGTCATCTTTTGACAATTTTTCATGGTAAATCTATTGATGGGGCTTCTGTTTGTGTCCTTTGGGCAGTGAGCACACTACTGATACTCCATGGGTTTAAAAAAAAATAAATCATTTATTAAATGTAGGAAAAGTGAAGAATGGATAAAAGTATAGAAAAATAAAAGAACAAGGAGAAACCAATACTACTATCCACTGGTGCCTTGAACATGTCATCTAGTGCTGCTATTTGTACTTGCTGGAGTGGTTAGTCAGCCTTTCAGCATGTTATGTCTGCTTTTACGTCTTTATTTGTCCTATTTTGCACTTTTCATCTCAGTTTAAAGGTTTAATGTTTACATATTCTCGATTGTAATAGAAATTTGTCATTTTTTTCACCCTGTGCTAGATACCTAGTAAAGGATCAAAAATCAAAAATAACATTATACTCATAATCACTGACCTTGGAATAGTCTAAAACGATACTCTGCATTGTTAACTTTGAAATGTGTCAGTTTTAACTTTTTGGGAATGGCTCTTAAAGGGCTAGGACCACCGTTAAAGAATCAAATATCAAAAATAGTATCATATTCGTGAGCAGCAGCTTCAATAAAGCATAAAATGACACTCCTCATGCCTACATTACCAATGCCCATTTTTTTGCAGTTTTTTTGAAAAGGAGTAACTTTGACCCTTTGTGTTCCTTTGGGGGTGAACCCCTGGGGTCAGTTAATGTAACATTCACAACTTCAAGTCATTCTGATCATTTGTGCTGAACACACTTGGTCCAAAAATGTCTAGAGGGCCAAAAATAGAGATGAACCTTAAAAAACTCAACTTAATCTATGGTCTAACTAGGCATCAAGATGTTTCAAATGGTATATTACATGTGGGAGTTTTTATTTATTGTACAGGTGAGTCAGGAGGAGCCGGGACAATATAAACTGAATTTCAAGTAAGAAGTAATTCTTATGAACAAAATAAGTAATCCTTATTTTTGGCTGTGTGCTTTTTCACACACTAAACAGCATCCCACTACTTTTTGCTATTTAATTAAAATGTTTGTGAATGGCTATATGGTGATGGTGTGGCCCTAGGGAAGAGGTAGGAATGTCCAAAAAGATTGTTCTCCCAGATGGAAAACTCATTAGAGTAACCATGTCAGTGAACAGAATGTTCTTATCCTAACGCTAGAGACATCTGTTGTCACTCTTTCCCATTGCAGAATGAGAGTCAAACACTGTTCATATCAGTAATCCATCCTGCCATGCAATATCAAACCCAAGAGTTCAGAGTTGTGGGGACTTGTAAAATAAATTATTGCACTTGACTTTCCCTTTGTCTACTACATTTCCACTTAAATCACATTTCTGAATAGCGGATCATTGCATTTAATGGTGTTGATATTGCATTAAACTTATTTTTATTTTATTTTACTTTTTAATAACTATTAAAAAAAATAGACCTGCCTATGTATTTGAGTGACAGTATGTATATCCCAGGGCATTGGTGTACATTAGCTGTAAAACTGGAGTTCTCTAGTTTAGAAAGGCAGTACTGAATGGACACAGGGACCCCCAGCAGCAAAGAATTTTGTTCTTCCCAATAGGTCAGGGTCTCTCAAACTTAGAATCAAGGGCTATTGAAACTGACATCACCAAATAATCCGACACCAGTGATTCCAGGTGGTGCTGGAATGCGCTCAGTGGGACCCATTGGGAGTCTTCATAAGCATCAATGTGAAATTGTAACAATGTAACATACATTTCAGTAGTTTAGTTATTTTAAAAACACAAAGCAGTTGATTTCAATATGATGATAAAATGATTGTGTGTTAAGGTGGTAATACGGCCAAGCCTCTACCAAAGCTACAATGGTATAAATACAGTGCTGCTCACTTCAGTTTTATACTGGAATATTTTTTCGTCTTTCAGCACAGAGGGGTACTTTGAACTTTGTGAACTTGTTTTTTGAGCATTTTGCTGTATATTGTACTGTATATACTTTGTCAGCGGGTTGCTTTTTGTTTGATATTCATGTTTTAGGTGTTTCCGTTTTTGAAGAGAACAGAAAGAAAAACCCAGGATTATGTAGTTATTAATATAAAAAAAAAGATGAGGTTACATTTTTTGCTACTGGCTGCTTTAAAGGAGCTCTAACCCTTTTCTGTTACAATTTTAATGTTATTGCAGGGGCAGGTCATTGAATATACCTAAGACTTGTGATTCATTTTTTTCACTTTATTTTTTTCAATAAGGGTTGCACTGCAAATAGTTTCAGAAGCACTGAGACATGACAAGTGAAGCATGTGAAAGTACATACATTCAGAAATTAGCTTAGTCCAGTTCAGGTTTGAGGGGATCAGAACATATTGCCCTGTACAGTGTGCCATTCACACAGGGGTCAATTTGGATTTGCAAATTCAACTAACCTGCACTGTTTTGGCAATGGGGGAGAAAACCAGAAGCATCCTGGGGACAACTCACCCAGACACTGGGAAACTGTGCAAACTTCACACATACAAGGATTGGGCACAGGACATTGGATCCAAGGACATTGGATCTGTATGAGGGAAAGGTAGAAAATCCATCCATCCATCCATCCATTTTCCAACCCGCTGAATCCGAACACAGGGTCACGGGGGTCTGCTGGAGCCAATCCCAGCCAACACAGGGCACAAGGCAGGGAACCAATCCTGGGCAGGGTGCCAACCCACCGCAAAGGTAGAAAATCACATTTCCCAAATCATTCCAAATACAAACACAAACTACAGTTGTAAGGAGTTCTGTATCAAAAACATACGAGTGTATTAGCTTTTTTTAGTAGAATTATTTAACTTTGCTTTTAAGATGAACAAAAATGGCCATTGCTAAAAGGTTAACTGGTTTCAGCCAGGTGCCAACCTTATGATCCCTAAACACAAAAATGAACACAAGCTTAAATCACAATTAAGAAATGGGAAAGAACTGTATAAAATTACTGCTGACTGGATGGCTTGTTTGAACTGTTTTATCATCACTTTTATCAATAATGTCTGTTCATTCACTATGAACCTTTCAATCGTCATGTTGCATTGAACGGTTTGCAGTGTTCTGTCTCTGCTGGTTACTGAAGATTTCATCCTTACTTTGTTGTTCTTGCTAATGAACCCTTACTATGCAATTTCTTTTTTTCAAAGTTAAAACTGTTGAAAAAAGAAAGGGGACCTTTAGAAAAATGAAAATGTCTTTCTCTAATTAAATTAATTCCTTGGAAAGGAGACTTTTATAATACTGGTCAACAAGCATTTTGCTACTGGATTCTGTCATCTGTACTTTAACAAATTTCACTTGCTGACTCCAAATCTGAAAACCGCTTTCATCCAGCACGTTCCATTTTTTAGTTATGATGTTCCAGGTCTTGGACATATAGGATGACTGGACTGTAAAGGCGATGCATTTCAGCATTTAAGAAATAAGTTTGGTTTCGAGAAAAGTGAAGCCAAAATTAAGGAAGGTGTTTTTGTTGGCCCTGAAATCCGTGAACTGATGCTTGACGATGAGTTCAAAAGGAAACTGAAGACAACTGAATCAGCACCCTCACTCGTGCAGGTTGTCCACAATTTTCTTGACAGTCACAGAGCAGAGAATTATACTGAGCTTGTGGAGAATATGCTGAAAGTATATTAGCTTACGGGAGCCAGAATGTCACTGAAGATGCAGTTTTTACTTTCTCATCTTGACTTTTTTCCACCAAATCTAAGCGATGTCAGAAATGAGCATGGGGAAAGATTTCATCAAGATATAAAGGTGATGGAAAACTGATATTGGGAAAAATTCACTCCGAGCATGATGGGTGACTACTTTTGGTTCTTGCAAAGAAAGATGGATGTGCAGTACAAGCGCAAAAGCGAGTGCCTCCAACATTTTTGGACCCTCTGACCTCACTTTTATATTGAGGTAAATTGACATAAATATACTTTAACGTGTCTCTGGTATCGTCTTCTGGTTTGTTTTCAGAATAAACACATCAAAACCATTTTGGTGGGACAGAGTCCAAACTCCAGATATTGTGTTGATATATTATATTGATATTCAAAAGTGTCAAAACGTCAATGATGTATATTTCTAAAACCTGACGTGGTAGCTTAATTCCGATTTCATATATGAAATCAGTGAAAAAATCAGTGAAGCAAACAAAAAATATTTTTTTGTAGACCAGTGATTGATAATGTGTGCATTGATTGAGTACATACGGTATATATATACAGACAGGTAGACATGATGTTTGCACCCAACACACGTTTATTTACAACTATTATGTACAAGTCTATGAAGTACAACCCAGTGCCGCAGCACCAATCACCCTCATTCCAGGCCTTGAACAAATGCCTTTCACTTTTTTCAGGCCGCCTCCTTGCCTCTCCTCCCAGACCTCGTCCTTCTCCTCACCCGACTCCAGCTTTGAATGAAGGGAGGCGTCCCCTTTTATAGTCCCCCAGATGTGCTCCAGGTGTATTCCGGCAATCTTCCACCGACACGCCCCAGTGTGGCGGAAGTGCCGGCTTCATCCCCAGAAGCACTCTGGGTGTCCCTGCTCCTCTTCCCCCCAGCACTTCCTGGTGTGGCGGAAGTGCTGAGGTCCAGGGCTCTCCAGGCATTGGGGCGCCCCCTGGCAGTGACCACAGGCCCCTACAGGGTTGAGCTTCAAAGCTCTGTACCCGTGGTCCCCACAGCAACCAGGGCAGTCGCCCCCTTGTGGTCTGGAGGAGGCATGAGCCCTCCGGTCCTCTTGGGTGTGCCGGCTGGGGACCACCCCCAGCCGCGTGCCACAATATATATATATATATATATATATATATATATATATATATATATACAGCAGAAAGGTTAACTGAGATAAGGGTATAGTTCTGTGTGGCATTTCTTTCCGATGTGCAGTATGTCTCCGGAATCTTAGGTTCTGTTTGATGCTTACATCTGTTTGTTTTTATTTTTCTAAAGACTTGAAAGGCTATCACTCTTTAGATACAGTATACACTCTTCAAACTGCGGGCATGGTTGAAATATAGTTACCAATTCTGCTTGCTTTCTCTGCTTTGTTTTATTAGTTTACAATGCTTTTCTAAAAATTCATCTCTATTTAATGACTTTCATTTAAATAATGCTCTAAAAATAAGATCCCAATAATGCATACCTCAAGATGGATACTATGATTCTTAATGCAATGCTGGTACTAAAGTTAATGCTGCCTTCTCCCAAATCTTGCAATTGGAGTTTGATTTCAGCCTCAGTGTGGACTTTGCAAATAATCCTCATGTCTGCATAGTCTTCAAACCATTCTCAAAGACATGAAATATAGTTAAATTTACTTAACAGACAACACTTATTTGGTCCAGAACAGATAAAGTGTGGGTTGGTGGGTGTATGTATTATGCAAAGATGTAGACTAGTATGTAGTTCACGATGGGTTTTGGTTTTAGGTTTGATGCCACTGAACACTTTATTGAATTAAAAGGGTAAGAAAAATATATGAATGGACAATACAAATGTAAATGCAGTGGCTTTGGGGTCCCCCACTAAGCCCCAAACCCTAGACACAATTGTACAGACAAGTCCAAAATTCACACTCAGTGTTTCTGTCTAAAAAAGTACCTTTCCATTAACTTCTTTTCCAATTTCTCAACACAAACAGATCCCAGAAGAGTGTTGCCCTTCTCCATTCCCAATTCCGACTCCTGGTCCAAGTGGGGGGATTTCTCTTTTAACTCCTAACCTGGCAGTACTTCCAGTGCTCAATTTATTGCCTCCAGGGGGGAGTACTTCTAGGTTAGGCAGGACACTCCTGGTCACTCAGGAGTTAATTCCTAGGAGCTCCCCCTTGCAGTTGCCATAGAACCCAACAGGGCAGCTGTATGGGACCACAACTCCCAAGCTGCACAGTGTTTGTCCATACCGGCGTCTACCAGAAGGGATGCTGCCACCCAGTGTATGGGGAAATGATCTGCCTATATGAGGCAGTTTCCCACTGTCTTGTATTTCTGGCCTCCTGACTGGGAAAAGGAATGCCATCCAGCCTGATCAAGTTACTATCTCAGCTAACAAGTTGATCCGCGGCTGCTAGGATGCCAGCTCTGGTGCACCTGCTCCAGCAGCATCTCTCTATATCTGCCAACTAGTACAGAGAGGGAAGATTGCACCTCCATTCCTAACCATCCCTTATTTTGGCTTCCAGGTAAAAGAGCAGGGTCCATACCGGCCAGGACCCTGGCTGATTCATCACTGTGCCCATTATTTTTTTGGTTTTCAAACAAGTTAAGCATTTTAAATTGCTGAAATATGCTATTGACAGGTAATAAGAATATATGAAATTAAACTGAGGTATAGCTCATCTAGTTCTATCTACATTATTCCCTGTTCTGCCATTGTGGTGCAGCTACCTTATGCTGCTGGTTAAACATTTATAGAATGCGTGACTAAGTTCACAGAATGAACATCATCATTGCAGTTTTTGCTTGAAAATATCCAATGGATCCAGTCCCATGACATGTCCTGAAACTGAATTTCTCTGGTTATGGCTTATCTTTGCAAACATTTAAATTCAATTTCTGTGTCTCTACTCAGTTGCAGACACCACATTAGTTATTAATAACACATAATTATATCCTGACACATAAAAACTGAAAAACACAAAGTTGATAATCATATAATTAATTGACTTGTTTGAACAGCAATTACTCACACATATACTGTAGACCAAATGTGTTTTACAAAAACACAGCAATCAAAAATTTAGCCATATCAGCCAACATCGCTAATATTCAACTGAAGGGACCCACAAACTCAAAGGGATTTGCTATGTCTTGGTCCTCCCATCACCATGACTCAATGAGAACTAAGATTCATTACAGTGGGTGTTTTTCCTGCTTTTGTCGTGTTGCGTAGTTAACTGCATCCACACCCTTTTCCTTTTTGATGATGTCATTAAAATTTGTTTCAGCTGTCAGCTGCCATACCCTGACCTTGACAAGATACAATAAGATGTGCATTCTAATATGCCTCATTTGGAATATCTGCTGTACTCAGCCATTAGATGATGGGCTTAAGCTCATCCTCCAACTAATAATGTGTCAGTTTTTGACAGCCCCTTTCATCAAGGGTTTGCTTCAACAACATAACTGTTGTTGGCTGGATGGTCTAAGGTTAATGTACCCCTTAAAAAATCAAAATGTTAGTAATCCAGCAGGGTTACTCTTCATTTTACTCTCACATAGCAAGTCTGGCATTTATTGTCATGTTGCATTCAAAACTGCTTAAACTTTGTTTTTCCCTATGTTCTCTCTAAGTTACACACAAACCATTACTACTCATCTACTTTCTTTATAAAGCTCTATTTGTACATATAATTGTTTCAGTGTTTGATCAGTGAACAGACATATTATTGCAGCTTTGAATGGTCAAATTATGGTTCTACAATGAAAAAAAAATTTGATTATTAGATTTGTGTTTTCTTAATTTAATAATTTTACTATCTTGTCCATTTCCAAGGTTCTGGAGTGCTGAGGGGATGTTAAGTTCAATTTTGGTGTTTCCAAAATCTGAACTTGATGCTTAATAACTAGCAGTGGAATGATCAAAGCCATTTCAAAACCAATAAATAAACAAAATGGCTTAGTGAAAGTACTCAAAACAAAAACGTATTAAATTCTAAACATTCATAATTAGCCTTCAAGTATGAAAGTAAGCTTTTCTTAGAAGTTCATGGAAATAAAAAATAAAAAAACATAGCTAGAATGTCTTATTTTCTATAACACAAATTTATTCTCTTCAGAATAAATTTACAATAGCAGTCGATTCATAACAGATGCAATATGTAGCAACTAGGATACAACAATTATACATCCCTAGAAATCTGTTTGCTATATTACATGAGCAACAAGAGGATTTGAGCCTTGATTTAAAATGTTATTGTTTTTGAAGAAAGCAGAGTACTCAACTTTTACTCCCTGTGATGGTCTGGGTTGGCTCCATGCTCCCTGTTGCATTCGGGAGCCTCTTGAACCCGAACCGTCGATAGTCATAGACTGAGAAGAGCCGGGCAAATTATGACACTCAGTTACATGAAGGAATAGGTATAACAGTGTTAAGTGCTTTTATTAAAATTATTCTAAAAATAGTGTCCTACAAGTTCAGTGCAGCACGTCTATAAATAATCCACAAAACTGGAACAAATCCAAGGAAGATAAAATATTCACAGGTAATATGTTGTCTTAAGATGACGTTAAAATAGACGGCAGAGAAAAACTCCTTAAAAATGTGTAAGTCCTGGTTCGTCCTCCTTAAAAGAGATGTCTCCCTCTGTGGATCCATCAGCATGAGGCGATAACCCCCCAACAGGCTCGGGGTCCCTGCTGTCCACAGGCTTCCAGTAGGGCACCCACTCTGAATCTCATCTTGCTCCTTCTGTCTTCTGTTGCCTTTCCCCAGACTTAAGTGGGAGGCCGCTGCAAGGTTTGGGTCGATCCCGTTACTGGAAACGCTCAACTGAGTACACCCTCTTCATCCCCCCTAAGCATCCATTCTGTGATCCCCTTGGGGCTTTTCGCCCAGCAGCCTGTCGCCATTCCACTGAAAACTGGCTTATACACCTCCTGCTGCCTCTGTCATTCCTTCTTTCATTTCAACCTCCATTCAATTGGCTGTGCAGGCTTTTCTTATATCGACCTGAATGGGCACAGATGTGACACGCTGCCCGATCTGAGATAAGAATGAAGCACCTAACTGATGCTCACATTCGCACGTCTATGTGCGATTAAAATGTGCTCGCACACACTTTCACCTGATTCTGAACCTGCATGCTTGTGTTGATTATTTATTTAAAATCTGCTGTATGCCACAGACCACTTATTACATACCTCCCTCCACAAGGCCGGCAGTTGCACAGAAAGACTCCACTAACCTCCCATCCCAGTGGCCCAGGTCATTGGCATGGCCTTACACTGCAGTAAAAACCAATAAAGCACTAAAACAACCCTTTTGTAAAACAAAACTCATGGTGTCCTTCTAAAAACAGGACATTAAAAGAATCTAAACCTTAAAAGATAATAGAATCACTAATAAATAGTCCATTAAAATTTAAATCCAATCCAAATTCAAAAAATGTCCTCCTCCTTAAAAACAGTCAGGAACCTAACCTGCTTGCTGTTTCTCTTCATGTTCTTCATTCCTCACTTCTATGGCTCATCCCACTGCTGCCATCATTTGTGATGATCCGGGTCAGCGGCATTCTCCCTGTTGCATTTGAGATCCTCTTGATCCTGGACCATTACACTACCATATTGCAATATAGAGTGTATAGCAATATGCTTGAATGGATGAAGCTGAAATTTTGTCGTTTTTACTTATAAAGTTTGCCAGCATGAAGATAAAACATAGCCATTATTCTCATTTGAAATATAAAACCATGTCAGCCTTGTAAATTAATGATTATTTTTAATCCATATCATTTAAAAAAACATAAATAAGAACCTGAAATGTAACAAAAACATGAAAATTAGTAACCAAGTGTTAATTTTGTAGGGCAGCTTTTACAACAAACCGCCATGTTACTCTGACATCATTACCGGACATAAAAATGACTTTAATTAAAGCAACACCTGCAGAGTAGCACTGGAAGGAAATTGATCTGTTTCTAAAAAAAGGACAGAATAAAAGATCATGCAATGAAAGAATCAAGAGATGACTGAAATGAGAGTGTATGTAACATGAAAAAGAGGTAGACTTGTAGACTTGCTGAAGATCTTACTGCTTTTCACTTTTGATGCAGACATTGTTTTGAAAGTGTTTAATTGCTTTTAGAAATAATCTTACAGGAGTAATGCATGATTTAAAAGACTTATTAATGACTTTCTAAAAAAGTTATATCCCCTAATCATGTAGCTAGCAGTTTGACATATTAATAAATTAGGCAGAAAGATGGCGAGGTTCTCTTAGGCTACACAACCTCTATTAATCATGTAAACCTTAAGGGTGTTTAGAAGAAAAGAGGAAATGAATCCAAAACTAACTAAAACAGAATTGATATTATTATTATCAGAGCTTCACTTCACCAGACATGACATCTCTACATTTAGGAAAATTGCAGTAAGCAAATATTTTAAAATGTTACATACACTTTATGTAGATTAACTAATGTATTTATTATGCAAATAGCTGGAACGTATAAAACTTGCCCAAAAAAAGTGGAAATAATGTAAAAATGGATATACAGTACAGTAATATAAAGTATCTGAAATTCAGACTGATTCAAAATAGCTACACAAATCCATTTAACAAATTGGCCTATTCTATTAAAAGATCAAAGGGGGCCACATGCTTTCCCAGTTACATCTGATACTGGAATGATTGGGATGATAGCTGTTGTGATTGTAAACTCTAATTCTTACTTGATCAGCTTTTTCAATGTGAAATTCATTTAGTACAACTATTAGGTTTGAATCTAAATTAAAGCAAAATAAGAAATTGTAAATAGGTCTAGTAAGTAAATAAACTGATCATTGTGGTTTACATTGCTCTGCTGTACAAATTGTGCAATCAAAAAGAGCATTCGAATGACATGATAAAGTGAAATACGGTCTTCCTTTTCAGTTCACATTTATGATGTAATTTTATACTGTAAATTAAACAACATAATATTTTCCACAGAAAGTTTCTTTCTTGGTGGAGGAGGATGAATTTTATTCAACATTATAGTAAATGTGAGTGCCTTTACCGCACAAAGCCTGCAACTGAGAGTAAGCTCTGTACATGAAACTGGAAGTGTCCTCTTGCTGTTGCGCTGGCTGAGATCCAGGAAATGGAGACCTTGTTAGGAAGTGTTTTCAAACGCACTGTCGCCCTGGCACATTCAGTTTAATTAAAAGAGATTCCTTTCATTATTATTGGCATCATCCTTGGGAATTATAGCAGCATTAAAAGTAAATGTAGCGTATGTTTAAAAAAACATTGGCTAAGTGACTGGAGGATATATTGTCAAGCATAAATCTTTTCAAGTAAAAAAAAAAAAATAAAATTGCTTCTGATTGGTTGAAAGATTTCTTTCTTCATAACCCTTAGAGATATATTTTTTAAATTAATGGTTATTTTTTGCATTTAATGGTTCATTACTTTAGGAAACAAGAATAAATTACTTCAAACACTTTCATTTCAGAAAATATTTTATGTGTAAGTCTACTACTGAAAATGAATGAAAATAAGAAAATTTAATGTCTCTATATTCACACACATCTAAGTGCTCAAAGCATATGTACGTATTCACATATAGATAGTGTTACATGGTGCTAGTCAGTCTTGATCCGATCAGCATATACTCAATTTTATGTCTTTTTTTAATTAGGTTGTTATCTAATAGAAGGCAGAGCTTGTTAGCATTGGTGTTCTGCAAAGATGGCAGTGCTGTATTTCCATAAATGACTGAAGATGGGCCTGCGCAGGAGTGCATTCAGATGAAGGATCCCACCGACCGGTGGTGCTGCCCTTTGACCTTTCCACATGGGATGACAACTGATGCTGATGAGAGTACTTGCTGAATGCTATCAGTATGAAAGCACAGGCACTGCAAATCCAAGACTGCACTCTCAAGTTAGGTTGCATGAGAGCTAACCAAAACTCATGCTGATCCTGGAGTGGCTAAGTGCTGATGTGCAGGTTTTTCTTCCCCAACGTAAAAAAATTCTGCCTTGTGACTGTCTTCAGACTGGTTATTATTGCCTCTCAGCCCACAGGTTCTCCAAGATCTGCCCCAAACAACAGATCAACTTCCACCAAGGTATCTATTAGTTTTGCAGGGAACAGATATAAGTTTGCTGAGGAAATAGAGACTATTTAGGGATACCCAGACAGTCAATCATGAAAGTAGTTGGTTGAGGAAGACTTATGGGGCAGGGTGATGTGTTCCTCACTGCATTACCAGCCAGGCAGAGGATGACCTGAAGCTCATAGGTGCTGCCATACACACAGGCTGCTGGTGTCAGGGCTCAAAGAAATGCTTGCAGGGTCAGCCACCTCAGTAAGTCTTCCAGAAACCCCCGGGGATTCCTGGTGGGTAATCAATAAGATTTCTGCTGCCAGTACACCCAATTGGCCATTCTGTTCTGTGTTAGAGAGGCACATTTGGGTGTACTCTGCTTCTTTGCTCTACCCAGACTTTTTCTTACGCACCATTACAAGCCAGTCATTCTTCAGCAATACCCTTCTCCCTTATTACGGTCAATGCCATGCCCAGGTGCATAGCTGTTGTCTCCTCATTCCATTGATTATGATGAGCTGCCAGGCACAACTGCATCTGGTAGATCTGCCATGACAGTCTGCCATTATAACTGGGAAGACAAATTTCTTTTTGTGGAATTGCAGGTATTACAGTCTTTTTGTTTGTCTTCCTTCCTATATCAACCAGTGTCCCAGATCCTAGATCTTAGCTTCGGGCTGCTTTGGCAACTTCTTAGAAAAGCCCAACAAGTCCATCTTTGGTCTTTTTGGTGCTTGCTGTGTTGGACTATGGGTCTTCTACTTGTTCCACCCTGCTATGATTTTGTTACATTTTTCCTGAGCCAAACAAATTTATCTTTTGGACTTCTTATTTTTCTCACTAGGATTTTGATTACTGCTGTTACTGATTTCACTTTCATTTTGGTTGTCTATTTGTGAAAAGACTGTTAACATTATTTCACAAAGCCATTTTACTAACATATGGGTGGCTTCATTTGGTACCTCTGTTGTTAGGCCACAGTCTTGGTAGGTGTGCCACATGATATCAACACCAGTGTTGTATGTTATCAGTTTTCCACATTTGTGGATAGACTTGCAAATCCTTTGTCTCTTTGAAATTCTGCTTTTAACTTTTTAGCTGGAAAATTATGCCTTTGAGTTTTGTATTATATATTTGGTTTAGTAGCACAGTCATATTTTTTTTGGTTTAGATTTTTGAAACATTTTGACGTTTATTTTATCTCCAGGTTCTTTTTCATTGCCCTTATGGTCTGCCAATTTTTTTTGCCGTCTCTGGCAGAGCTCACTTCTGTCATCAATGCAATGTTGCATGATGCTGGCCAGTGCTAATACAATGAACTTACATTCATATTTATTTCTTATCTTGCTATCTTTAGAGGGATAGCTCACTATGCCATGGTAAGATGGTAATCATGTGGCTGTGCAGATGTGTCATCAAACATAGTGACTCTGCTTATTAGATTACCCTTTCTGCCATCATGGGCCACTTTATTACCTTGTCTTTGCACTACTGCTTTTCTCCTTTCTTGCCCCCAAAACCTGCTGTTAGATTCAGCATGGTTACTACAGATAGCACCAAACTACCAAGAAGTTGCTATGGGAAAGTGCTATTACAGCCTGTGTTAGGGCAAAAAGGGACAGAAAAACAGAGAGAGAACATAATATGGAGCAGAAGAACTTCCGCACATGCTGTTGTGAAAATCTGGGTCCACTAGAGAATGGTATAGACTGGTTACCCCAAAATTTAATAGGCATTGTTACCTGCACCAGTGAGAGAAAGAGAGAAAAATCCAGCCAGGACAGAATTTTTCAATGCTCCCCAAGGATGCCAGAGGGCAGGTGACCTATCCATGCCAAGCTTTCTGTTTTAAGAAGCAAGATGGCTGCAGAAGAGAGCAGTCAAGGATGAGATAAATACTTGAAAAAGGAAGTATTTTGCTATGTGTGCTAGTGTGGAAGTCATCCAACTACAGAAACAATGGTGGAGCCACTTTGATTACAGACCTATAGGTTTGTTTTGCTTCTGATTTTCCTTGTGTTCATCCCTCATATTACTCCATCAGACTATAATGTGAAAAGCTACTATTTAGAAAACAAGTAAATTGGGGGAAAAAGATAATGAAGTTTATTTTCATATCCATGCACTAATAGCAATCAAGTCTATAACCAATATATGGGTAAAAAATCTTACAATATTTTCCTATTAAATGATACTCAAAATTCTGATGAAAAAATGCAGTAAAATGAGCTAAGTGAGAATAGCAACTATTTCACAGTATGTGCCAAATAATAATCTAAAGCCCAAAAATCAAAAGCTTTGTTTGAAAACAAATTTGTCTTCAATAAAAAGCTCCAAGAAAAATATCTAAATCGTTTATTCAAAGTGCTTCCTCCTACTGCTGTCACTATGTACTTTGTTGCAGCTTTTTTAGAAGCTTATGTTTTGTCAGCATAATCACAAAAGGATTTTCAGTGTTTTATTCAAATGTGTCCCATGCTTGCATAAACAAGCCTGAAATCTAAATTGCTTTTGGTTTATCTTGTGTGCTCTGTTATAATAGGGCATTATTTAGTCTGTTTGGGCATCTTCTTATATTTGGTAAGCTGTCAAAGCTCACTAAAACCAATATGAATCAGTTCAGTCGTGTTTGGGTTGGGATCGAGGAAAACAAAAACTCACTCACGGAGGGATTCATATAAAAGTAAACCTTAGCAGACCTATGATTCTTTGTAAAGAATTGGGCACATAAACATATCTTAAAGGTAGTGTATAATATTATATTAATTATGCTGTACACAGCTTAATAACGTGTATTGTTTGGCGTGGAGGAGTTTTTGGATCTATAGAGATATAATATGTAGCTATACATTTAATGTCTTTAGAAGGTGGCATTGTGGCACTCTCTGGTAAGAAAGTGGATATATATCCATAACTGTTTTTGCATCTTTGTAGAGTTTGCACATTCTCCACTAGGCACGTGTGTGTTTTATTTTTGATTTGCAACTCTGAATGTGCCCAATTGGCTGTGTACTGTGATGGACTGGCTTCCTGTCTCGAGTTTGTCTCTAGATATATATTCTTGGTATCTATATACTTTACATATGTATATAGAACAGTACTGTATATATTACTTATCAGTATATCTGTTATTTAAATACCTAATTCAAGTAACTCTTAATAGCAATATTACTGATTGAGTACATTATTTTACAAACTTTCATACTTGAATTTCCCATTATAACTGCAGATTATAAAATATCTCTGTCACTACTGTATATATGAGGTTATATAAATATATATGTATATATATATATATACATATATATATATATATATATATATATATATATATATATATATATATATATATATATATATATATATATATATAAAGTATATACAGTATATGTGTGTGTATATACAGTAATCCCTCGCTATATCGCGCTTCGCCTTTCGCAGCTTCACTCCATCGCGGATTTTATATGTAAGCATATTTAAATATATATCGCGGATTTTTCGCTGCTTCATGGGTTCCTGCGGACAATGGGTCTTTTAATTTCTGGTACATGCTTCCTCAGTTGGTTTGCCCAGTTGATTTCATACAAGGGACGCTATTGGCAGATGGCTGAGAAGCTACCCAACTTACTTTTCTCTGTGTCTCTTGCGCTGACTTTCTCTGATCCTGACGTAGGGGGTGTGAGCAGGGGGGCTGTTCGCACACCTAGACGATACGGACGCTCGTCTAAAAATGCTGAAAGATTATCTTCACGTTGCTACCTTTTGTGCAGCTGCACGGTGCTTCGCATACTTAAAAGCTCAAAGGGCACGTATTGATTTTTGCTTGAAAAACAAACTCTGTCTCTCTCTATCTCTCTTTGTCTGCTCCTGATGGAGGGGGTGTGAGCTGCCGCCTTCAACAGCTTTGTGCCGCGGTGCTTCGCATACTTAAGCCAAACAGCCCTATTGATTTGTTTGCCAGAGATTGTTTTCTCTATCTATGTGACATTCTGTGCTCCTGACACACACTCCTTTGAAAAGGAAGATATGTTTGCATTCTTTTAATTGTGAGACGGAACTGTCATCTCTGTCTTGTCATGGAGCACAGTTCAAACTTTTGAAAAAGAGACAAATGTTTGTTTGCAGTGTTTGAATAACGTTCCTGTCTCTCTACAACCTCATGTGTTTCTGCGCAAATCTGTGACCCAAGCATGACAATATAAAAATAACCATATAAACATATGGTTTCTACTTCGCGGATTTTCTTATTTCGTGGGTGGCTCTGGAACGCAACCCCCGCGATGGAGGAGGGATTACTGTAGACTATATATATATATATATATATTATTATATATATATATATATATATATATATATATATATATATATATATATATATATATATATATATATATATATGTGTGTGTATATATATATATGAGGTTTGGGGCAGCCACCCGTATACTTGACTAAGGTTACACAATACAAAGCTTTGGTGACACAGAAGTATACAGGTTGAGTCCAACAACAGAGCTGACTACAAATGGAGAATGACTGGCTTTTAAAACAGGTTGGTGGAAGTGACATCATCTGGGCCCGGAATCTGAAGTGATGTTCTTGGGGCCGGAACCAGAAATGTTAATCCTAGGGCCAGAACTGGCCGGAAATCAGAAGCAACGTTGCTGGAATCAGGCTGAATTTCCCGTGTCTGGTCTGCAGAGATAAAAGAGAAATGTTTACTGTACCCCACCACCCCCTGCCTCCCATGCGCACATGTGTTAAATATACACCCAATCAGGAAAACATAGCTAATTTTTTTTTTTTTCAAAATCAATGAAAAGTGCATACTCAACACACACTCTCAATCATACTGCAGTCCTGTTTTATTCCAAGTCTGTTGTCTTAGGTCATTGTTTCCCTGCTTTATAAATTTTGTCTATGGGATATTCAGGACCAAATTCTTTGCTGTGTTTTGTATATTAAAAAAAAATTATATACTCCAAAAAATCAAATTATTATTTAAAGTCCAGATGCCGTATTTTTAAAATTCTGATGTACTCCCATATGGTGAACATGGAAAATGATAACCTAATTTAATGCTTCATCACAGCTGGGATTGAAAATGTCACTTGGAAGAAAAGCCACAGAGGGAGCCTCAAAAATCGTTTACAGCTAAATATTTAAAATGATTAATACAACATTATTGTCAGCCCTTCAAAGTTCACTGTAGCATGAAGGCCACCAATAGATAGTGCCACTTGGTCCAAGGATGTTTATCTTCTGGGCTTCTAAGTTTTACTCTTCATGTTTTTGGAGCTTGCTGCCACAATTGTACAATGCAAAGTAATGACAGATATTTACTGTCTAATGTGCTGTGTTCAGTGGGCTTGCTGTGCTTTACTGTACTTGTAATATTGATTATTTTCTAGTAATTTTTAGTTGTCTCACCACTTATTTTATACAATTTATCCTGTTGATGTGTTTTTTGTTTAATCACTCACAAAAGATTCTCCTTTATAGAAATATGCATATTTGTCTATCACCATAGTAGATATTTACAGTTCAAAGTAAATTTTTACAAATTACAGCTTTGTCAGTTCTTAGTGACTGATACCATATCTTACCTGTGGAGATTTTCTAAGTAACATATAAGCAATGTTCCTCAAGGCTAGAATTTTCTTGGTTGTATGGAAAGGTAGAAGTGCCTGTATCATAATGGGAATTGTCACTATAACACACCCTTATTTAGCACAGCCATTGGTAACTGATGACTTCTTTGAAACAGAAACTTGAAGTCAGTCATGACTCAAAATTATCTATCAAGCACATCTGTCTCGCTTAAAATTGTCCAAAATGGGCCTGCATCAAATGAACATCATTTTGCACCAAAATCTTTAAATGCCTATCAGATAGCCTTGGTGTCACAATCTCTCCTAACCCATTAGCAGCTGTGTTTGGGGTATGTCCAGATGAGCTTAAAGTGCAGAAGGACAAACAAACTCTAGTTGACTTTACTACACTATTGGCACGTAGACTTATCTTGCTCAACTGGAAGAATCCTAACTCTCCTATTCTAAAGTCAGTGGGTAACTGATGTTATATACTATTTGAAACTGGAAAAAATCTAGTTCGCACTTAGAGGATCTGTATAAAACTTTTTCAAAACCTGGCAGGTTCTGATCAATAACATTTTAGAATAAGCATTTAAATTGAGGAAGCAGGTTCTCTCCCCTCTTTTACTCCATTTATCTTTATTCATTTATTAATTTATCTATTCACTTATCTTTACTAGCATAAAGTTTTACACTGCTGGCCTAGCTCTCTTTCTCAGGGGTGGGGGGTTGATTTGTTTAGAACCTTTTCTTTTTCTTTTTTTTTTGTAAAACTTGAGTTATGTGTATGGAGTGTTATTTGATTTTAATAAAATCAATGAAAAATAAAATAAAAAAAAAGAAGTCAGTCATGTCATTTAAGTACAAAAGGTTTAGGAGGGAAGTAAAATTCCTACAAGGTTTACTTCCATCTCCTAGCAGTAGTATTTTTATTGGCCTTGGTTTATCCAGGTTTATATGTTCCTAGCAAACATTTCACTGTGAAACCTACATAAAAATATATGACAGAATGTTGAACAGGAAGACAGCAATCAGAAACTTCACAAAATATTCTAGCTGATTTGTACAACAACAACTGTTTTTTATTTTGTATTATACTTTCAATAAATTATTGTCCATTTTTAAGTTAATTTGCTAAATTATTACAAAAATCTTAATTTAAGGTCTTTAAAGGAAGGCTGTCACTGAAGGTGCAGAACAATGTGTGTATAATAATAAAACTTCAAGCTGAACATAAAAAAGTAAAATCTTTCATTTTTTTTTAAACAAAGATGTTTACTGGGTGTGGTTCGATAGAAAAACATAAAGAGAGACAAAAACTTCTAGCTACTATGTAGTGAAAATAAGTAAAAGTTGAAAAGCTAAATCATTACTTGACTATGGCGAGTGATTTAAAAATCTGCACAAACAATAATCCAGGAAAAAGTTAAATTAAGCTTTCTACGTGCAACACATATATCTCATCTCTGTTGTATACAAAGCGATTGTAGTGTTAGTACTGTGCTTTCTATTGTTATTTTAATGTGAACGTTCCCTACTTACAGATATAAGGTTTACATTATAACAATGTTTCCTTTGACGTGTAGGCAGCACCCAGTCTTGCATATCGATTATCTCTGGAGCGTTGTAGTGTTATCTCTGTATTTAGTCAAAATAGGTACACTACAGTATCTGATATAGCTTTGCTAAGAACTTGTTTATAATGGGCTTGCACAAAGTGTAAATTGCACAACTTCCTATTTCAAAGAATTTATCTTGGACATAAAGCGACGCACATCTGTGTTGGGTGTATGTATATATTGTCAAACATGTGTCACAGGGTCACCTTCCAGACTCATCAAAGGGGGCATGATCACTGACTCTTCTGTCTCTTTTTACACTCACATTAGGGGCAACTAATGTCGCGTCTTCCAGTCCATGAGCTATAAAAGCAGGGTGATTCCGGAAGGAGTTCCTCACTCAGGAAAAGAGCCATGTGCACTATGGAGCTCCAATCCTGAAGCTAGAGTGATGCTTAGAGCCATTTAAATACAGCCTTAGGTCATCATTTTACTTTTATTTTCTTGTCAAGCCATTGTGCGCTTCTTAATTTGAGCAAACTTATTATTTTGAATAAATGGAGTGGTGTACTTGGCACCCCAACATTTCATCTTGAGTCCTGTTTTACCCTCAATTATTATTCACAGTTCTTATACAAATCATGTGAAGGAGGTTTATGAGAAAGAACTAGATGAAGGAGGCAAATTTCAAATTACGGAACAAATGATACTAATTAGACACATCTATACATGGATAATTGTTTCTCAAGTACTCTCAGACACAAAGTGTTCACAGGAATGCATCTCTCCAGTGGTGCATTACCATAATGAAAATTAAATATTGCTGTTAATGTCGTGCAAACCTACTTCTTGGATATCTGAATCTTGTCAGGACAGATCCTAATATTTATCTGACAGGTTTCAGGGTGATCAGCAATTTTAAATAAGTAAAACTGGTGCTAAAACTTAGAGACCTCATCTAGACCAAAGCGTAAGTCAAGCATAACTTGAAAGTGAAACAATTTAAAGGAACCAAGACAGGTCATTAGCATTGTTTAAAGATATCTAGAAATATTTAATTATTTATGTAGATAAATGAATTAGAGACAGCTTTACATGTTTCTAGATGTGTCTCTACATGATAATTTGCTTGCTGTAGTAATCAAGATATTGCCACAAATGCTTATAATGATTTTTTTGTTCGTGGAGTTGCTGTTTAGAACTTGTTTAAACACTTTTCCTTATAATAAAAATCCATGTATGCATTTTTCTGTTACAATTAACTTAATCACTGTTTCATTAGAAGTTGTATGGTATCTAAAGTATGTGATGAATAAACTGTGCATGCATACAAAAAATAAACAAACTTTACATACACAGTAGCCTGGGCTAGAACTGAGCCTATGTACCTGAAGTGGGTTTATGAGTTGGCAGTACAAACCATCATGTCACCGTTGGATAGTAATAGATTGCCAATATCATTTTTGACAGAGAAGTGACAGACATTTTGAAACATATGACCACGTTCTGCTGTTTTGTTGTGGAACTCTTGCTTTGGCACTCCAGGTTCCAATGGTGATGTTTCAAGTCTTCTACCCTGTTTTGTTCGTTAAGGGTTGTTTTAACAACTAAAATATAAGTACTGCATTGCAATCTGTAGGACAACATCTGTGATCATCTAATCGTATTTGTGGTTATGAAAGGAAATGGGTTTCTATTTACTTTGATCTAAGTGGATCCCCTCTATGGATCACGCTTTATCACTCCATCTGTGTCTAAGTGAGCGGAGTGGTGGCTCTGCGCTAGCAATCGGAAGATTACTGGTTCGGACCCCGTAAAACACCAAACGTGACTCTACTCCGTTAGGCCCTTAACCAAGGCCCTTATCCTGGGTATGACATTAATCTGTATCCAGCTCTGCATGTAGGCCCTCCAACCTGCAGGGAAAAACCTGGAGGTTGGTGGCAGAATTGCCACTCCAGCCACCATAAAAAACCTCACACTGTTCCATTCCATCTGAACTAGTGTGGTGGTGAGGTGTCACCAGTTGCATGACTGCACTCAGGTCCTAATCTGGCATCCAGAGTTGGTTTGTCATGTGGTGGGTGCGGCAATGCGCTGTATCAACACATGCTCCTAACCTCTCCTCACCTCTGAATCTGAACATTATTATACAAAGACATGTAGACATCGAGAGAGGGGGAAAAAAAGAGACAGGAATTGTACTCTAGTCTGAAATTGGTAAAGACATCTGCTTCTTTGAATTCTTCAGAATTTTAGCAGATCATTGATGAAAACATCTGCTTGGACCAAGTAAGATTTACTCTGATTGCTTTGTTACTTCCATGTCCTCTTTTTACTTGGGGAGCAGGATTGATTAGATTGACTACAGTAGCTCTAGGTATGCTTTGCTCCTCCACATGAATTGACCCAGCTGAAGCCCTTACCTGTAGATGCTACATGTTGTACCACTTTATTCATATCACTTAAGCAACCAGCTTAAGAACTGGTGCATGATATCTCTAGGACAATTGTGAATATATGAGGATTTGCATCTGAAAAGTTGCTAGATGCTTCAAAAACCTCTGAAGAATATGTTAGAATAGACACCTTGAAAATCTTTAATAAATGAGACTGTAACTGTCATATGTCATCCTGTGCAAACTTACCTGATAATGACATCCAAGTCAGTACGGAAAGATTAAATGATACATTGTGTGAAACAACTGTGTAAGTAATGCAATTAAACCAAATGCCTTTTATTGTAATAGTAAAAGTCTTTTCTATTTTTTTTGTCTGTCCCCACTTTAAAACTAGCAGGATATCATTATGGGACTGTAAGCTGGTGTCATTTTCCTTCTGACAAAGCCCTAGCAACAAACACCTCTGGCCGCAATCAATAAACAATTTTCTTGCTTGTTATTTGTTTCCCTTTGTTATAAAAATGAGACTGAGCTGATGATCCTTCTGGTTGTTTAATTTTAAAGCAGAAGTCTATGTTTCACTGAAAAGTAGTAGCAAAAGGCTTAGAAGAGAAACCATGATTGCTTAAAGCTGATTTATTGATCACAATTTCTGTAAAAAGATAAATATAGCATAATAAAGAACACATTAAATATGAATTATTATGTGATTGACACTATGTTAAATTTGTTTTCATGACTGACTTACTCTTTGTGTTGTAAATTATTTTAGCTCATTATCTGCCTTTCAGTGATCCTTGAAGTTCTGATTTATTTGTAATGTACCTAATATATGAAAACATTTTACTTAATGCATTTCATGTAAAGAAACGTGGGCTGAACATTCAACAGAAGTACTGTAACATCCATTTATGGTGATTACCTTCTTCAGTTCAGAAAGCAAAAAATGATTACAATACCCTAAATAAAACAAAAATCATATCTGACTAATACCGAGTCTGCAAATATGGATAACCCAACATATCTGATAGTAAGTTAAGGCAATTGTTACTTACATGATATTATTCTTGAATAGGAACATAGAAAAGAATTGTAGAGTGAATGTCACAAACTTAAACTTTCAGCAATAGTAGCTCTAAATAAACATAAGACCAGCTTGAAGTGACGTAGTGCAGTGATTACCACAGTTATCTCATCAGGAAACTGGGTTCTAATCTTGGGCAAGTTATTGTCTTAGAATCTGGGGTTCTCCAAATACTACATTGTAAAGTAGTTAATACTAGATGGACTGGTGGCATAAAGATGGCCAAGTGTGGTTTGTCAGCGTTCGTGAATTGGACTGGATTTTAGAGTTGGTTCCTGCTTTATTCCAGATTCTAACAGTGCAGGCAGCAGCTATCCACACATTGGTAGTATAATAAGCAGGTTCACAAAACAAATGAATGGATTTAATATTAGCATCCAATCAAAAGCAAAGTGTGGAAAGACATCTGGGTATATCTTTTTAGAAATGTAATTGTAATGTTATTTTATTTGTTTTTTTTAATTTAAAGTGCCAAAGGAATACAAGTTCAAAGTCAAGTTCAAAGTCAAGTGATACATTTTCCAAACTGAGCGATTTTTTGCCAGTAGATGAATGTATGAGATGCGTCAATTATAAGTATTGTTGATGTTTTTCATGATTATACTTGTTCCGTGAAAGGTGTGTGACATTTATTACTACAGCAAGTCATTGTTTTTCACTTGGCAAGGCCTTAATGTGACTTTCAAATTTTTAAATGTTAGTTTCCATTAGTGTCATTATAAAATGTCTAGATTTTATGTACTCTTGCTCCTACAGAATACAGTTTTACCTGTGTATTCAGTGTTCAACAAAATATCTCATAATAATATCATCATTAGTATGATCACGTTGCACTAGTAATTCCCATAATACTTGGTACTGCAATTTGTTGGATGTGAGATACAGTATGTAGAAGGTTGCAAAAATTCAATGAAGCACCTTTATTTTAAGCAATTCTTTATGTAATTATTTAATTTTGTATAAAACTGCATTTTGCTTTCTTAATTAAGTGCCAAATATTCAAACTGTACAAGTCAATAGCACAGAACTGGGCAGCTCATTTAAAGGTGCTTGAGAGTAAATGCACCACAATTTACAAAGTATACATATATGACATACTGTAACAATGAAGGCCCAAATCTTAATAACATATTTTTATGGCTGTTTGTAATGCATGCAGTTTCACAAACAAAAGGTGGAGGTTTTTAAAGGTCAGTATAGGAAGTGACGTCAAAGGGGCCGGGATCGGAAAGGTCTTCATCCATAGGTTCGACCCGGACCCGGAAGTAATGTTAACAGGGCCAGGCGGAATTTCCCATGAATGGTCTGCAGAAAAGCAAGAAAAAGAATCAGTCCACTCTGCCACATCCCAGTCTGATTCGGAATTGCCCTCATTCAAGCCCTTTAGCTGCCTCCCATGCGCATGTGTGTGACAACAGTTAGATTAGCAAACCATTGAGCAACATGATTTTAACATTTTAAAACCATACTATGACATTACTGGCATCACTAAATATATTAGCTAGACTGGACAAAATCAGTAGTAATAGATAGACAGTAGGTTGGTCAAATTGTGGTAACAATAGTCGCCAGAGCATCTCACTCACCAGCTTCATTTCAAAAGCATTTGTTTAAAACAACTGGCATATTATATTTATCAAGATGAACTGCACATCTTCATAGGCTTAAAGGGACTCCTTTAAAATGACACTGGTGAAAAATAAATACAATATTTACACTGCATGGTTGGTCACCTGAAGAAACAAAAGAAGCTGCAAAGGTTCAAATCAGTAATTACTAAATAAATAATATTAACTAATTTTGATTTTTTTTTCTTTTTTAAACCTATTCATCCTTTTTCATTTGCACTGATTCCAATACAGACTGACTATAAGCCAGGGCCCATTCCAGAAGCACTGACTGTACAGCAATAACCAACCCTTTAGGGAGTGCCAGTCAATCCCAGAACATACACACACAATCAGAAATAGATTTGCCAATTAATCTCTCACACACATCTTTGGAAGGGGGAAACAAAACTTACTATCCCCAAAAAAACGGGCATGTGCAAGCTCCATAAAACCAACATTTTAGCCAAGATACAAATTTTGAAGCCATGCGCCACCAGGGCCGTGGTGCATCCTTAAACATATTCAATTGATTTCAGTTTGTTATTACCAAGTGCACTTACAATGTTGCACTAAACAATAATTGCAAATATAGTGCAATAATATAACTGACACATTATTAGCATCAGAATTCTAAAAAGGATCCTTCCGTTTGAAGAGAAGATGTCTGACAGCAAGTCCATCATACGTGGCAACCCACCCATTCCAAGGATGAACGTATATACACACACACATACACACACTTGTGCTTTCAGTTGTACTAGACTGAATATTTTGGGCACTTTGTGGATTTTGAGAAAATGGGTGTTTCACAAGATTTATGAAGTGTAGTTTCTAGTGCTCAAGCTTTCGCATTTCCTTTAATCAAAGCAGTAAAGCTACACCTCTCATTCTAGGACGAATACCTCGAAAGATATGAGGGTAAAATGCTCAGGGTAATGCAAAAGTAAACCATATATTTTTAAAAAAAACAGCAAAAAGTAGATATATTGATGAAATGGCCATCTGAGAACCCAGCTGTCAGAGTCTCCATGGTGATATGTGACTGTGCATAAGAAATACGACATTCCCATGCACTTTAGGGAGGTTACAGAAGATTTTAAAATACCTCAAGTGCTTTTTGAATTTTATTTGTAATTCTGTTAAATATTTTCAGGGAGTATGCACTGCAGGGAGTGACTAGCCTTTTTCTTTGAAAACACTAGATTTTCCTCTATTCTCTTGATTCCTGTCTTCTTATAGCTTTGCATGTATTTCAAATAATGTTTCCTCTATAGCAAGGCAACCTTAACAGATAATAAATAATTGATGGTTAAGAGTGAAACTAAGCTGTCTATGACAGGCTCTCAGGTTCTGAGAATAATCAGTATGATCACTACAGTTCCTGAGGCAGATGAGAAAAAAGGGAGATATTGTGTTTATTTTTTTGCTCAAGATTGTAAGCAAAACTGATGAAAAACTGATAATCAATAAATCAAAAGCAATTTGTTTTTTGGCAGAACCCATTTCCCATTTCATTATTACAGAACCCTTCATATAAAGGATGGCAAACAAAATGATCACATAAATAGCAATTGAATGGAATAGATTAAAAGCAAACAGCATCTGCAAACAAATTAATCCTAAAACAACATTCCTAGGAGGCTGCCTTGTTATTAATGCAATATTATGTTTTGCTTAAGCAGTAAACCATGGTATGAATTCACAATATGGAATAATTATCTAATTATGCATTATATAATAAGGAAACTAAAGCCAGTGGAAGAATGTGTATAATGCTTTTTAGGCAGCATACTACAGAATAGAACACAGCCAGCGAACTAATGCATATTGGATTAAAAGCTTAAAAAGTAAGGCTTTGTATTTCCTTTGTGCCTGTTTATGTGTATATCTGAGAAAGTCTACCCATTTTCTGAAACATTTTCCCATTATATGGGTTAAATTGGATTAGGCACCCTTTTTACTTTACATACACTTAAGTAACAAAACTTATTTTAAAAACTAAGCAGCCCAGGCCTATGAAATATACATTACTTAATAATAGCATTTTAAAATTCAAAATAATCGATCTTAAAATATCAGGGCCACTCTATGGGACAATTTTTTATCTAATACCATTAGTCTGTGACATATTAATCCAATTTACCTTTTTTTAATTCTCAGCCAGTAAAAAAACTAAAAATATAAAAAGCCTCCTATAATCCAGTAATATGTGTTCCATTTATTTGTTTTTAAAAACAGATTTATACTTTGAAATATTTGATATGCTGGTAGCTTATAGGTTCAGACTTTGGAAAACTAGAAGACAGTAGTTCCCAAGGGGGTCTTTATATTAATTTGGAACTGCAGTGAATTTAGTGTTGTGAATATATTGTCAGTCAACCATTTCAGCAGGGTGCCTCTCTGCATTTAGTGGTTGCCAGATGTTAACGGAAATGCACTAGTTACATTGTTTTCATCAACTCAGTGATTTGTTGTTCAAAACTGAATCAATAATAACTGTTATTGAGTTATCTCCTCAGATGTAGATACATTTGTTGATAAATTCTGTATTGTAAAGCATAAGAGTCTCATATAGTACCTTAATCTGAGCAATAAAACATATGTTTGCACCTTTTAAATTTCAGGTAGCCACTTCTAGGGATGTAAGCAAGTAATGCATTTTTCAAAAAGAGAGAGAGTACTAGGGTGTTGTACCGTGTTAGCCATTATGAATGAAGTGAGAAGTCAAGCCAAATGACACCTTTTTATTGTTTAATTAAAAAGATTACAATATGCAAGCTTTCGAGGCAACTCAGGCCCCTTCTTCAGGCAAGATGTAAGATTACCATCAAGATTTCATCTTGCCTGAGAAGGGGCCTGAGTTGCCTCGAAAGCTTGCATATTGTAATCTTTTTAGTTAGCCAATAAAAGGTGTCATTTTGCTTGACTTCTCACTAAAAAGAGAGACAGAAAGACAGAGAGAGAGAGAGAGAGAGAGAGGGAGGACAAGAAAATAGCATCACTAGTGGTCATAACCTGCAACTGCAAGTGTCTGCAACTGCAACTGCAAGTGTCACGTTCAGTAGTTACAATGCACTTGTTTGTAGGTTTTAGTGACAGGAAACATTATCTGAAGGCACATCGGACAATATAGGCAATAAACATTTTGCTTGTTGTAACTTTGATTCATCTGTAACAATTTAGAATGGGGGTGGTTGGGCTTGCGTGTACTGGTCATTTCATGCTATGAATCTATGCTATGAATCACAAAGGTACAATACAAAAATACAATTAATTTAACATTTCCTGGAGACAACTAAAATGCATTACCGTATATACCGTATATACTCAAGTATAAGCCGACCCGAATATAAGCCGAGGTACCTAATTTTACCTACAAAAACTGGAAAAACTGGAAAAACTTATTACCAGCAGCTACTGGTAAGTTTCAATAATCAAAATAAATACCAATAAAATTACTGTACATTAATTGAGGCATCAGTAGGTTAAATGTTTTTGAGTATTTATTTCAAAGAAAAACAGTAAACTAGCTCTGTAAGTGGAGAAGAGGGTCAACAAAAACAATATGGTATCTCTCTCACTCGCTCTCTGTCTCACGCGTGTGTGTCTCTCTCACACGTGTGTGTGCGTGTGTGTCTCTCTCTCGGGCGCGCGTGTGTGTGTGTGTCTCTCTCTTGCGCGTGTGCGTGTGTGTCTCTCTCTTGCGCGTGTGCGTGTCTCTCTCTTGCATGTGTGAGTGTGTCTCTCTCGCGCGTGTGTCTCTCTCGCACGCACGTTATCTCTCTCGCTTGCTGCACAGGGAATGCACAGGGAGAGACTGAACACGTGTGGAAATCATCGGCACGCACAAACCGAAAGGGAAACTGGCTTCTTCATATACCGAGTGTGTGGTCGTGAACAGATGCAAAAGTTTGGCAAACTTTTTGGCCGTAACCTGATTTGTACGTGTTCAGAGACATTCGTGAACTGAGGTTCCACTGTACTGTAAAGGGTGACATTTATCAGCACATTTTGGGTGCTGAAAAACTTGGCTTATATTCGAGTATATACGGTATATCATAATTACCTCATAACGCACCACCCCTAGCCCAATTTAGAGAGCCATGTCAACAAAAGGCCTATTATTAAATGGTAGCCACTTTTCATAAGCACTACCACTTCATTCTTGTTCTACAGGGCTTCATTTGGCATTCCTGCCTTACAATGCAGTAGATGACCTAGTAGATTCATTGACAGTATAATTATGCCAAGATTAGGAAAATACACCATGCTCATAGTATAAATTTTATCTGGAAAGGGCTCCAGCTTCCCCATGACCCTGCTTAGGATAAAGCAGGTTTGGAAGATGGTTGCATTCAGCCGTGTATTACAGATGAGGAAAATTACAATATCTGTGCAGTTTAGATGGACAACCATTAGTTTTTGTTTTCCTAGATACAATTTACTTACATAGTCATCTTCTTTCTCTTCATTTGTTCCCACTTCTATATGGAGTTGGTGTTTTCTCAGTTTTACTGTTATTTTTATGGCCGGTAATTGCACTACTACCATGCTGTCTTATATCTTTAGTGATCTACTCACTGCTACCTGTGTAGAGTCTAATGTTCTGCCTGTGTTCTTTTGTATTTTTTTTTCATGTACTCTGTTTTCCTCCTACAACTCAAACATATAAATGATAGGCTGAATACCAACTCTAAATTTACCATATATGAGTGAATGTGGGGGTATGTAAGAGATGCAGAGCAACTGCCATCCTCTTTAGAGTTGGTTATTGTATGGTCATTGTTTACTGAAATAAACTCCATCTGCACAATGGACAGATAATCAGCTACAGAGCAGCAATGTGAAAATGCCCCTTATAGCCTAAATGTAATTACCTAGTTAATTACACTGTAGTAATGCATTGTTACATTGTAGTTACAGATGCAATTACATGTTATTTACAATGCATTGTTAAGCAAATAGGATTACATGAACAAAAAGTGCATTATTTAAATAGCGTCAATGTAGTTCTTCATTGCTAGTGCATACTTATTGTGATACTGGGGTAATAGTTCAGGTTCAAATTTAATGAGGAGTAAAAATTCTTACTTGCCATTTCCATTATAGTGTAAGAACACTTAAGAACATGGGCTTAAAGGACTTGATGTAGCGCATCTTTAAGTCCTTCATTGGTAACGAACTAAAAAAAAGCCTCTGATAAAGCCTTGTTGCATATCAGTAAGTGACTAATACTGTAGATGCACTAAAGGAAGTCCCGATTCCCAAGTGTCATTGATATCATATAAACCTTATTAAGACCAATAAAGGGCATTTGTTAAGGTCTTGTTACAAAGCACTAAATTACTAATTGATACATACGTAGGTAGTAGCCCTTATTCTGAGTAATTACATCATTAGGCTTATGGAGGTGGGCTAAATAATCCTGTGATACCTTTGTGTGTTTTAAATGTTCTAATTTAATCATCAAAGAGTATGTAATTGTATTCTAAAAAGAATGTTTGCGCTGCTACATCAGAGCTTTAGAAAACTGGGTCACTGACTTTGTGAAGTTTACATGTTCTTCTCCATGTCTGGGTGTTTGTTTTTTTTTCCAGTTACTCCAATTTCATGCCATATCTTAAGACATGTGTTAGGTTAATTAGTGACTTTATTGCACTTAGTCACACTGAGTGAGTGTATGAATATGCCCTGTAGTTCTTGCCTTTTGCCCAATGCTGCTGAGTCAGGCTCTAGCTATTTATGGCCCAGATTAAACTTATTTAAAATGGATATATGAATGTTTTAACTGACCTAATTAATAACTGGTCCCATTTGTCTAATGTGTATGAATATATGCCTGTATATATGAAACAAATTGCTGGGATCAAATAAGTTTTCCAACAGTGCTTACAAATGTTAGTGAGAACACACATAAATCCCAGATACTTGTTGTCAAAAATCACTGCACACTGGGGAAACAGCAAAAGAACAGAAGTTAGAAAATGTTATCCTATTATACAGAAAAGTTAGTCAGCTGGATCCAAGTAATTATAGGCCAGTAAGCTTAACATGTATCTTGGGTAAGTTAATGGAAAGAATTATTAAGGAAAAGGTCAAACATCACATGTCAAGAACAGGTGTATTAATGAACGGTCAACATTGGTTTAGACGGGGAGATCATGTTTCAGCAATATGTTGGAGTTCTATGAAGAAGCAACAATAGCATACAATCAGAGAGGTACATGTAACATTCTGGATTGTCAAAAACGTTTGATAAGTTCCAAAATGACAGGCTAGTGATAAAACTACACAAAGTGGGACTTTCAGGTGCAGTATGTGTAGATGGATGAAAAATAGGCTTAAATACAGGGAACAAAGGGTTATGGTGATGGGACCTTTTTTAAATTAGGTGATGTCAAAAGTGGTATCCCTCTGGAGTCACTGCTGGGGCCACTGTGCTGTATAATATACATAAATAATCTTGATAAAAAATATAAACAACAAATTGGTAAAATTTGCAGTTGATATCAAACAAGATGAAAGAGCAGGTAATGAATCAGCCAAATTACTACAGAGGGACCTGGACAGAATATAGTCTTGAAAAGATTTATGGCAAAGGAAATTTGTTGTAAATAAATGTAAAGTATTACATGTTGGACGTAAGAATACTAGATTTAAATACACAATGGGAGATTTGAAATTTGAATGTGCACATACTTAGAAATACCTAGAGTTGTAGTGAACTCATCACTATCAACATCCAGACAGAGTACAGAAGGGGATTAACAAGGCTAATAGGGTGTTAGGTATGTGGACTACAGGTCAGGGGAGGTTATGATTAAGATATTTACTGTACTTATGAGGCCTCATCCAGAAATCTGTGAGCAGTTTCAGTCTCCTTGTCACATAAAAAGACATATTGGTGCTAGAGAAGATACAGAAAACATCAGAACATTTCAGTATTTTTTAATGAGACCATGTCATTCAGGGCAACATTCAGGGCAACAACCTCACCAATTCTATTCACCTAAGTTCTCCAGAATAACATATAGGAAAGTTTCAAGGGTCTCCCAAATATTTATTTTAAAGTAACTTCCAGGATCCATCACAATAATTCACTTCTTAATTTAAAAAAAAAATCAGTCATGTTACATATTTAATTTCCATTTGATCAAGCTAAAAAGTTCAACTCCTTCAAGCTTTCCTCATTATTCATATATCACAGTCCAGGAATCACTCCAGTTGTTCACCTCTGTCATTTTCCAAATACTGCTATGTCTTTCTAATATGGACGCCAAAACTTCACACCGTATTATAAATGAGGGCCTTACATTACAGTTTTACCGTAATCTTTGAGAGGTGGCTTGCCCGCTTGCCCATACTACCAGTGTCCTTCTAGTTACTGCCTGTTTTATCTTTCATGGACTAGTCATAAACATGCCAACAGTAACTTGAAAGTGGAACTTGAGCTGTCTCTAAATAATTGTTTGAATTAGGGATACATTTCTAAATCCATAAAACCACAGGAGCCTCAGGATGCACCACAAATCTAAGTCAATTTCTTCCATATGAAACAACAGTAATCAAAGTAACAGGGCTGCTAAGTCTCAATAGTATGTAGTAGAAGAACCAGGCTGATTCCAGGATTGCAAGATATGACATACTAGACATTAAGCCTGTTACAATAACGGGCTCTAGAACAGTAGTGCATAAACATTAGTTTGAACAGTCTATATTAAATGGCTGTATATTTACTGGCTTGCATGTGGCTGTAATATGCGTCATTGTATTGTGTGCCTTTAATTTTCTCTCGCAGTAATACTGGTTTGTATTTCCGTAAAATGCCTGTAATTTTCTCTGACAGTAATACTGGCTTTGATGTCCATAATATGCGTTTAATTTTCTGTCACAACAGTGGGTAATCAGCAGATTCTCCCCAGCAACTGATGTAATGTGTGGCGTGCAGCTGATAATCGTGCCTGTTGCGTCTCTCCAGCAAGTACTGTGCAGTTCCCTAGCAAGTATTTTAATCTGTGCTGGCGTGAAGCTGATTATTGTATGTGTGGCGTCTCCCCAGCAACGGATTTTATATACGCGAAAATAAATCTACTTTTAAAAGTCATCCTATTGTAATATGAAAATTTGTATATTTAGGAAAACCCCTTCAACGACTGACACTTTACACTTCACTGGGCCAAGCTTCATAATCGCAAATCTGACATCCTCAGAGTGAACACTTGCACAACAACAAACACTAATCCCACCTCTTTGGGGAAGCTGGTCTCTGCGTCTCAGTACCCGATTGGATTTTTCGTGCCTTATATTTTAGGTCTTACCTCATTTACCGAAATCCGATTGGATCGGCCGCGCAATATTTTATAGGTCCCACCCTCTCTGTCTTGTGTGACGCGTCAGGTGGCCTTTGAAGCATCTGCTTTGAAGCATTGCACCGTGACCCGCGCATGCGCACTTCACCAGAAGACACATACACACGGACACTGGATGCACACAGGGGTTTTATTAAAGAGGATGACCAAACATCCAAGACTTTTAGGTTGAGCAAACTGAAATTAAAATGGTGACATATTTGAATTATTTAAAATTATGAAGAGAATTAGTATGGTGTATAGTGTATCCCAGCTGTTAAATTCTTTAACAAGAATACAGGACCACATATAGAAATTGGGCAGGAGCAGATTTCACACAAATGCTACATTTTTCTTCACACAGGGAACCATAGACACATGGAACACATTATCAAGTTGTGTGGTAGAGGTAGGACTTTGGGAATCTTCAAAACTTGATGATTTTGGAGAAATTAGGTGAATAGCATTGGTGAGCTTAGTTGGGATGAACTGCCTGCTCTTGTCAAAATTGTCTAACATTTTTTGTGTTTCGTTTTTAAAATAACTTATTACTGATCTTAATTTATTTGTTTTGACAAGAATTAAGACCCTAATGATTATTGTTTTCGTTCTATGGATGTCTAAACAAATTCTTCTCTGTATTCTGACTCCCCTAAATGGTAACTGACTAATAAACATTTCTAGAGCTATTCTACACCTTTATGTATACATCATAATGTCAGTCTGAAAGTATCTTATTTTTGTCAGTGTTACAAATTTTTTTTCTGTCACTTTTGAAAACAACATCTGAGGTTTTCTGCTGGGTATAAAGCAGAAACATCTGTGCTTAAAGGCAGTTTAATTGAGCTGGTTCATGCTAGAAGACATCTTATCATTTAATGACTGACTTTCTCTGATTTGTACAATAAATGTCATCTACTCTTGCTGTTTGTGATGAATCTGAGAAATTATAAAATGTGCTTGTTTGACCTTGGATGTCTATGTACAGTACATTCACCGTATCAGGGTAGACATGCTCTATACAGTCATCTTGTCAGAAGAACTAAAACTGAAGTTTATTAGAAGCATTCAGAAGTTTATTTATCCTGTCGCCAGATGAGAATTCACTGAAGTGACTTTCAGAAATAATTCATGGCATCATCAGTACTCCAATTTACCTGCCATTGTTTACTTATTAAATTGAGCTTCAGCTTCAGTTGTGCAGAGCCCAAATCAACCAGGATGCTTGCTTTATTATCATAAAGATCCTTGGTTTAAATTTTATTTAGATATCTGCTGTTTTAAGGGGATTGTGGCAGAGTGGCACCATGGTTAGTGCTGCCTCCTCATGGAATTCCACACCTCCCATATCTGTATGGCTTCTTCTCCAGTTACCCTGGTTTTCCTCTCAAATCTCAAAGATTAGTTTGCAATCCTAAACTGGCTCTTTGTTGATTTTTCTTGGAGTGGGCCCCTGGATGGATATGTCTGATGCTGCCAAGCTAGTCTATTAAATCTCTTTGACCCTGAATTTCAGGTTTGAGAATGTTATGCTTTTTAATAAGATATGTGCTTTAAAATGAAGAGGAATGTTTCATGTTTTCAATTTTACAAAGAGACTCTTCATTATTCAAGCCATTTCCTCATCCTGCTTTATCCAAGTTTTAGCCTAAGCCAGCTGTTTCAGGCACAGGGCAGTAACTAATCCTGGGCATTCATGCCCATGTAAACATTCAGTCATACCAGAATCTTTAATCAAACTAACACACACATCTTTGGGATGTTGAGAAAAAAAATATAATAAAATAAATATAGAAAAAAACCCACACAGAGAGTGATCAGGCTAGGACTTACAGTCGGCCTTGCAGAGTTGTGAGACAACAGTGCTAAATACTTTGCCACGAAAAATTCTGAAAAGATTTAAATTAACACAAGTCTATGGTTTCCCTGCAATGAAATATATTTGTAAGCAACAGAAACAGCTGTTTTATAATTGTCTACATACAGTATTTCTACCAGAATATTTGAAAAAAAAATCTTATTTTGTCTGACATTAAGGGCTCCTGGAGAGTTAAGGGGTTGCAGACAATGAATCTGTATGCCACAAATGCTGTCAACAGTATATTGATGTTGCACAGGCCACAGCAGAACAATCCAAATGAACATCCCATATACCATATGACAAAAAAAGGGTTTCCAAATAAACAGTGTTGTTCCAGTTTATTGAGACAGATGCCACTGAATACAAAGGGCAAAGAGAGCTAAAATAGACTTTATCACAATGTCAAGAGCCTGTCAAACTAGCTTTGCTTGTATTCTCCCTATACTCGGCATTTTGCTGAATTCACCTGTTCAGAACCTCTTTATCTGATCACTTACATCTTCAAAGCTGCCTTGATGTGACTCTTCGAATCACTCTGAAGTACACAAGGTCATTGTTACATTTTTATGCCATTCGTGGAAATGTTTTGATAGCTGAATGCGTGACATTGGTCGCTTCATGGTAAGTAAGGAAAAGACAATCATAAGGTCAAATGACACTCCGTTACAAGAATCATTTATATATTTCCCTTGAGGCCCAGCTATGACGTCAAGTTGGTGGCCTAACCTTTTTGATTGGATGTGGATAATGACCTAGTTTCTGTGCAGTGGGGTGACCAGAGCAACATATTCTTAAATTAGGAATGAAGACTGGCAACACTAGCAGGATAATCCATGTCTGTTCCAGCCTTCTTGCATTTTAAAAGTGTTATGATACTGTTTGTGGATAAAAAAAAAATAAATCAATTAATATTTGACAGTAACTGTCACATACACTATATTATGAGCCATAGTCTTTATGGAATTTATTTTCATAAGTTGACAAATGTGCAAATGTACAATAGTATTGATGGGTACTTTAAATTTAAATACATGAATGCATGATTGCAGCAGTCAGTTTTTAATTCCCAGTAAATGTAAATAAAGACATTTTTTGTAGTTATTTTTTTTCACTTTTCATAATACTTTAGTATTTATTACCTTCCGCATATTCTCATTAAAATGACTGTCTAGCAAAGTATTAGAAGTCCTTTTAGAGATAATATGTGTGCAGCTATTTTTCTGCTGTCTGCAGTTTATCATTTATTTTATTTTAAATTGGACTGAAGTATAAGAGGGTGCTATCTTTTCCCTTGTACATTATATATTTAATGAACAGATGCTGCATATTACCTGCCATTCTAGACAGGTTTATATGGACACTAAAGAAAAGAACTGCAATCCATCACATTATATGGCTGGAATGGTTGGATGAAGTTAAACTTAATTAATTTGCCAACCATCTGTGGGGTTCTAAATATTTCAAGTTCAGTTACCTTGTGTGCATGCCTTCTTTATACCCCCAATTATGGGAAAGCGGAGCAGACATTGCCCATAGTCACCGCTCCACCACAGACTTTCTGATGGCTTTATCTAGGATGTTCTGCCTAAAGCCATTTTCAGCCATCCAAATACATGTACCATACACAAATTAACCCTCCCAAAAATAAATTTTACTGTTGAACGCAGGCTAGCCATCATCCCCTCATTATTATATATTCAAAGACAGTAACTGAAGCGGAATTTGAAAATGGAAATGTTGGTGCTTGAGAAATATTTGTTTCTCAACACAATTTTTACATATACAGTAATCCCTCGCTATATCGCGCTTCGCCTTTCGCGGCTTCACTCCATCGCGGATTTTATATGTAAGCATATTTAAATATATATCGCGGATTTTTCGCTGCTTCGCGGGTTTCTGAGGACAATGGGTCTTTTAATTTCTGGTACATGCTTCCTCAGTTGGTTTGCCCAGTTGATTTCATACAAGGGACACTATTGGCAGATGGCTGAGAAGCTACCCACCTTACTTTTCTTTCTCTCTCTCTTGCGCTGATTATCTGTGATCCTGACGTAGGGGGTGTGAGCAGGGGGGCTGTTCGCACACCTAGACAATACGGACGCTCGTCTAAAAATGCTGAAAGATTATCTTCACGTTGCTACCTTCTGTGTGCAGCTTTTAAGTATGCTGCACGGTGCTTCGCATACTTTAAAGCTCAAAGGGCACGTATTGATTTCTCTCTCTCTCTCTCTCTCTCTCTCTCTCTCTCTCTCTCTGCTCCTGACGGAGGGGGTGTGAGCTGCCGCCTTCAACAGCTTTGTGCCGCGGTGCTTCGCATACTTACAAGCCAAACAGCCCTATTGATTTGTTTGCTCCTTTGAAGAGGAAGATATGTTTGCATTCTTTTAATTGTGAGACTGAACTGTCATCTCTGTCTTGTCATGGAGCACAGTTTAAACTTTTGAAAAAGAGGCAAATGTTTGTTTGCAGTGTTTGAATAACGTTCCTGTCTCTCTACAACCTCCTGTGTTTCTGCGCAAATCTGTGACCCAAGCATGACAATGTAAAAATAACCATATAAACATATGGTTTCTACTTCGCGGATTTTCTTATTTCGTGGGTGGCTCTGGAACGCAACCCCCGCGATGGAGGAGGGATTACTGTATTATTCTCACAGGTGGGCATTTGATGCATTTTAATGTTATACTAATATTTTATGTAAGTAATAAACAGTTAAGTAAGTATTAATCTATACAATATGGAAATAGCTTCAGTTTTTAAGAGGGTCATTTCAACTTCTTTCTCACATACTTTAAAATAATCTGTGTCATGTATTTAGCTATCAAGAAATTTGCATATTACTAACCCCAGGTTGGTACATTGTTGAGCCATCTCTGCCAGTAGCAAGAGCACATCTCCTTTTTTGGATAAGTCTTTATCAAGTTAGTACATTGTGATGTGCCAATATTTTCTCATTGACCAAAATTGCACTAGCAACATTATGTCAGGGTGGGCAGCAATTTTGTAACTATGTAGGTCAGTGGGAGTGACATCAGGACTTTCACTGGGTCACCTTAGAATAACTTGACATTTTAAGCAACGGCCTTTTTAATGTTGCAGTGTGCTTTCTTGTTGAAACACAAACTTTTTTCCCAGTTTTTGTTTCCAGGATTTTATCCATTTTTTATGTTTATGTCCTAACAAGTTTCTGCAATCGAAATGCATTGCAGTATCATGATGCTACAGGTGAAACATGGAGCAACAAGGCGTTGCAATATCCCATTACTGTTCCCCTTGCCACATGGCCATAATTCTTTATAGTGTGATATTATGTTTATCATGCTTCAAAATTCTATAGTCTCATGTTAATGATATTTGTGGAAAAGCACAGATAACGTCACTCATCAACATATTTTTTATGCTTCATCTTTGAGCTTCTGATTGTGCAGAGAAATGGCCTTTTCTCCCCTTATACTGGTTTAAATGGGACATCACATTTTCAAAGTGTGAACTGAAATTATTTGTATCTCTCTTTTTTGTTATCCCTGCCTGAAAACTTGTGATAAACACTAGTATGAAGGGCATTGTCTTGAAGTGCCAGAGCTCTTGTTACTATGTACTGTATGTTTAATTTATCGCCAACTTGTGCAATTTAGCACTTGTGTAACTGGCTTGTTATGCATTGACATGTTGCTGAAATATATCTCCCAAAACTGTATATTTGGGTTACTTCATTAAATGGCTGTTTGGATGCTTTGTAAGTAAATTATTTTTTTGAGAATTAATGTAGTATACCACCCTGAGACCCTGAATTGGATTTAGCAAGACAGATGATGAATGAAGGGATACACAGTATAATTGCTATTCTATGACTTGATTATTATATAGAATATTTGCATTTTATTTTACATTATTATTTCTACTTCTCAGAGATTTTCCATTATAAGCAAGAACACTAAATGAGGCATTAGTTGTATACTTATTCCGGATATAAATTCTAAGAGACATGAAGTACAAGTCATTTATTAGGGAATTGCTAGTATTTAAATGACAAGTTCAAAGTAAGAGGAGAGATGAGAGATTTGTTTACCTGTAAAACAAAGAAAACCAACAGACCAAAACAGAGCTGCTAGACACAACAAAGTCAAGGTGAAAAAGACCTTCAAGTCAGATAAGGTCTAATGCTAGATTGGGTTTCTTACCCTTAACTACACTAACATAAATACTGGTTTGTTTTCTTGAACAGTTGTGGGCTGAAGACATGACATGTCATGTCAACATCTACTCACGTGGATTTTTTTTACATTTTTGGATTTGTTTTTTTTTGTTTGTTGGTCATTTGTTTCTTATACACTATTTTTCACTATGCAAGACACCTGTTCCTATTTTTTTCCTGCTTTGTCAGAAATCAAATTTTCTAGACAGATTGGGAGTGCTCACATTAAGCGCTTGTTCTTCATCTTTGAACCAGTACATGTGTAGCTGCCTTTTGTGTGAAAAATAAGTGTTGCTCAATACAGTTATAAACTGTACAACCACTATGTCACAACTGTGCTTCATAGGCAGGCTTGTCACCTGCATAATGTCTTACCCCAATGAGTGATTGCAATGTCACTAAGGTTTCCCTAAGTTCAGCAGGTTACAAAACCAAGACAAACCAAACTCCAAGATCTAACAGCTTGTTCCAAGAACCTGCAGAAAAAACATAACAGAAACATACTAGGAAACAGAAGAGTGGAAGAGTAGCATTTCAAAAAATGTATAAGCTCTGCTGTGCACCACCATTGTGTTTAGTTATATAGCACCACCTTTACTGTATTTTATTTGTTTTTCTGTATTGCTTTTTTTTCATCAATTAAATTTTAGTTTAATCTTTCCCTGTCAGTCTACACTAAGAATCGTTTCAAGACAAAAATGCTTGTTAGTTTGTGTGTTGCTGATAATGACCACACTGATCAATAACTGCAGAATCATTAAAGAGTTTTACAGAAAATTATTAATAAAACTGGCCCAAACTAAAAGACAATGTACTTACAGTATCTGAAACAAAATGTTTTTCTTTTCTAATGAATGTCAAACTGTTCAGCTGCTGAAGTGGGATCCCAGCTCACATTGCTGAAAAGGAAAAAGAGCTGTGACATATGATAGCAGACTAAAAATGGAAAAGTACCTTACAGAGTCTCATGAAATCTACAAAATACATTAAATAAAAGGGTACCATTATCAAAATGACTGATCTTTTCACTGGATTTACAGTAGGAATAAACTACATCATTTATATTCCACCAGTCAGTAAATGAAATATAACTAGACAGAATGAGGTAATCCAGTCCTCTGGTGATATACAGTAAGCTGTCATCCATACTGTATATAGATATATTTACATTTTTCTTGATAGGGTACTATATTTTTTTTTTACAATCCCTTTGTGATAATAGGCAGCATTTGATTGATGCCTTTATTACTTTACATTTCCTTGCAATCTATTAAATTGAAATGGATATTTTAAGCATGTAGAAGTAATACCATAGGGAATCATGTAGGCAACTTTGTATTTCACACACATATACATTAGGGAAACTGTTTATTTAAAGTACATTTTGATTCTGTTTATTTTTTTCTATTAATTTATACTTTATATGTCCAAAAGGTTGCTAACAAGGGAACTTAAACAGTACAAAGATCAGGTATGGCATCTTGTCTGATTAGACAGACCTAAATCAGCAGGGCTGTTGGGTGACATTAATCACATGACTAGAGCTCAGGCACCATTTAAAACTGTCAAAGTGGTCGTACTTGAGAGTGCAGGTGAAAATACAGCCTTGATTTCAAGACACATATTTAAATGGAAGGAAATTGCAACCCTGAAACTACTAAGTCGCTCTTGGTCAACCTCTGTCAGCCAGATCAGTCTGTCTTACAAGTATGAAAACATGAGCTGAAATGAGTTCTGTACGTACCCAAAAAAGCCTTTTGCCAGCTAATGGTACCTGCATGTTATTGTTATTTACAGAGATCAAGATATTACCTCAAGAACTTTTTTGTAACAAATTGGTCTCTATAAGCCTAGTTTTCCATAATATATTCCGCTTGATGCAAAAAATGTTCCTGACACCAAATTAACTTGTACTGAAACCTTTTTTTCAAGAATGCCTTGTGCTCAGTGCCTGCTGAGATAGGCTCCAGCTACCCTGCTCGATATACGTGGGTTTGGAAGATGGATATATGGAGGTATACTACTATAATGTGATAGTTTATTAAGAATATATTGTGGAAAGCATACCCCCGGACACAGACAGACAAACACCAGAATGTCCAAAACACACTTCTTTATTTCTTTTCGCACCACAATCACTTCCTCCACCAACTCTTTCTTCTTTCTCTTTCTTTTCTTCTTTCTCTTTCTCACTGCCTCTCCCCTCCTCACAAACTTTGTCTCCTTCCTCCCAACTCTGGCTCAGCTTCTGGAGGGAGGCGGTCCCTTATATATTGACCCGGATGAGCTCCAGGTGCCCCCCTTGATGACACTTCCTGGTGTGGCAGAAGTGTCAAGAGAGTCCCCGGAAGCACTCCGGGTGCCCCGGGAATTCTTCCGGCAGCACTTCCTGGTGTGGCGGAAGTGCTGCCATCCAGGCCTTCACGACTGTCTGGGCGCCCCCTGGTGGTGACCACGTCCTCCGGTAGGGATGAGTGTCCCAGCTCCGGTCCATTGGCCCCTAAGCAGACCCGGGCGGCTGCCTCCTCGTGGCCCAGGGGAGGTATTGTCCATCATGGGGACCATCCAGGCATCCCAGCTGGGTAGGGTCCCCATCCATCTGGGACAATATATATTGTAAGACGACGCTATATAGCGCCTGACCCGAAACAGATTGGACACGGGAGGCACGTGTAAAATAAAATAAATGCTTTTATTTTCTTCATCTGTGGGCTTCACCTTCCTCATACCCACAGACACAACACAGTCCCAAGCACAAGCACACCAATAATACATCGCACTTTCTCTTCCTCCTTGGCACCACCACTCCTTCCAAGCAACCATGTCCTCCTCCACCTGACTCTGGCCGCTGAGTGGTGGTCGCAGGATCCTTTTATAGTTCACCCGGAAGTGCTCCAGGTGCTTGATCACCGAGTTCCGGCTACACTTCTGGGTGTGATGAATATGCTGCCCACACGGGCTCAGGAGCTCCAAACACAGCACCCCCTGGCGGTGCCTGCGGGACCCAACAGGGCTGCACCCAATTCCACTTCCCTGGGAGCCCTGTGGGAAACCGAGGCACTGCTCCACCCCGGGGGGGGGGGGGGGGGGGGGGGGCGGACATCTGGCGTCCAGAGGGAGGTATTGCAGTGTCCAGGGCTGCTCCCCCTGAATATAGTATGCAGGGGTATCCCGGCTGGGCATGGATGCCAGCCGCCTGCCACAATATGTTATTTGTATTTTTCCCCTCCTGCTTACTAAGGTGGCATGATGAAACAGTAAGTCATACTGTCTCCATACAAAACACCAGAAGCATTTCTGTTCCTGGCTGTGACAACTCTGTCTGGAGTTTGCATACTCCCCTAGTGCTTTCTTGTAGTTAGGAAGAGTGACATGTTGTGCCTGAGACTCCGGTCCACCCATTTCTAGTAACCACTTTGTCAGATGGAAGAGCAAGTTGACTAGAGTCTATCCCACGATCCCAGCAGCAGTGGGTGCAAGGAAGAAAGCAATCCTGGATACGATGCCAACCAACTGTGGAGCATGCTTCATATTAAAAGCAAGAATAATCATCCTAAAAATGAGATAATTTAAACATCTAAGAATAGATAAACATGGTTAATTATGCAATAAATCAATCAATGCCACTCCCCGTTCATTTATTAGAAAACCATTAGCTAGAATGGTTCTCTTCTTGAAAACAAACTGAATTTGTTTATTTGGATTTTTAACTTTAAGTTATACCTGAAGAGACATTTTTAGAACACATCTTACTTTCTTCAGTCTTATTGAGCTCTTCCACCAAGTTTAGCTAGAAGCCTTCCAGTACAGGTCTTGCTGAAGAATTGCAGAGCAAAAAAAAAATTTAAATAAATAATGGAAGAATGACAGTGGTTTCCATTGCTGTTCTTTCTGTATATAATAAAATTTTCTGTTTCTTCATGTTTACATAGAGTCATTGAATCAAAAGAAAAAAGTCAAAGAATGTCAGAGCAATGGCATTAAGAATGGTCACAGTCAGATCTCATTATGGTTTACTTTGTGCGCCTTTTTTGCTCTGAGATAACCTATCAGAATTGTTTAAATATACCAGTTTGTCTACTATATGCCAGAATGGTTTTCTGATTTAGTAAGGTTGTGATACCAATGAATATTATATTACAATGATTCAATTTTGTTCTTATTACTGATTCACTTATGTTGCATCAGGGATGTTTGTTCTTGTTCGTTCTATCTGTAGTGTAAACAAATAATATAAACTATTTTTTGCTTAAAGAAAAGTAGCAGTTGTAATATGTCTGAAAGATCTGAAGCATGAATAAACAATGTAGAATGCTCAGCCAAGTGTGGCAATTGCTGTACTTTAGATCTTTTAATACTTTTCAGTCAGATTTGATCAATAATGCCAAATGAATCCAACATCAGGCAGATTGATAAAAGGCTCAATGTTGTAAACACACCTTGTTCTTTTTAGATGCCTGAGGTGTCAGTGAATTCCCTCTGGTACTGCCTCCAAAATTACATTACTATACAGTACAGCAGCTCCTTATCCGAGTCTAAAGTTTTGTTACTGTAGGAAGAGATGCTGCCTTCCTTCTTAGCAAACACCAGTCCATTCCTCAGCTTATCTGATGTACAGCCCACAGTGATCCTGGTATTAAAAAAATAAATAAATAAAAGCTTGTCTGAATATAGCCCCACCAGCATATTATTACCACAATGGAAAATATTTCCTAGAATCTTGCAAGAGAGTAGCAGTGCAACCTTTTGATTAATCATCACTGCAACTATTGAACTGCTCTTTGCATTTTGCTGCTCTTAAAGAATGAGTGGATGGGTATATGTAGACAATTGGAATCTATGATCATGCAACAGACATTATGATTTAATGACTAAGAATATGCCATACAAATCTTGAGACAACTTAGTTATTCATTAAATAAACAAGCTTGATGGACTGAATAGACTCCTTTCAATTGTCAAATGTATTATGTTCTTATATTGAAAGGCAATTACTTAATTTTCAGGTTGAGAAGACAGCAGTTTCCTGGTAAGCTAGCTATGCTTACATATCATAGTGCTGGCGAGTGGTGATGTGTTTCATGTTGATTAGTACATGCAAGTAATTATTTTACAGTTTTCTGTACACATGCCAGTAACCATCATATACACCTATGAAAATGCCTTTTGGTGGGATTTACATGACATGTTTGCCTCTTTGAAGGGAGTCAACCTGAAAGATGCTGTATAAAAAACATTGAAATAGTAATTACTGGTGTAAATTAGATAAACAACACATGTACTTTGTGCACCAGTTTCTGCATTTTATGTACTTCCTTGAATTCTACCAAAATCGTATGGAGAATTGTGTGTCATAAAATCATACTAGTATTTCTAGTATTTCTAGAACTGACTCCAAGGCAGCCAGTGACACTAAATTCTGGTTGAATTTTCAAAAGGTTGGGCAGTAGAATAGTTTAAAATAGATGCTCATCTAAACAATAAAAAATAGAAAAAGTAACAAAACACAGCATAATTTAGATAGATAGATAGATAGATAGATAGATAGATAGATAGATAGATAGATAGATAGATAGATAGATAGATAGATAGATAGATAGATAGATAGATAGATAGATAGATAGATAGATACTTTATTAATCCCAAGGGGAAATTCACATAAAAAAATAATAGACAAGTCTCAGCGTGTAAAAATCCATGTCTAAGTAGTAAAAAGTAGTAAAAAAGTGTCCAGGGAACGAGTCCAGATAAAAGAAAGTGGTAGGAGTGATCAGTGAAATAGAGAAAAATAGAGAAAAAGGTAGAAAGATAAAGTCATACACGGAACTGCTGGAAAGGCTGCCACTTGTGGTGGTGCCTGAGTCATCAAAGGATTTTGATCCTAAATTTATGGTGTCCTGTAGGTCTGGATTGACATTATTAGCAAGTAAATGTCACACTCTTCAGCTTATTTTAATGTTGTACTAATGCTGCCATATTTATTTATTAATATATTTTGTAATGCACATTTCAGAAGAAATATCTACATAGGAGTGTCACTCTTTACTCATTATTAGCAAAATATAACTACATACCATTAGCTGTGAAGATATAGTAATGCATCTCTACAAATTGTAATAGATAAATAAATAAAATGATTACTCAGCCTGTGGTGGGCTGGAGCCCAGCCCGGGGTTTGTTTCCTGCCTTGCGCCTTGTGTTGGCTAGGATTGGCTCCAGCAGACCCCCGTGACCCTGTAGTTAGGATATAGCGGGTTGGATAATGGATGGATGATTACTCAACCCAATTTTTATGCGCCAAAGCTCAATGTAGTGACCAAGAAGCTGGAAGCAAACACAGACTATCACATTGCACACTCATGTAATTTTTTTCACTAGTTCTAGACACACTCTTTAGAAACCCATTGCAACAACAAGAATTTGTGCATACAAGCAATAATCAAAAAGGAGTTTGTTTTAGTGGCATGAGTTAGCAATGCAGCTTTGTTCATTATATGTCTAATTATCTTTAATGAAAAATATTAATGCTAATCAATAATAACAAGTAATTTAAAAAGATGTAGACTGGGATGGTTGATCATTTATTAATTCATTTAGTATTGCCAATCAGTAAATCATTCAATGATTTACCTGTTTAAATGATACAGTAAATGCTAATATGGTAGTTTTTGGCTGGGATGGTCTCTGTTTTCCACAAAAAAAAAAATCAAAAAAACGTAATTAGAATTATATTAAGTGTATCAATTCACATAAAGAACAGATGAATGAGTGCACATACTATACTTTAAAAACTGCTTAATCCAGTTCAATTTCTCTCCTGAATGGGCCATCAGTCTACTACAAGGTATACTTAGTCACACGCCTACTCTTTTTAACCAGTTTATAGTTGCCAGTTAATTTAACCTGCACATCTTTGGGATGAAGGAGGAAGATCTGAATACCTAGGGAAAAGCCCTTATAGACATTTTGATAATAGCTTAGGGGTTAGAGTGCCTGTTAAAGTCAACACTACTTATATGTTCCAAGAGGTAAAACAGCAATATATATATATATATATATATATATATATATATATATATATATATATATATATATATATATATATATATATACCATAGCAATATGTGTGACCAAGTGGAGGACTTTAAAAGTAGGTACATGGTAAATGAATGAAGTTTGGGTTGTCCTTGTTCTAGAGCTGCAGTGTTCCTAAATTAAAGATAAATATTTCAAAAAATTAAACATTGCATTCCTTTTGATTGTTTTCCTAATAAATCTCATTGTTAAAATTATGTGAAAAATTTAATACTTCATTATCACTTTACAGATGAAAGAGAAGATGTTCAAAAGAAAACATTCACAAAATGGATAAACTCTCAGTTCGCCAAGGTAGGAAATATATGCATGATTCTCACTGCCTAAAAATGTAAACAGAAGAAATTATCAATTGCTTCTTTGTGATTTTTTTACTGTCATGTTTGCTTGAAATTAAGAGTGTGACTTACTGAATTGAAGCTAGCAAACAAATGTCAGTTGTATGTTTTGGTACTCACAATGCAATGCATTGAGTGATTTTTTGCAGTGTATTGAAACTTGTGATGAATTTGGGAATTCAATTATTAGAAGAATTTCTTTTACATTTGCTATACTAATGATATTTTGTCATGGAAGGCTATGATGGTGACACTATCTTCACCTTAGGACTTTCTATGTTGACCTGAGTGTCTTCAAACCTTTGACTGTTGCTCTATTAGATCATACTTACCAGCCTGTTCTGGAGATGCAGCTCTATTTGTAGTCACTGTCAGAGTGAACCAGATTTGATGGCACTGAAAACCTCACTTTTTCATTTAACTTTTATTAACACATAACATTATATATAAATGTCCGTCGACCAAAAACAAAGCAAGGTGGGTGTGGCAAAAACCCCATGTGACCTGGATGGATGGGTGGATGGATGGAGTGCTAGAAGTCTAAGGAACCAGCATATCCACATACTAGGTGACTCTGGAAAACCTTGTGTTTCAATTCTGAGTTGGTTAGTTTTTGGTCCTGGGTATTCTCTAGGTGGACACGATGGATGAGGATGAAGGGACCTCGTGGTGCCAGTGAACCCTGTATTTATGTTGATCTTGTGCTGCCTTATTATATCCCTGCACCATGGAGTGATATTTACATGCCTTTGAGCCAATCCTAAGCATGCATGTCCTATTTTCTTGAACATTTGGCAATTAATTTTCTACTCGTGGATTGGGCTAGGGTAAAAAAATGTTTTGGTCTTTGTGAACTTCAACCTATGATTAAGGTGTGAAGGTTGTTACTTGTTCTGGCTAGTCAGGCAGGGAGCAAAGTAAACATTTTTAGATTATCTGTTAACTGAACAGTCAGAGTTGACATTTCCTCCAGAACACAAGAAAGCTTTTCTAACACATGCTGTCAATATGTGGACGCTTGAGGGCGATGTTGCCCCGTGAAACTCAACAAACAGATGCAGACACTGGTTTAAAAGCACCCAGAAGTATTTTTATTTTCTTCTTCAAAGTGCCCAAAAGCACCTCCACCACCATAAACAAGTAAATCACTATAATAATCTCACAATATAAAATGCACTAATTCTCCTCCTCTCCTCCCAGCAGCTCCATCACACTCCCTCCCAACTCTGGCTCAGCTTGCTGGGTCTTCACCAGTCCTTTATATAGTTCTTGACCCGGAAGTGCTCCTGTCCTTCTGTCCATGTGATTCATTAGCACTTCCGGGTCAGATGGAGACTTGTATTTTTCTTCAGCCCAGAAGTACTTCTGTTCTTCCATCCCCGTGACTTGGGAGTACTTCCAGGCTATACGGGAAACAAAAATCCCCTCGTTTCCCTGCAGTGTCACACAGTGGCCCCCACGGTACCCAGCAGGGTTGTGAAGCCAAACTCCGTCTTCCATGATGCCCTGCGGGCACCTCTAGACTGCAGGGAAGACGCCATCTAGTGTCCTGGATGTGTCAGCCGGGATTAGCTGCCGGCCACCATCACAATGCTTTGTTACTATAAAACATTCAACACCACACACCAAATAATCGCTCACAGTCTGTTCTATATCCAATGGCTTCATAAGAGCTGAACAGGCACTAATGAAACATGGAACAGGAGCTGTACAAAAGGAAAAAGCATTCTAATGAAGGAAGAGTAATCGTAAACCCCCTCAGTTGCTTAGTTCAATTTCCGTACATTTCAAATCAATGCACAAAAATCACCCTAAAGGAATCTACATGTCATCCATAATTGTTCCTAGCAGATGATTTTTTCTTATTGACTTCCATGTCACTGTCACCATAGCCACTGTTCCTCATTAAACATTGAAAAATGAGGAATCTATGACACTGAAACATCTGCAAAAACTACCCAACAATCAACTCTTTCTCCTAGTCACAGAGTTCTTGTACAGTATATGAGCTTCAGTAGCTAATATAAAAAACAGGAGATATGCAGTGATGGAATGGAAACTTCTTCATGACCACATTAATTCAGAAGCATTTACTCATATGTTTCTCTTATTTTCTTTTTTCTCTGTTTTGATAAACATTTCACAAGAAATATGTTCATTTTACAGTCTGAAAAATTCCTTTTTTAATACTATGTCAAATTAAATATTGGTAGAGACTACTTACTTATATTATGCTCCTCCAGCACAGAATTAACATTTAGTAAAGTTTGTACCTAACTCAGATAGAACAATTGCTCAGTGGTTAATATTATGCATGTTATAGCCCTCAGACCGCAGTTTGACTCCAAGCTGGAAAACATTTTCTATGGAGTTTCATTTTTTTTTCCAAATTCTTGTAGACATCCTCATATTCCTCCAACAGTCAAAAAAGACATGCTGTTAGAATAAGGAGAAACTCTAAACCTGGCAAAGTGGATGTGCATTTTGAGGTACATGATTAAGTGATATCCACTAGCATGTACCTGTGATGAACTGTCATTCCATTCAGTTCTAGTTACTGCTTTCCATCATCAGTTACCTGGACACAGTAAGGGTCAAGGTGATTGTAATTGGGGGAAAACAAATCTTGGAAAGGATTAGCAAGACATTATAAAAATAAATCTGGTAGTTCTGCATTTTTGGAAGCTGATTAACATGAGATACTTAGGACAGGGATGAATGGTGATAAAAGGCATGGTAAAGGCTGGTGTGAAGTTTAACAGAAAAATACATATTTTAAAAGTTAAAAATGTCAGATGTGTTAATGAAGGAAAAGAAAAAAATCTATGTTATAAATTGGCATTTGATTATACTTCATATAAAGTCAAAAAGTTTCTGATTCATTAAAATTTTAGAAAAGTTAGAAAAACAATTTGCAAAAATATAATGAACACAAAAGTGAGATCTGTAACAGGATTCAAGATGCTAATCATTTCTGAAATATAACTTGGTCCAAGAATGTCATGAAAGGGCACTAAGCTCTTTAATCATGGATTCAAAGAAAACATCACTTCTTTCCACTGTATCTGTCTTTCATGTAAGACTTTGATTAAATAGACTTATTCTGAGTAATTCTGATAAGACACAGATTAAGTGAATACCTCGCTTTTCTTTATTTAAAAAAAAAACATTGGCCATCTGTTTACCATATTATCCTTCTTCAAATTGCTTTTCTATCGGATGACTGTCTTTTATTTCACTCACTACTTGCCATTCCTACAAATGCCCTTTAAACAGTTGTTTGTAAGGTTTTGTGCTATTCACTCCCCTTTCCCTCTAGCCTATTTCATTATTACATTTTGCTAATTTCTTACTCACCTTCACATTCCTTTTGCTATTACTTTTTTTTCTTTTTTTATACATTACCTTTTCTTAATCTGGCAAAGATTACACTTTAATTTCCATAACATTTCAGCAATGAATAATTCATTGGGATTCATCACTTACTCATATCTTTGAAATTTCATCTTCCACCTTTGTGTGCAACTGCAAAAAAACTTTTAATTCTGTACATATAAATTTTGCATTTTTGTTTATTCATCTTATTTCTTTTCCTGCTTTTTCCTTTAAGGGTTTATTTGGGTCAGTTAAAATAATATGTTTTATTATGGTAGGAACTAATGCTAAAATTTTAAGGTGTGCAATTGTAAAGTTCAATCTAATCATCATTAATTTCTTGCATGCATACATATGAATATACAGTCTAAAAATGGCAAGAAAAATACATGAATCAACTTGTTGACATTATAACTGTGTGGCTGGATATATTTTGCAACACTAAGAGGATGCATTGTGTGGAAGAGGAAATTATTTTTTTAGTACATGCTATGCTTATTTTTAATGCTATTTTGTAAAGGACAATATATGGGTTGAAAGAACTTTATTTTACCTCTAAATCTAAAGTGACCAACAATGTTTGCCTTGTCATAGTAATAAAAAAAACCCTGTAATTCTGTCTTCCCGTGTTAGAAAGACTAACTTGCCATGTCATGTTTTTGACTCTTTGTAAATGCACTTAGAGTAAGTTGAGAGCATGGATCTCATTTTCTTGTTGAACCACATGTTTTACTACTAAAAGATTGTTTTTAGAAGGATAATGCTATCAGATTGGCAGAAGCTTTCCATTAGGTTTGGTTTAAGCTATTGTCTATTGTTCTCTGAGTTTTTAATGGTATTTAAAGTATTTCCCCAAAAATATTCTAGATTGTCATTAACTCTTGTTGTTGTTGATGCATCAGTATCTTTTTCTTTTACTACAATGCTAACATACAGTAAATATTCTAACTGCAAAAAGGCAGGGGTTATCAAAGCCACTATGCTTATTACTGTTTACTGTAAACTTCAGATTCACTATATATTCCTTATTATTCTGAATTCTACTTGGGAGATAAGCTATAAACTCTTTTATGTCTGAATAATGATATTTTGGATGATATTAAAGTCACTAAATTTAAATATGTAATTAGCTGCAGTACATGAGGGAATAGAAAACAATTTGGCAGCAATAAATATCCTGCAAAGAAGAAAAAAAAAACCACAGGCATTAAATTTAGCAAAACAATCATTTTTTTGGTTACCTATTTTGTAACTATGCAAAAATCTGTCATTCATTCCTCCTTGAAATTACAGTATTGCTTGCAATAGAAAAACAACTAACACCAAACCATCAAACTCTTTCTGATTCCTAGTAATGCTTCCTGATGGTTCCTGTTGCTTGTGGAATAGTACACCTTAAGCTTTTATGTGTTGGGTATTTCCTGGTTTAGTCTCATATGCTAATCCTTGTCATTTCTCTTAAATTTCATTGACCTCATTTCTATATTTTATTAAAGGCAACCTACACTTATACATACAAAAAATTGTCAACATGCTTGTATGCACATAAAAGGATATTTATTTTTTATGCTTGTTTATTTGAAAATGGGTTCTGATTGGCAAATTCTGGAATCCCATAGGCCTTGTGTGCAAGTTCAGTGTCTTGCAATCTTAACTGCCATGCTGACACACCAATGAAATGGGAGAAAATGCTCACACTATTTTTCAAGCATGCATTACTTTGACTGATGGACTGTAATAATGAGCACATGCAGGTGTACTCAGTACATTTGATGATAATGACCCTATAAATCTTTACATCTTCACATGATTTCTATCTTTGTTAAAACTCAGCCATTTTTGCCTGACTGTATGGCAATTGGAGTATCATTCTGTTGTGGGTTGTTTCTACCTGGAGTACACACTGCCCCATGTTTCACATACATTGCATGAATCCCTTAGGTAAGTTATTTGCAAATCTGAATTTCATCATTGTCTTGACTTGAAATGATTTAATTTTCATCACTATTAATTTTATCTAATAACTTTGAGAACTGAATCTAAATAAAAATTATTTTTTATGTTCGCTTTTGGCTGTTTTTAAATGATTTTTGCCAGAACCATAAATATTTGTTTAGGTCATTTAAAATTAAAATTATTAGTGCAAGTTAATTAACTTTATTCACTTGCTTACCAAGTAAAATAAATCAATTGGTTATACTTCAAGAAAGCTGTTTGAGAATAATTACAATTTACATTCAGCTTCTTGCAGTTTTGTCAAGTAAATATAATAATAGTAGTTCAATCATTAATTAAATGGCTGCATTCAAAGATGCTTACCACTTTTTAGTCTTACTTTACCTTTTTATTTCTATATTTTCCTGATTTACTCTAGGTATTTTTACAGGGTCATCTTGAGAATTTAGTTGTCATGTTAGTTATCTTTTCTATTAATTTATCTTCTGATAAAGAAGAATTATCCAGCAGTTCAAAAAATGGTATCTGATTATTTGAAACGTCAATGTCCCTGTCCTTAGGGTTTTCTAGTTTTCTACTACATCCTAAAGACATGAATGTTGAGTTAATTAACCTAATTCTACATTACCTCAGCGTATGTCTCTGTGTGAGTAAGGAACATGTATGGTTTGCTTTTTCTATATGGGTTACTTAGCAAAACGTGCATCAGCAGTTGACATGTCACTGCAAAACTATAGTAAGCTGTAGTAAATTGTCAATATCATATATATACCAAGGATTTGACAAACCTGGATTTATATTAAATATCTCTTATATGAATACAAACAAAATAATGTTATGCTTCATTGTGCCACAACTTCAAAGGCTTCAAAGTGTAAGAACACATGTTACTTTTGATACTTGAGAGATATGAGTCTAAAATACTTAAAGTTATCCTCAAGGGTTTTATATTTTGATCTCTCATTGAGTACTGTTATCGAATCAGATTGCTTCATAATAAAACTAAATTGCCTCCCTTGAAAAGGTATAGGATTCATAGATAAGCCTTCCACTAAAACATCACTACTTCTTCTTTTGAACAGCTTTGAAGTGCAGAATAGAATGAAAACGCAGGCTTTAAACGAAGCAATTACTGTATGACTAATATTATTCCAAATATCCATTGTTATTGCTTTAGCCTCTTTTGCTCCTCTTCCTGTGCCTAGAATTGTCACAATACTTTAAAAGTCACAGAATAAAAGTATGGCATTTCATGTAAAATTTGTATGTAAAAAAAAGCATAATAGTAATGATAAAAAATACAAAAACAGCTACAACCAAATTATGTAAGGGTGCCTGCTGGTGGATTTCATGCTTCCATATTCATGATGCCAAGTCAGGGGCAGGTGTAGACTCAAGTCAAGGTGTCAAATGTATTAATCCCTTAAGGATTATTTTCAGACCTTTGGAATAGGAGATGTATTCTAACAAAAAAGTCAAGCCAGCCAACTGAAAAGCTCATAAACCCACTATGACGCAGATGTCAATGCCACATAGCTAAAGGAAGATTAAAGTTACAGTTCAAAATCTGGAATAAATACTTTGTAAACAAAAATTGAAAACAAAAAAAATATTTCCCAATTTTATATTGCGTTGTTGTGGACAATACCTGGGCCCTTATTTCCAGAGAGGACTTGGATGTAAAGATGACTATTACTGATAATGTTTGAATACAAAAGTACCATTTAATTTGTCACTATGCATTTTATAAACATCACGTTTGGAAATAAAATTTTTCCTATATTATCACACTTTTCTTCAACCAAAAAACTATTTATTGTCTATCTATACTTGAGTAATTTATGTTAGACCAGGGGGGTATTTTCCGTACGTCGCTTAAATCATCCGAGATCAGATGCCTCATCTTGGATGAGTTAATGCCAGTGAAATTCATCCGGGATAAGTCGGTTTTTCAAACGCAGCTGTGTATTAGATTAGTTTAGCTGGATCTAATCATCCAAGATGAATGTGCGCGCCCGCGCTGAGTGAAAAGCCCACATATATTGAGTCTAGAAAACATGATCAGCAAGTCTTTAATAGGCTGTAACAAAATGACGAAAGAACGGGCGCATTTTTTTTTTTCACACAAGCGGAGCAAGACCTTTTATTCGAAGGACATGAAGAATTTCAAGATTTAATATGCACAAGGGGTAACACTGCAAAAGCAGCCCAAACCAGAAAAGACAGCTGGCAAAAAGTGGCCGACAAATTAAATGCGTGTGCATTGTACTTACTGAAAGCAGCGTTTCATTTCCTATGTGTCAGATTAATTATTATTTAATATGTCATAATTCCAGATCAAACATGAGCACAAGGAGAATACGGGAACAGGTTAAAGTGAAGTACAAGAATATACTTCAAACTGGTAAATATTGGTATATAACTATTTAAAGAATTGTTGACATAAAGAATCATATATAATGTAAAGAACATTAATTTTAAAGCTAATAAGAAGGCAGACAAGCAAAAAACAGGTGGAGGTCCACGCGGTCCAGACCTAACCCCTGCAGAAGAGTTGGCTCTCCAGCAAAATGCCCATCGCCTTGTTTCTGAGAGCATTCCAGGGGGAAGCTCCTCCTCAGAACCAGTGGCAGGATGCAGTGGTCACTTCATTTCAGGTAAAGGATGGTCATTGCATATATTTGTCCTCCATGTGTGCCATAGGTAGGTTCCATATAGCCCTCTTTTTTTGTTGGGTCAGTTGCACGGAATGTCATATCTCTAGAACCTGTGTCTGACCAACGAGATATTGACAAAGGTCAAATATTTGAGGAAGACACTGTGTCTGATTATTCATCAGGAGGAGAGGTACATTTTCCAAATAATGTTTTATCAAACTTCACTGTGATCAGTCCCATGTGCCCCAATCACATTTGGAAATCCTAGGTAATGAGAATGTTAGGCTGATTGTGAGATTCTTTATGGAACTGTGGGTGTTTTTACCTGTGTATTACCTACCTGCAATGGCATGAAACGCCTCTTTTGTCTGTACACGCAGGTGTCCAGGAAACACTATGAAAACCTAAAGGAAATATTTCAGAGCCAAACAGACTTTATGAATTGCCTGGCAAACTGCACTTTTAGATAGATTTTCCACATCGCCTACAGTATATAAAAAAAGTGCTGCTTGCAAAAAACCTCAAAGCAATGCCTACTGTCTGTGTGGTTGTGAGAGCCCGACTTCGCCGAGTTTGACTTCGATTATAAGGTCCTAATACATTTTTGAGGTACAATATTACCCCTCAGCTAAACCGGTATCTTTCGAAATGAATTTCCTCCGGGAGCAATAAAGGATCTTGCCGATCACCTAAAACCCTCTCTATATGAAATTCTCTTAATTTGCGTACCGATATGAATTGGTCGCTCATTCATGAACGGCGAAGTCATGACTAAATGACTTCCATGCACGGACACTGATTAAGTGTGTGAGTTAATCCTGGTTTACATCGAACAAACCTGCTCCGAGCAGGTTTGAGGATTAGGATGTGCTACAATGACAACACATCCAGCAAAAGTTTAGAAAAACCGACAGATCCAGGATCACGCCAAATCGTCAACAATTACATCCGGCTGAACAAGTAATCCACGTACAAAAAATACCTCCCAGGAGGCTGGATTCTATTCTGGCAGCATTAGACCACATTGCCAAGCCATTGTAGGCCAAACACACCCATAATCACTCATACTTGATCTATTTAGAGTCTACAGTTAATGTAACATATATGTCTTTGGGATCCTTCAATCCATTTTCTTACTTGCCTATCCAATACAAGGTAAGGGTAGGAGGAGCCAGCCTCAGAAAATGCACCACTCCATTACAGGACACACTTACACATACAAGACTTAGCGATTAATTTAGAGGAGCCATCTTTAAGATCTGGGAAGATAAACATACTGTATGGACCAAAGAAAAATCCATCCAAAGAGTGAATGGGCCCAAATTCAAACTTAGACATCTGGTGCAGTTAGGTAGTAGTGGTATTCACTGTGCAGTCATTTTTGTTTTGGTCAGCTATGCCAAAACAAGTATTAGCCATAGAAGAATTCTTCCTCCCAAAATTAGACCACTACAACAAACACTGAAGAAGTACTTCTGCCGCAACCAACCAGGGCATAATAACTTCAAGTACAGTTTTCAGTAGATAGTAACAGAGATCTTCTGAATTAATGCATCAAATACTGATGTAGCTGACACGGTGGTACAATGGTTAGTATGATTGCAGCACAACTACATGAAACTAAGTTAGAATCACAGCCTGGTGATAGAATTTGTGTGTCTTCCCCATTTCAACTGCGAATTTCTTTTCTGGGTACTCCGTTTTCTTAACTACATCCGATACTGAAGATGTGTATAGTCATTTTAAAAGTAGACTTCGAATTGATGTTGATTGAGTGTGAGTGGATGTGCATCTGAATGTGCTATGTGACATATTAGCAAACCTTCTAGTATTGACTATATTTAACGAATGCTTAAAATAAACCAAAATTGGACAGAACATAGTTCTGGTGAAAATCCCAACCCCATCAATATGGACACTCAGAGTCAATGTGAAGTCCAAAAACGCAGGATTTTCAATTCTTACACAAATGTATGAATTGAGGACGTTAACAAATCTACACAGCAACAATGAGACATTTTGTAATTTTATGTCATAATAAAGAGTGGCATTGCTCAGCTCAGCCATAAAAATGTCTATTTTTGTGAATGGTTTAATCACCATTTAATTAAAACGTGCCATTTTTTTTTAACGGTTTCCTGCAGAAACCCTCATATTAAGGAGTGGCAGTATGACTTAGGAAAATTTAACATTTTGTGGTTTTAAATTAAAGAGAAATACTTGCAGTTATTTATAATCTTGATAGTCAGTTTCAGATAAAACTGGATGGGATAAGTTGCAACATTAAACCCACTGTTATTTCCTACAACATTAAGTGAAAGAATCTTACTGTGTGGAGTTTTTTTTAGAATTTTACAAGAAATTATTAATGTTCCATAAATATTAGAACCCCTCCCTCTGTTTAGTTTTACATCAAGTTTTTTTTTTTTACTACCGTATATACTCGCATATAAGTCGGGTCTTAAAACCTGAAAAATAGATCATAAAATCAGACCCCGACTTATACACCCGTTCAAAAATATATATATATATTTTTTTTGCATCTTCTTGCTTCCTCCAATCTCGCACCAGTTTCTCAGACACAGCAAATTTTGTTGCAGCAGTGCAGTTACCAATTTCTTTCTCCTCTTCAACGACTTTAAAACCAGCTTCATATTTTCTTCTGATCGAACGTTCCATTATAGATGAGGGATGCTCTTATGATGAAGGTGTATGAGGGTGTGAGATACAAAAAACACAAAACAGTGCAAACGTCGCTTTGGAATAGTTCAGGTATTACCATGTGGTCAGGTAGGCACAATACATAGAAAAAGGCAGTGCGCTCCGTGGCTACTCTCTCAGGTGGGCGTTAACATATCATAATCTCTTGAACCAATAGCATTGAGTTTTCCGCATTTGACTTATACGACTGACATTATAAAATACCAGAAGTTATACGGTAAAATCAAGCCCCGACTTATCTGCGGGAGAACTTAAACACGAGTATATACGGTAATATGATAACTCTAAATTAGGTCTACCAGTGTGTCTTAACTCTTTTTCAAAAATGTAATTTTGTTACTTCTCATACATTGTAATGAAATTTACAAAATAAAGAAAATATTACTCTTTATTATTAAGAAATTGAAATGAAATAAATTATTGAATTACAATACATTTTGATTACTATATCAATGCAATTTTGTGAACAGTAGCTGAGGTGCAGATTGTTTCTGGTTTTTTTTTTCTTCAACAATCCAACCATGTCCTAATTTAATTGTTGTCTGCGTGAAATATGAAAATTGGATATAAGAATAGTATTTGACATTTCTGTACTGAAGAATCTTTTAATGTGCTTGAATCTAAATATGGTGTGCACTGTTATTTAAGAACTGTTTTAAAATATCTGAATTGCATCTGATACACAGCAGTTAGAGTACAAAGTCAAAACACGTTGCTTGTAGAAAGTTCCATTCTTAAAATGCTTTATGCTCTTATGTGTTGTTTTTTTATGGGATGTGCTTTATATGTTCAGCAGTGCTGAAATTTCCCCCCAGGATAATAAGTTATCTTAAATGCACAGAGTTTACCATTCAGTCAAAGAGGATAATGTGCTTAAAATACTTCCACAAAACTTAACGGTTGCATTACTACAGGCATAACATTCTCTTTGGTATCAGCGTTTTCCAGGTCATTCTAAAAAGTATACCATGATTGAAACTGCTGCCGCTTTGAGCTCATTACACAAAGCTTTAGCTGTCGCTCCATTCTTTTGTGCTTGCACTACTCTCATTTTAATTGTATGTTGTGGCTGCTCAGTGCTCACATCATACAAGCAGCTTTGCACATTTTTCTTTTAGCAGTAGTTATTAACCCCATATGCACTAAGGAGTTTTTGGCATAATTCCACATAAATCATACACCCAAAAGTAAATGGCTATTCCTTTCTTATGTAATGAAGAAGCTGAAAATGTCTGAAGAGCAACAAATACAACACTTCAAGTGTTTAAACGAAAGTATTCATATATTTATAAACCTTTGTTTAAACTGATATGAACTAGGAATTTCTTTCTAAAAAAACTGAATTTTACCCTACATAACCAAGACATTTTATGATGAACAACCTTGGAATCAATTTCTTTTGTGTCCCAATCTGTCGGTTCTCATTATACTAAGTTTAACTGTCATATCCCATAGCATTGTAAACTTACACTGTTTAGCAAAGGTATCCTCCTGCTTGAAAATATTGTATCCCTTTTTAGAAGCATTAGTCTCTTGCACTTAAACAAAACAACTATTGCAGTAGCAGTTATATTTTTTATTTGAAAAAAAGATATATACACACATATACTATATAGCACTCTGTGCAGTAAGTAAACAATTTCTAACAATATATATATACGTATAATTATTAACTCATCAAAACCCTTACTTTCAAAATTAATTTTCAAAAATAAACAATTTCTGTTTACCACTAGACAAAGGGATACATTTTGTACACTTGATTGCTTTTTTTGTGCTGTAATTCACCCACCTTCTCCTTTCTTCTATTGCAGTTGCCCAACAGAAGTTCAGTGCATTTTATGTATTTATTTTATTTTTTTGTGTTCCTGTCTTTTCCTTGAATTTCATGTTGAGGATAAACTGAGTACATACATACATTTTCATTCTGGTTTCTTCCAGTGTTGGGTTATGGGTTTGGGGACAATGTCTCTCCTGGCAGCCCTGGGCACAGGGCAGGAAACAGTCATCCTTGAGGCTGGTCATACAGACACATATACCTAAACCATTGTTTCTCAGCTGCTTTTGAGTCGCAGGTGGTAGTTGCTGCGTCACGAGCACATAAGACTTGTTCCCAGTATTATCTGCCCCACCCCAGCCATTGCCATCGAAGGGATCAATAGACCTGTGTGAGATTTTTTTATCCCATTTCTAATCACATTCATTTCATAATTCAATCCCCCCTGAAGGCCACAGATTGATTTTATTTCCCACTTGAAATACCACTCATTTCTGATTTGGTGGTGTTAGATGGGGTTCTGCTCAATGAATGAGATTAAAAATGGGATAAAAAAAATATTACCACTAGCTGAAACACATTTATATGAGTGGAGTGATAAAGTGACATTACATCGAGGAATGGTCATTGTCTTTGTCTGAAATCAAAAGAGCACTGCTAAGTAAACTAACACAGGGAGAACGTCCAACAGACAGCATGTGGGTATGGCAATTGAACCCATGACACTTGAACTGCAAAACTGCATGCCACAACGCTTCAAAGTTATACCAAATCTTTCATAGCATCAAGTCCTTCATCAAATCTGCCATTTCAGTAGGGTTAATACTGTGGTCATAACTGACTCAAGCTTTATGTGCAATAATATGTAAAGATGATCTGTCACAGAAGCCATATAAATCTGGAGGGTCTTCAATTCTGAATATGCTAGGGAGTGGAGGGTTTACTTGTGTTTCTATTGTGCTTATTGTGATTTCCTCGATTTTTTTGAACCAGTGCTCTGGTTTTGACTTTGCCTTGTGATTCTGTATTGGAACTGTATTTGGTGTAGATTGTCTTGCTTGTGCTCCATGGAGCGCCTTGTGCCACAGAGCATTTTTATTAAAAATAAAAATCTTTTACTTTATGAGGATACTTCAATGCCCATTTTGCTTCTGTTTGGGGTTTTCACGCTAATCTCCCGTAGAGGGCAAATCTGGAAATATATATGTGTTTTTGGGACTCCCACTTTTCATTAGGCTTGAAGCAGGTCAGGTCTTTGATGAAAGAAAATTCACTCATTTGTGACGCATTGTTCACCACGGGGTATACATGTGCAAATGTCATATTTTCATAATCGAGGAGACAACATGGAAATGTATGATTTATTTGAATGAAGAGACTCTTGGGCATGTAAAAATACCATTGTTGCTTTTGATTGACTTCACTTGTGGGTTTACTGCAATGTACATAAACAACTTTGATATATAGCAGTGTCCCACCAGCAGGACACCTTGTGTGTAAGAGGCTACATGTATTCCTTTACAAAAAGTAACATTTAATCTAACCATGTGATATTAAATAGAAAAGAGTTAAATATAGTACTTCACCATCAGTAATGTACTAAAACCACTCAGTTTCCTTCTACAGTATATGTGCTATTAAAAGCTTGAATAAACATCACACTTTTAGTTAAAATGTGTTACAGTACTTTATATTTTAATGACACCAAAATACATATTAAAATATCAAAGAGATTTCTTAGACAAAACATTTATCAAAGTCTTTCAGTTCTAAGATTAATGTTGAATAAATACCATGTACTATCTTTACTTAGGAATAGTAAAAATAGTTACTGGGAGAAAGAATGATAATTAATTTTGCTGTTTTAATAAAAAAACATACTTTTCAAAGCAATTCCTTATCTATCTATCAAATTCATCTGCCATTGAACCTTTTTTAAACTTCCTTTTAAAAAGTGTTGTCTTAAAAACAGTTTGTAGTGGCAGGAGGGCATGGATAATACTGGCCCCTTTTTAGGTGTGTTTGCATAAAATGCCAAGCTCCTATTGTCATAGTTATTTTAAACGTGCTGGTGAATTTATGAAATAATTTTAAATTTGGATAAATATTCTGTGCAATCTCAATTATTAATTAATTTGACTCTCTCTCAAAATCAACTTGAGAGAAGTCAATGCTATTTATATATTTTTTCTTTCACATATCTGAAAGCTACTCCTAATGGTTAGGAACTTGCTGTCATGTCAGTGTCATGCATTAATCTTTTCAATACCAACTCAGTTCTCCTACTATATGTTCTGTATGTATGTTACATGATCTTCCTAACAGCAAAAGTAAAAAAAAAATAATTTGGGAAAACATAAAGACACTTAGCCTATCTAGAAATTAATAGAAAAGGAAGCTCCATATTTGTACCTCTGCAAGCTATTATGTACGGTATAGGGTAAATAAACATGTTCTCAATATTTACATTACACTGACTAGAACCTCAAGAACGGGAATATAGATCACTTTCCACAGCTTTCAAAACTCACTGAACACATCTGAATGTTACATAATGTGTATTGTTATGAAATTATGTTTTTCTTTAAATCATTTGTTCGGACTGTCTCACTCCTCTAATTTAATTTCACAATAAAGATTATAGCCTCAGTCAAATGTACTTGAAGTAAGAATATGAAGTCAAAGTTCAGGATATTCACAGTTCAATAGTAATTTCAGCCAAATACATACATTATCATGTAAAATATTTTCCCAGTAAACACTGGCATTCTACACTGAAAACAACAATGTCACTCCATCACGGACATAAACACAACCACACTGAGGGACTAATCAGATGAATATCCTGTCCGGATCCTGGGAGTTAATCCATAATAACGTGAAGAGCATACATATCTGAGCTGACAATACTGTATGTGAGGTTGTGCGATTGTATCCACTATGCCACTGTGTCACACCAACTTTCTTTGCAGCAGGTGAGAGACCAATTAAAAACAATGCACACAATGTTAATTTTACCAAATAAAAAATCACTAGAAATAATCTCTATTGTTAAATATATTTTTTCTTCTATAATTGAAATGCTAAAGGTCTTATTCAGTGTGTTTTAATAGCTTTGCAAGTAATATGTGCAAGAATATTGTACGGCTTCATTTCATTCTTGACATAAGTAAAAAGTAGCATTAAAATAAAACATAAGAAAATTAATGTGTGACAGTGCATAGTTTTTTTTTTTTTTGGTGATTTGAAAGCTGCTGGCAACGTGCCTAGAACAGTACTACAAATACATGCAAATGATGTTCCGTTAAATAAAAAAATAATAATGTTATAGTAAACGGCCATGATTGCTGTCACCATTTTAGTTACAGTATTATTAAAACTGTGTTACAACAATAATCTGAAACCTTGAATTAGATGTAGTATTGTTAAAAAATAAATCAATTTTTGTTTTGTCAGCCTAAAACAGGGGAGAGCTTTAAGGTATAGATTTGGCAATATAATTAATTAGTTCAGCCTTTTGTGGATCTTGGAAGTTTTCAGAAAATGCTTAGTCCTAGATAGGGTTGCAGGTACTGTAACTGGTGCAATTATATCAGCGTCAGACACAAGATAAGAATTAATGCCACACAGTATGACACTGACAATTCTTCTCATATTAGCTGTACAGGTATGTATATATGATCAAATTCTATATATATTACGTCTATGAAAAAAGAAGGTTCAGGTTTGATCAGAAAAATCAGGGATTACACAGTAGTTGTGCTGAACTGTAATTTTGTTATTAATTTTGCATTAGAATTCAGGCACTTTTGACTGGATATATTATTAAAACCATGTTGAATAGGATCTACCTAGATTGTATTTAATTCCTGTAAGTTGTTTTAAGACCAAGCAGCAGTAAGCAGCTAATAAATGCTTTATATTTAGTTTTTATTCTTGTTACTAATAATATTCTGGCTTTGTAAGCAATCCTCTTCAAAAGCATATGTAGAAAAATATGTGAAAGTAACTTCCTTGCTTTGCTGGCTGTTAAGCATCTTGTCACTTAATGTGGCTGTACTCCTGTATTGGCTCAGAATTTGGAGCCACATCTGTGTGTGAATGCACATTAAGATTATATTTAAGGAGACTTTCTGTATTTTCTGAATTGTAATGCCACTGAATGACATATTCCCTTGAATATGACAGTATAAATATTTCTCTCTGTGCATCATTTTTCAATTAAATATATCTGAAACAATTTGTGAGAAGTAAAATCGATTTGTTGACTGGTGCTGTTAAAACTCTGTAAGTGGCAATTTGAACAGTAACAGTTCAGAGTGCAGAGATGTCAGCGAAAAAATTTTTTTTTCCTTTGGAGTTCATCTTCTATTCCTGCCTGCTTTTATTTTTATTCTGTCTTGAAATTTTGACATTGTAATCTCTAATCAAATATCATACAAGGTAACTGTTGTATTTTTGCATTCTTCTCCTTCACTGCGTAAGTTCTGGAGTAGCTCTCTGACAGTAGTACTTTTTCCCCTGCCTTCTGAAGAAAATCAAAGGGGGAGAAATATGTCCCATACAAATAGGTTATGTCCTGTGCGTTTCCCCTGGCAACATCCCTGCAAAACTAAATGAAATTAAATAATTACAACACTGGCTGGAGAATTTTATATTTAGCTACAAGCAGCCGGGCGTACCATTCTGTGACTTTGCATATGAGCATATCTACAAACAGTATCTCACTCTGTAAATGCCAGGGACAGAGAAATACTAATCTCTTTATCTTCACTGATAAGCCTACTAGCTAACGTTGCCTCTTTAAATTAGTTTTATTTTTTTCTCAAATGATATAGTATTAAGAATTGCTTCTCTTGTTCGTCCTCTGCTGGGAGGCAATGAAATAAACCTTGCCTTTATTTAAATTCTGTCAAAAAATAGCATTAGCAACAAAGTGAGATCTTGCTTAAGTGAGACCTGTTAATTCCAAATATCAAAATGGGAAAAAGAAGTATCGTTATTATCATTCTTTATCTGACAGACAGCTATGGCTTAGAGTCCTAACTGGGACTTACCATTTATTGAAGGTCAGGTCAGGTCAGGTCAAGTTGGGGAGCATGCACTGGTACAGCACGTTGTTGCACCCACTGCACGAGGAAAGAGATTATGATCCTGGTTTGCAACCCCCCAGGCAAACACATGGTCCAGTCCCACCCTCTGGGAATGACCATCTGTCTGCCACAGCCAGGTGTAACATGTGTATCTCCTTGGCATGGTCCAGCTGCTTGGACCCAAAACAATAAGGATCCTGCAAGCCGGATCACCCTTGAGGAATGGCGCCACATGGCTGTAGTGCTGTAACTGACGCTCCCTCACAATGCAGGTTATGTGCCTCATTTGGGACTCCACGAATAACTGCTCATTTGACACAAAGTCAAACCAACGGTAGCCACAGATTCTCTGAAAAGACACAGTACCAAAGGAGTCCAGTCTTCGTCTCAGGTCACTGGATAGCGTCCATGTCTTGCAACCATATAGCAAAACAGGAAGCACCAGGACTCTAAAAACTTGGACCTTCGTCCTTTTGCACAGATATCGCAAGCACCACACAACCCTTTTGGTTTTACATGGGTTTTCATTTCACTCATGCCCTTTCTTTCTTTTGTTCAAGTCTGTCACTTTTACCTCTTAGATGTTCATAGTCAATTGGAGGTGGAAGGTGCTTTTTTATTGTCTAACAGATGGAGGGTGGTAGAGACAGGAATTAGTCATTTAGTCCCTTTAGTGACATGTTGGTCTTTTCACTGGTGAACAGGACAAAATGGCAGTTTGACTTCTGTCAGATACTACACTGCTTATTCTAGTTTACTAAAAAGAACAGATATATAGACATATTTGTGGACTGTTGGAATATGGGTATGGGACTTGAAGATACTGCAAAATTACTGAAAAAAATTGATCATCCACTTCAGTTTGAAAATATTTAAATTGAAAATTACCTGCACTTACTGCATGCATCGTATTTACACTCGCCATACAGAAAGTTGCTTTATTTTGAAAGGTACAGGCAGGTTAACCACCATTATGATACATACTCCTCCTGCTTTTTTATATATAGTATTTATCAGGTGAAAAAGTAATTACACCACATCCATCAATTTTATGACAAGGCATGCAAAGACATACAGTAACTAATAATCAAATAGTCCTCACAATTTTTCAAAATTAGATGTTCCCAAGCCACAAGCTATACATAACAGATTTGATTTCAATATTTATTAATCTAAAAATATGTCAACATACAGAAGCTATATAAGCAAAAAAACATGATTCTGCAGCTTGTGGAGGCTCCTTGCTGGCAGTAATGACTAGAGGGAATCGTTTTTTGCACAAGCTTATCAATCTCTTCAATTGCATTGGAAAAAGCTCCTCATTTGAACACTGCCTCAGTTAATTGATGTTTAATTACATTTATTTGTGAACAACTCTCTTAATATCCTCCCTAAGCATTTTAGTGAGGCTGAGGTCCAGATTATGACTTGACCATTCCAAATGCTGATTCTTTTTGTTTTGGTATTTCATTGAAAATGTTAATTCTTATAAGTAAAGAAGCAGTTGATTTTTTTTTTAGCCCGAGTAACTAAAGCCAAGAGATTGCATAATTGGAGTATCTAAACTTACTAAAAGAATAAACTACCTAGCAATGTGGTTGAAAACAGTTCCTTGTAAGCCTTCAGATCACAGCTTAATATCATTTTAGGCTCACAGTATCAATAGTAATTCATTTTGTTCTCATCAAAACTTCTGAAAAGTCATCTTTCATTATGGTCACTAGCATAAACTTGTGTACAATCCATATGTCAAAGCTAAAGGAAAGCAAAACCACATCAATCATCCATATTGTACATTGAACAAAGTATACAGTAAAACATTGATTTCTGGAAGGACAAGACTGTCCTTTAGCCTTTAACAACACTTAATAGGATGGTGTGATGGGTGTTGGGTAGCACTGCTACCTCACAGCTTCAGGGACCTGAGTTTTAAGTCAGTCTATGTACATACATATTCAGATGAGTTTTGTGTACATCTATTAGTTTTCTTTCACATTCCCAGTGATGTATATTTCAAATTGATATGAACTGAAATGATTGGATCCCAGTATGTGTGTGTCTGTTTTCATCTGTTCTCCGTCTGATGGATTGACATCTCATGGTTCCTTCTTGGAGAATCTGTCTCACCACAGCTCTGTAATGGAAGATGTGGGTTCAGAAAATGAGTGTATACTGTAGGTTAAGTGCAAGTTATGTGCATGTGTTTCTCTTATACTTCAAGAGAGGTTCAATTTGGAAATGTTATGCAGATGTTCAGTTGTGTTAATTAGCCCACCGGCCCAAATTTCTAACACAACAATGAATCTAATTTTGCACACCCAAAAAATAAGAGACTGCTTCTTCAGAAACACATGAGCCATTACATTGCTGGCATTATTCTTAGCTTTTTTGATTGATAAATTATGCAAATCAGTAAAGTATATATTGGCACGTTTCCCCTTAAAAATAATTTAAAGCTATATGCATGGCATTAATGCAAAGCTGGCTGTTTCAAATTTAATTCAAAACTACCATACTGCTTGGTAAACTGGGATATTAAGATTCTACGACATTTCATATTTTAAGAATATATATAATGCTGGAATATGTAAAAGGACAGTTTTAAATAATATGCTATCCAAAGCAGATGTTTTAGCTGTAATGTTCTCACTAAATCTCAGATGTAATTCATTGGAATAATATTTAAATGGTAGCTTTTAGCTTTTCAGTTGGCTTTGTATTTGCATAAAATTACCCATTTGCACGGCTTATTGAAATAATGTCTGCATCTGAGTATTGGTCAATTTATTTGGACATTTTTTGAACATTTCACCTGTACCATAATGTTGTAGAAGTGAAACAGAGCTACATTATAAATGGAGGGCTCACTTAGTTTGATTCACCTTTCTAAGAATGAGTAGCCTTCAAAAGAGCCTGGATACCTTAGAAGGGAAACTCAATGTCGCAAGGGCTATCCCTTTTCATCTTGCGTATCCCATAGTTTATTCCATCACATTGTACTGGTGCTGGACCGGACCAGGATTTCATGAGTAGGAGAGAAACAACTGATTTCAAAAGCAATTTTAGGACTATCATATCCTTGGGTACCATTGATTTGACTTTGTGTCGAATGAGCGGTTGCTCATGGAGTCCTGAATGAGGCACATTACCTGCATTGTGAGGGACCATCAGTTAACTACGGCTATGTGGCGCGTTTCCCCGAGGGTGATCCGTCTCATAAGATCCTCATTGCTGGGGACCCGAGTGGCTGGACCAGGCCAAGGGGTCGCCCATGTAACACTTGGCTGTGGCAGATAGAGGGTCATTTCTGGAGGCTGGGACCGCGTGTCTGCCTGGGGGGTTGCAAACCGGGATCCCGAGTTGTTTCGTCATGTAGTGGGTGTGGCAACACACTGTACTAGTGCATACTCCCCAACTTGACTTGCTATCCTTGTGGTATGAAACATTATCCTGCTAAATGAGAACTTTATGGATATGCTACTGTTATGATTGTATATACTTGACTGGATAAAACAAATCAAATCCAAAGCACTAAAGATGGTGCAGAGAGCAATCCTGTCATGACAACAGACAGTGGTGGCTCTGAGGCTAGTGATCTGCACTGGCAATCGGAAGGTTGCCGGTTCGAATCCCATAAATGCCAATAGGGACTCTGCTCTGTTGGGCCCTTAAGCAAGGCCCTTAACCTGCAATTGCTGAGCGCTTTGAGTAGTGAGAAAAGTGCTATATAAATGCAAAGAATTATTTATTATTATTACATCTTCATGACAACACAAGATGAAGCCAGTCATTGCCCAAAACATCACAATGACCTTGTTGAAAGCATTCCCATCAGAAAGACACAATGAAGAAATAAGCAATCTGTAAAATTCCAATTGAGGATTCAGAAATTTTTGGAAAACAATTTTGGAAATAAAATGAGCAGGTTGGTTCAAGATGCTGATTCTGGTAAAGCTAGAGACCTTTTCTAGGGTCAAAAGGCAATTGTTGTGATACTGAGTATTCCATTCCAGCACCAGGTGATAACATTGATATGTTCACTACAAAATACTGAACGCTTACTTGGGGAACTCCAATTCAACACAAGAACATGTCTTCTTCTCAGTCTTATAGTTATTTATTGCTTTCTGCTTGGGAATTATGCTCAATAACGCTGAGTTTTGAACGTCTAGAATGTCTTGTTTTATAATGGGCTAATGTATAGTTTATTTATAATTACTCTTCTGTTTCTGCTGTGCTGATGCTGGTTTTGTGAAATCATACCAGGAGTTTACTTAATCAATCAATTAATACTTGTGCTGGTTTCTTAGTGTTTTTCCCTGTAATTTAATATATCATTTCTAAAAACTAGCAGTGTATTTCCCAGCAGGATTTGTGAGAATGAAGGAACCAGTCATGGACACAGCATCAATCGATTGCAGAGCACACTCATACTGTAGATATACCCAAACTCTCACTCACACATGATTGATTAAACAAACATATCATTGTGCTGCGACAGGGTAACACAGACATTGGAAGAACATAGAGACCCACACGCAAAACAACAAGGTGCAGGACTGGAACTAGAGGGAGCAGCAATAACTACACTACCATTGGGTCATCTTCTGTTTAATTTGCTATTTATTAAATAGTATATTTTTTTATTATATTCATATTGTGTGTTTCTTTTGTAAATTGATGAATTTCTGTTTAAAATAAAGATTAATACATTGATCAGTTTACTGATAGACCAGTTATTTTAGCAGAATTCTATGATGAATTTGGATCTGCCTGAAATAAAATGATTTAATTGCTAAGCCTTTATACTTTGATATTTATGGTTTTCTACTGACTCATAAACACAATGATCAAAACAGGAAGATGTGAGGATTTTTTGCTTTATTTTTTGAACCACAATAAATTCTTCATATAACCACTAAACCTCTAATTTGTTTTTCAGAAAATATTGGTAAGGTATCCAAAATATGTTATATTTGTGCCTTTGGCAGTGCTCCATATTTGCATCTTATTACATTTGTGTGTTTAATTTTCTTTGTTTATTGATAGCTGGTACTCTGCTCAACACCATATACTATGAAATATATTGTTGCTATTGGCCTGAGTAGCAGCACCACAGCTTAATTAGTCTTTTGCAGCCAATATAGAACAAAATACATGTTTAAGATTTGTTTTGGCCAGTATTTACATAATTTAAATTTTATAACTACTCACTTTTGTTTTTAAACATTTAGATCAGTGCAGTAATGGATTTTTACTGATTGTCTCTTAACGGATTCTGTAGTTTGAAGCGTTAAGTGATAATAAAGTAGGCAATCTCATTTCAGCAAATAGCCTCATTTTTTTTCCCTATCCCTTTAGGCTTACCTGCAAGATATCAGTGTGAAAAAGGCACATTAATAAGCCAAAAAAAGAAGAATTTTTTAAATTTTTTATCCATTTTACTTGTAAAATGTAACTTTTTATCATTTATTGGACACCACTATTACCTAAGGGGGATATTTTTAGGTCAAAGATGTATATAAAATGTTTCAAGTCTCTGATCTCTTACCGTATTTGTATATAATTCGACTTTGACCTTTCTCTGTGTAACAACTTTATTAATTCCTCCCAACCCTTCCTGTATAATTGACTCCTCAATAATCAGATTACTGTGTGTGTAGCCATTGATATTTAAAAGGTCTGAGGTGTGAGGGTTGTGTGGTAATGGGCGAAAATGGGTAAGATAAAAGAGCTTACTGCTTTTAAATGCAGCAAAACTGTTTACAGTTGCACTTACTGTATATCATTAATAATTTAGTGGTTTTAAATTTATTATGTTGTCAAAAAATCCAACAACAAGAACATCTAGCAATTTGTGAATTACAACATTTAGCCAAATTTCATCCATCCATCCATCCTATTCTGCTTATCCGAGGTCGGGTCGCGGGGGCAGCAGCTTGAGCAGAGATGCCCAGACTTCCCTCTCCCCGGCCACTTCTTCTAGTTCTTCTGGGAGAATTCCAAGGCGTTCCATTTAGCCAAATTTTTATAAGGAATTAAGCTCTATTGGATGCTATGCAATCAGTTGTGAGGCTGAACATCAAAATGGCTCATCCCTCATTTGAGACCATTCCAAAAATTCTGCATACATTTGTATTTTTCTCTACTGATATGGACTGGGTAATGTGTTAGTAAAAAAAGAATGCCACATCATTTGATGGAAATGAAAATTATCAACCTACAGAGGGCTGAATTCAAAGACACCCCGAAAATCAAAGTGAAAAAATTTGCGGCAAGCTAGTCTACTCAGTAGTTTGTATGGCCCCCACAAGCTTGAACAACAACATGACAACATCGGGGGGCAGGGGGCATGCTCCTAATGAGACAGTGGAAGGTGTCCTGGGGGATCTCCTCCCAGATCTGGACAAGGGCATCACTGAGCTCCTGGGCAGTCTGAGTTGCAACCTTGCGGCATCGGATGCACCAAAACATAATGTCCCATAGGTGGTCTATTGGGTTTAGGTCAGGCGAGTATGGGGGCCAGTCAATGGTATCAATTCCTTCATCCTCCAGGAACTGCCTGCATACTCTCACCACATGAGGCCAGGCATTGTTGTGCACCAGGAGGAAACCAGGACACACTGCACTAGCATAGGGTCTGACAATGGGTCCAAGGATTTCATCCCAATACCTAATGACAGTCAAGGTCCCGTTGTCTAGCCTGTAGAGGTCTGTGTGTCCCTCCATGGATATGCCTCCCCAGATCATCACTGACCCACCACCAAACCAGTCATGCTAAACAGTGCTACAGGCAGCATAACGTTCTCCACGGCTTCTCCAGCCCTTTTCACGTCTGTCACATAAGCTCAGGGTGAACCTGCTATAATCTGTGAAAAGCACAGGGTGCCAATGGTGGACCTGCCAATTCTTTTATTCTATGGCAAATGCCAATCAAGCTCCATGATGCCGGGCAATGAGCACAGGTCCCACTAAAGGACGTCAGGCCCTCAGGCCACCATCATGAAGTCTGTTTCTGATTGTTTGGTCAGACACATCCACACCAGTGGCCTGCTGCAGGTTATTTTGTAGGGCTCTGGCAGTGCTCATCCTGTTCGTGCTTGCCCAAAGGAGCAGATACCGGTCGTGCTGATGGGTTAAGGACCTTCTCTGGCCCTGTCCTGCTCTCCTAGAGTAACTGACTGTCTCCTGGAATCTCCTCCATGCCCTTGAGACTGTGCTGGGAGGCACAGCAAACCTTCTGGCAAAGGCACATATTGACGTGCCATCCTGGAGAAGTCGGACTACCTGTGCTACCTCTGTAGGGTCCAGGTATCGCCTCATGCTACCAGTAGTGATACTGACTGTAGCTAAATGCAAAACTAGGGAAAAAACAGTCAGAAAAGATGAAGAGGGAAAAATGTCAGTGGCCTCCACCTGTTAAACCATTCCTGTTTTGGGGGTCGTCTCATTGTTGCCCCTCTAGTGCACTTGTTGTTAATTTCATTGACACCAAAGCAGCTGAAACTGATTAACAACCCCCTCTACTACTTAACTGACCAGATCAATAGCCCAGAAGTTTCATTGACTTGATGCTATACACTGATTAAAAAGTGTTCCTTTATTTTTTTGAGCAGTATATTTCATTTTCTCAACAACACAAGCCTCAGGAGGAACACTTTACAGTAGTATTTTTCATTGTGAAACAACAATGAATTCCATTAAAAATCACAAAACTTACCATACAGGAATTGAAACTTTGAAATGTCAAATTCATTGCTTGTTTTCAGTTTATAACTCTATAGTTTGCAGTAACTATATACAATAATTAAATATTTCATGGTATGTTTACAGGCTGAAAATCAATGTGAAATTGAGAAGGTATTTCTGTTATACTGCCTTAAAACCAAGTGCAGTTATTGCTGCTGCCTGCTTAACTGCTTGGAATGAACTTATTCAGAATAAATAAAAAATAAATGTATTTGCAGCATATATTTAAATGCTCCAGGATAGTATTACTTGTTGGTGTCATCTTTAAGTGGGTAGCACAGCAGGGGTCTAATGATAGTTTCATGGTATTATCTGACAAAGATGACAATTAATGGTAATAATTTTTCTATGCTCATAAGGCAATAAAAATATATCACTTTGCACATAAAGACAGCATATGTAGCATTATAATGCTATTAAAGTATTTCTACACTATTGTAGCTTACACTTTTGTAAAGACCTAATTAAATTTTTGTTTTTGTACAGTACAGTATACCCAAACATTTCTAAACACTAGCTATGAAACTACAGGCATTGTGACTTATTGGCTAAACCATTCAATTTTAAATCACAAGGAGTTTACCCCTTCTGTGACACAATATATGAATGTGTGACTCGGAAAATGGACCCTGTGTATATAGACAATTGTAATGTGTCATGAACTTAGATAAAGGCCTCTGCCAAAAAAAATATCCACAAACATTAAAAAATAGACTAATCTATACACCTTGAATAAACATACAGTATTTGGGAATCAGTCTTGCCTTTTGTCCATTTTCATTATCCGTGTTACAGCAATGAGTGTTTTGAGTGGCACAACCTACCCTGACAACAGGAAGTGTATTACGGGAATGGCAAGAATCTGCCATATTTCAAAAGTGCAGGACAATATATCATGCCCTAAATTAGCATTTTGGTTTTATGCATTTGAAATTAATTTTGCTGCATGGCCCATAACATAATACATTCTTTAATGTACTTCTTTGTTGCAAATTACTGAAGCCTATCAAAGCAGCATCGGGCACAAAGTAGGGACCAGTTCTGAACAGTTTGCCAGTCAATCCCATCACACACCAATACTCATAAATGGGTAAATTTAGAATCACCAACTAACCTAAAATGAATGTCTTTAGGAATGTTGCATGAAAACCAAAGTACTTGGACAAAATCCAACACTGACTGAATGGGAACTCAAAATCATTTTCAGCCTGATTGTTGACTCTTAACAGGCCAAATGACATGTGTGCACAAATGCATATTTGAGTGTGACCTGAACTGAACTGGCATATTGTGCCCAGTGACATTGGAATAGTTTTTTTCCCTGTTTATTTTGTAGCACATGGATTTGCATAATCAGGTTATTATGGTGATGAGTCACTGCTGCATCTTAATTTTGCTCCTTTTTCAGATGATGAAAACTCCTTTCTACTTCTTCTCCAGTTTGACCACAATGACAGAAAGATATATTTGCAATCAGAAATAAGAAACAAATGGCATCGACCAACCCTGAATGGGATTCTACTTTATCTAGGGGAAACACATTTGCCCCAATTTAGAGTAGCTAGTTACTTCCCACTGTGTGTGTGTGTGTGTTCATCCTGCAATGGACTGGTGTCCTGTCGAGAGTTTGTTCCTAGCTTTTGCTCTATGCTAGCTGGGATGGGCTCCAGTCACGCTTTGACCCTGATCTGGATGTAAATGGGCTAAAAAAATACATAACATGACTTTGCAACTTAATGTTAGACAGTTAAACTTTGAAGGAATAATCTTGACTCTGTGCTTCAGATATTTATGAGCACATGAAGTAATGTTTTACTGCTCTTAACTTTCTTTTTTATGTTGTGCTGATGCATTCTCACCAACCTTTCTTTTAGTGAAAGCCCCATTATAACTGAAGTATAAGGTGTTGCCTGCCCCTCGTGAAACAAGTAAACAGTAATTCAAAATCATCACCATCATTGTCACTACCAATTTTCCCAGACAAGAAGCAAGAATCACAGTCAAAATTCAGGCAAGAAGTTGAAAACCAGGCAAGACATATAAATCAATGCAAAGAGAATTTCTATAAGAGTTCAAAGGATTTATCCACAGATCTGATAAAGCTTAGTGTAATCACTGACGTTTTACCCCATTTTACTGATGAACTCGAGGTCATGACCCCATAGGTCACACCCATAGAAACAGAAGATGCGACCCTAATGACGGTTACACAAAATGGCGTCTACAATAGACATTGGTTATAAGACCCCAAAACTCAGCCCCGATTGTGACATTCTTTAGGGTTAGACCCATTCCAACACCACCTACAACCATGTCTCCTTCAGCCACCCACTGGGCCTTATCCCCTCCACCTCCATTTCTGAGTACTTCTTCACCGTATCTTTTTCTGCCTTTTACAACACATGCCAATATAAAAATAACTAAATAAATAAATAATAATAACCACTAAATTAAAATAAATATTTCCCCAAATCTTTAACCACCTCAAAGTTTACTCCTACAGTACCTTTTATCTAAATACCACATTTGTTTAAATTCTGAGTACAAATGACAGAGTAGCAGTCTTTAAAACAGTAGTGCAGACAGACTTGGCATTTTACAGTACATATTGCTGATTGTCAGTGAAATGCCAGACAGAAATGGGGCTGTTTGTAGAAGAACATACAAAAGGCATCAATCTGTAAATAAGTGAAAGAATGATTTGTGAATGACTTATCCATTTTGTAACAGTTTTTCATCCATTGTCATAGCATTGTAAGCTAAGGTTACAAAGCATTTATTGTTTCTTGTGGTACTCTTGCTTTAAAAGAGAAAACATTTTGATATATACAGTATATATATTATATATGTATACTGCATATATGTACTGTATATATATATATATATATATATATATATATATATACAGTATATATATATATATATATATATATATATATATATATATATATATATATATATATATATATATATAAAGTATGGCTCTGTCTGTCTGATTATAGTGCTACAAATCTCCTTGCAATTGCCAGAGTTGTATGTGAGTACATACTGTATGCCTCATGAACCCACCAGAACAAAAATGCTATTGCTTTAGCTGCCATTATGCTTTAGTGGAACATACAACAGCAAAGCTGATAAAAGAAATTGTGCTATTTTGGCTCAAATATAAAATTTTACACAAACATTACAACCGGTTTATTCAATTCACATCATAAGTTGATGCTGCATGCTTTCCATCCTCCGTTTTGTGCATAAGGAGTAAGGACTCTAAAGGACTCCAACTTCTATTTTTCACAACATTCCAAATCTCAGCTTCCAAATTAATTAATTAAACTAATCTTCTGCTCATTCAGAAGTAAGCAGTCATTTGCATTTTGACATTGTGTTAAATATGAAGGACTAGATTCTTACCTGTGATCAGACTGTAAAAAAATTATAAATGATCATGCAGTGGTTCTCATACTTGTAAAGCAAGTTGAAATAACACTCTCTATAGAATGATGCAATAGTATACTGTATGTTGTCTGTCAGGTAACATGACTGCAGATGATCAATGGCCTTTAACCCAAGCAGATCTTGTATGAGGTACACTTAAGAAAAACATTGCTGTTTTTGTGTCAATGACACTGACAAGTGAGGTTAGAAAAACAGACATAATTATAAGAACAAGACGTTGTCAGGCAAAGCAAGGGTCAAAACTGTGAGATCCAAAAGAAACAGGCACAGCCATAAACAAACGGACAAGACAATATTTGAGAGTCAAAGGCAAAATTGTCACCAAAAATAAAATCTCACCTCTATGGCCTTCTTAAAAAACAAGTTAACTAACGCTAAAGTTTTCTTGAGGTTGTTGAGGGATAACATGCATTGCGATCCCCACCAAATTTGTAGTGCAACTTTTTTTACCTTATTGACACATGACCTTCAAAATGGTGCTGCTTAAATGAAGAAAACTAACATACAGTATTAATGACAAATTATATTTTAAATTTCAAGGCAACATGTGAATATAGTGCCATAAATACTTTGATGCTCTGACTAGTTGCTACAAATATATGTTTTGACATCTCTTAATTCATTCATCTCTCAATTTTAGATAAATTGAGACCACTGTTTCATTCACTTGCACAAACTTCAGCTGTACAGCTTTTATGTGAACTAAAATTGTGATTGTGTTAATAAAAGAGGCAATACAGAAGTAACACCATAAATACATATGTTTCCAACCATCCATTTTCCAACCCACTGAATCCAAACACAGGGTCATGGGGGTCTGCTGGTGCCAATCCCAGCCAACACAGGGCACAAGGCAGGAACCAATCCCGGGCAGGGTGCCAACCCACTGCAGGACACACTCACACACACAAAGCACACACTAGGGATAATTTAGAATCGCCAATGCACCTAACTGCATGTCTTTGGACTGTGGGAGGAAACCAGAGCACCCGGGGGAAACCCACGCAGACACGGGTAGAACATGCAAACTCTACGCAGGGAGGACCCAGGAAGCGAACCCAGGTCTCTTAACTGCGAGGCAGCAGCACTACCCACTGCGCCACCGTGCCGCCCCATAAATATATATGTTTCTTTCTGTAAAATGCAGTGGTGGACAAATCCCTAATCATACAAATAAAAGTGTTTTAGGTTAAACAGTTTTCTTTAATAATTTAATAGTAATGTTTTGCAGTTTTAATAAAAACTGGTGTAATCTCAAGTGAAATATAAGACTTTGAAAACATTGGAATATAACAGTGAAGTGTAGATTGGCTTAAATCTCTTATCATATTTCATGAATAGAAAAGAGCTGCATCATTTTGCATCATGTACCAGATGCCAATTATTGACTGTATCAGTACAAATAATATGATGACTCACATTTGCTATTCAAAGATATTAATTGCTACATACATAATAACATTTTTAAAACTGCTTTATCCAATTCAAGGTCACAGGTGGGTGAATAATGACAATGCCGGCAGCACTAGTCACAAGACAGGAATTAACTCTGGATTGGACACCAGTCTATTAAGAGTCCAGATATATGGAGCCACTTGAAAGACTCCAATTAATTTGTGAAGTGATAAGCCTCCCGACTAACCGCTGTAGACAGCCTGGTTGTTGTTTGCCTCTACTGTAGCCTAATAATCGCTAAAAAGAAACAAGTAGTGATTCTTCGGCTTATTCTTCCCCCTCCCCAGACAAGGCAAGGCTCTTCCTAATGTATTCTTAGTGTCCAACAAGATATACTGTATAAAAGGGAGCAGGCCTTGTGCAATGCATGCTAAAGCAGTGAGAAGAATATGCCAAAGCCATCACGTCGGGGACAGGCTTTATCATCATCCTTTTGTTTCTCACACTGGTCGCATTCCATTGAGTGTTTCTGTTTAAAGTGCTGAAATAAACTGTCCTGCCACTTTTAATTGCCATTGTCTTTTTGCAAACTTTGCATTTTAGTTTGTTCGACAGGTGATCTTTTATATGCAAACCAATTCCAGATAATCAACTTAACATTACAGCCCTTGTTTGGAATGAGCTAATTTGTAAGAGAAATGCCACACGCCATATTCTTTGCATTAGTATCGACAAATGTGACCAGCTATTTAAACTAAAGTTTTTGCTTGCCTTTTAAACCAAAAAAAAATCATGATTTTCATATTTGAATATTGCTTTAAATCTTTACTAACTTCTTGCCACACAATAAATAGCACTCTCCAGCATATTTGGGGGTTGTAAGCTGATGTATTTGTACTTTATTGTAAAAAGTAATGTCCCTTTACTGATTTCCTCTATTATTGCTGTTTAACGTTGAATGTTTTCAGGTCTTCAACCAAAAAATTTTTGCATATAGAGTAGCCATTGCATTTTATTTGTGAACTTGCCACTGCATCTCAATGAAGAGCACTACATGAAAATAAACTCAATTAAATTGAACTGAATTGGTTTATAGGTTCATTACTGCCACATGTACAGAGTACAGTGAAATTCTTAACTTGCATGTGTTAATCAACATGCAACACATCACCATTCTCTGGCAACATGATTAATGACAATAAAAACCTTATCTTGAAACTTCTGTCTTCCTTTAACTGAAAATCTCCAAACACAATTTATGACACTACCTACAAAGCTAAAACCGAGTAAAAAAATAATATGCGTTGTTTATCTAATGAACAGCAGTATCCAATACCAATTGACACTGTATGAAAAGTTTTAAACCTCTAAATCAACTCTATCAAAGGGAAAATTACAATCAGCTTCTTCAGCAGACCTGCTCAATATATACTGTACCTTGCTTATTTTGAACCCTGTCATTATAGTCAAGTTACTGCCAGAGAGATTTAACAATTACAACATTTTATAATTAAAGAAAATTCCCGAGGAGATCAGCAAAACAGTTGTTAATATCTGTTAATCTGGAAAAGGCTACAAACTTATTTCAGTACCTCTTGGACTTTACCAAAGCTCAGCAAAATCCACAATCTTCAAATGAAAAACACTTTGAACAGGTTTACACCTTCTAAAAAGTGCCTTACTCTCAAAAATAACACAAAGAACTGTAGGCTTCTCTTATGGTCCAGCAAAGGCTGATAACTTCATAATCGGAAAGACTCTGGGCAGAAATGGGCTTCGTTGGAGAGCGGTAAGGCAGAATTCACTGTTTAAAAAAAAGACAAATCTCCCATTTCTCTGGAATCACTTGGAAGATCTCCAAGCGTTTATTTAGAGCTGACAAAATGGATTGATGTGATTCCTTTTATGCTCCCCTAAAAGAAATAAAACATTCTAGTTTAAGAACAGGGAGTGCAATGCTATGAGTTCACAATAGTTCCACTCTGTAGCAATTACAATAAAAAAAAATGAAACAGATAGATGAAAACAAACCCATTAAAAATATAAGGTCTTTATCGTTATACTGTAAATGCAACCAAACTGAATAAACGAATACAACCTAAATGTCAGATAACAAGTTTAGAACTTTGATTCACACTGAATAAGTCAGACTTTCCATTTTTAACTGAAAAAGGGGGAGTGATTGGAGAGCTATGATCATTAAGTGGTGGTTGTTCCATCACTTGGGGGGCCAGGGCTGAGAGAAATGAGGTACTGTTTGACGTGAGAATAAACTGGGAATTTGCAGATGAAGCCAACATTATGTTTTCTGCCATTTGAGAAGGATATTGTATTTTACATAGTCACTCTCAATGTAATTCTTGAATGAAATAAATATAAATTAATTAATCTTGTTTAACATCGGGGTTGCCATAGGTTCTTATGTCTTGGCAAACTGTTTTTTATTTTTATCATATTTTTCCCTCAAAATGTCTTTGTTTTCCAGTGTTTATGCTTTGACTGTCACAAGAAAAGAAATGCATGCATAATGTTTTTAAAAAATTTTTTACGAAATGTTCTGCTACAGTGAAATTGATTGTGCCATCTTCTCAAACTTATGTCTCCAGTGTCTGAACATACCAAATGATTCTGTCATTTCCAATTTCCAAAGGACCCATAGTGGCTAGTGTTGTTAACCTAGTTGCTAAGCACCAGTCTCAGGCTCTGTGCTAATAAAAGCAGAACATCCCGAGTCAAAATGAAGCTTGGAGCAAAATATGCATCCTTAAAGCATACCAGGATAGCTGGGGCTGCTGTCAAGTAGAATAAGCTTTCCTTTTTGTTTCCTTCTTGGTTCTTTTGTGTGATATTTTCCCTCTGCATTTCCAAATTGCCTTTTCTTTTCTTAGAAAGTGTAATAGCTTTGAGTCACTTACATTTTATGTACCTGAGCTGGAAATGGTGCAGCAGTTTTCTTTCATGGCTGTGTGCTTTTTTGACGGAGGCTTTTGTGTAACCTGTATTATGGAGTAAGAGATGCTTTATTGAGTTGCACTCTTTCAAAGCTTAATCTTTATCTCATTGTATTTGCTGATTTAGAGCTCATGAAGTAAAGTGAATTTTCTAGCACTGAATTTCCTTAAAGCAAAAAATTAGCACTTCGTACCAGCTTCAGCTTGGGTAGAAAAGGAAAAGGGATCTCCATTTTTGAAATTTCAAATTATGGTACCCTAGTGAAGAAAACACTGGCTTTGTTAAACTGTAATTGGAAAGTGTTCTCACTTCCAACCAGTGGTGGATATAGGAAAGGAATGATAAGTTGTGGGTATGGCATGTGCTGCTACTCTATGACAATGGAAAAAGAACTGTTCTAGGTTACACAAGGTATTATTAACTTAGTCATTACAGATTTATGCATTGAGCACCTTCTTCCACAAACAGATATATTTGTCTATCTGCTACAATCATTTAATGTAATGTATGTTGGACTGTAAATGGCAAACTGTATTTGCGGCACTGATTTCATGACAATAATCATTTCTTTATGTAATGGGACAAAGTAACAGAATATTAATTTGTGCTTTTAGAGTAATGATAACTACAAACAGAGTGATGTCTAAAAATGTACAAGCAAAAAGCTTTGATTTACAGTATGTGTCAGTGTAGCCTTATGACTATGGCAAGGTTTTTACTTATTTTGTGACCCTGAACAAGTAAGTTACACTGCCAGTGTTCCAACTGTAAAATATACACACAAAATTGAAATATGGGCTTAACTTGTAAAGAACCTTGATTAAAGTATTCAGTAAAATATACAAGGATAATCCTTCTAAGGTAATTTGGGGAATAACAGGATGTAATAAACATTGCTGAATGTTTTTTGAACTTCTATATCACAATTTGGTTTGGCATCTTCTTTGATGTTCGGACAAGAAACAAACAGTGAGAGTGCTATGCACCGCTTCTAAAGTCCATTGAGACAACTCCTCACTTCAGATTTATTCTGCTTTTGCAGATGTGAATCCATTAACATCTTTTGAAACCTGTAGCACCCCAAATGCCCAATGTTCACTCTCTTCCAGCTGGCACATGTCTCAAGTCAATCAAGACCAGTTCTACCTGATTTGGTATCCACAGGCTATGACATCCTTAATCTTAACTTCTTGACTTAAAAAGCCTTCTAATTTAATTTGAACAACATGTCTTAAGTGGGCTTGTGTTCAACTGACTGGGTTGAGGATTAGGAACAAATGATATGCATTTAACTATGCTTTTCAGTGATCTTTTGCTATGCATTATTCACCCTCACAAAAGTTCTAATCACTGATAGCATGTCTGTAATGGATAAACTACATTTCTTATAAATGACTCTGTCAGAGAAAACACTCTGTAAATAAAGAATTGTCTTGAGTACTTGTTACAAATGAAATTCAAGATGGATGTCCTTTTGTTACAACTGGCTGTTGGACCCATGCCATGTAAACAGTTGAGTTCTCTATGGAAAGACTGATTAGTATTAAAAGAACAGTTCCTTCTATCAGTTAGGTTCATATAAATAACATGTTTAAATATATTTTAAATTTACACCAATCAGCACAGAGATAAATATCTATGTATATTCTAGTAGCATCCCTATGCCATTAAGTATTATATAGTCTCAAATTACTTAGACATTATAAAAGTCTTTGACACACACATTTATCCCAAAACAGAAGCTTTTTGTTTAGAAATTCTTAAAACGATAAAATATATTTAATTTTCAGTACCCCACTGTTCTCTTGGTAACTGTTAGAACCTGGTGGATACAGTACATGTTATTAAAGTAGGAAAAACAAACTCATAACATTCATAAATTCGCATAGAAATAATAAAACACATACAGGGATATACTTTTGTGTTTTTTGTTTTTTTTCTACTACAGACTCAGAGAAGCTTACCTAAAATATAGCTATTCTAGCTCAGGCTTATTTTATATGCAGCATGTTGATGGACAGAGAAGTGAATGCATGAGGTAATTTACTAGAACTCTATATAAGATATTAATGTTGATCATTGAAATCCACTAAAGCATTTTTTGCAGAGAATATGCTGTATTTGCCTTTGACCTTGTTGCTGAATATTTTCTTGTAAATTCTCCATGTGGTCATCTTAGACAAACACTTTTTTCGCCCAGCTCCCCATGAAGATTTATGAGGCTAGCATGACATCACAGAGTTGCTGCAGCCATGCACAGAACTTCCTTGTATATGTACTATAAGATCCTTGCCCAGCTGTTTTGGGCACACGTGATGTCACCTGCATCCACCCTGCAGTATTTTAATTTGTGGGGCACATTAGTTGACCATAATGAGAATATTAGGAATACTGCCTGTGGATATATTACATTGATACCTGTGTGCTGACAGTGCAATGCTGCATGGCTAATTTGACTACACAATGAGCCATGTGCAACGAGCCTTAAAGGAGCAGTCACTCAAGAAAGAAAACCTATGTGACCCTGTGAACCAATAATAATAATGATGAAAGATTTATTACTGTTTACAAGGAGTTTTAAGGTTCTACAATGGAAGAAAAAAGTGCATATATATATATATATTACCTATCGCTAGTTTTTGGCCATTTGTTGTAATTTGCTAGTGGTTATCATTCTGTTTACATTTTTTGTTGTTTGTAGCATGGTAGCAAAGTGGTTAGTACTGCTTTTTCTCAGCTCAGATCACATTTTTGGCCACAATACTTGGTCCAGCATAGGTAGTAGATACTTGTGTCACCTTTAGGGACACTTAAAACACCATTGCACCATTATAACCCACTGAAAACTATTTCAGCTCCTTGAAACCTGTTAACATTAATGCATTTCGCCAAGTTCGACAAAGTTCCAGAACATTTCCATGATTTCACCAAACTTATGCTAAAGCAGACTCCACAGGGTTCACTCACCACTATGTGATATTTATTTAAAAAAATGAATAAATGACCTGAAGGCCACAGATGGTGCCACATATTAGACATACTGCTAATTAAAAATCAATGTCTTCATTTTATATAGCTACCTTCATAAACAGCACCAGCACAAGGGTCTTTAGAAGCAAGGAAAATACATTGCAAGGTAACAAGATAAAATAAAAAAAAAACTTTCACTACATGTTACAATTACAAGAAACAAATGTACAGTAGGCATATAACGCATAAGTAAAGATGAACTGATTGCTACGTATGAGTAGATTAACATTATAAAAATAACTTTATGGTCAGGATTAGTGCCATTGTTCCAGAACATTTAATGTAGATGAGTCAGTTTTTTTTAATGCAGCAAAATTTTAGAGTCCTGGATGAAATTTAAGGAATCAGAGAATCAAAGAGAACTAGAGGGACAGCACTGAATGAGTGTTCATAGTAGAATTGTGTATCAAGCCTTTGGATTATAGGAAAGGCTGACATCAGAAGATTTAATTTGTCTGGCTGGTTGGTATGAGGTAAGCAGCGATGACAGATAATCTATGAGGAGAGTTTTCAATATAAATTAGTATTATTTTATCAGGAAGATAGTGTAGTTTAGCCATTTGAGGGGTGTTGTGCTTAATGCATTTGGTCATCCTTAGGACTCCAATGGCAACATTCGGAATTATGGCTGTGGGAGATGGCTGGTCGTTCATCCCGGCCAATACCCCCAGGCCACTAGATGGAGCCCTCCCTGTAGCATGGAAGCGCCCCAAAGACCAGCAGGGAATCATGGACAATGGAGTTTTTATTCCCAACCCTGCTGGACACCGTGGGGCCCACCAGAGGATGCTGCAGGGAGGCTCAAGAACTTACATGTGCCCTATAACCAGGAAGTGTGTCTTAATTACCGCGACAGAGGAAATGACGTACTTCTGGGATGAAGAAGAGTTTTCATCCGACCCGGAAGTGCTAACGAGTCACATGGACAAGGGTTCAGGAGCACTTCTGGGTCATGGACTATAAAAGACTGTGGGAAACCCAGACGAGTGAGCTGAGCTGGGTAGAAGGGAGGCAACACGTATGGGAGTGGAGGATTGATTATTGTTATTGTTAGTGATTGTGTATTATATGAGTATAGTGGAGTGTAGAGTGCTTGGTGCACATTATTATTATAAAATAAAGTCATATTGGACTTTTATCTGGTGTCTGACGTCTGATCTGAGGGTTCAAGGGGTCGACAGTGCCTCTATCTGTTACATGGCATTGTAACTTGCTTGTATTTCATTCTGAACTCTTCACTTATGATGGACCATTTTGTAATTTTCCTTGTCCTATAATACCTGTTTCCAAACAGTTCCCCAGACTGATGTTACTCGATTATGTCGACCTCTTTTGTAATTTGCTTTGGATAAAAGCATCTGTTAAGCAAGTAAATGTAAATGTTGCACTCCTTCGCTTATTGTTTTTGTGTAAATTTTTCAGAAAAATATGTATGATTATAGTTATCATTTCCTCTTATTGAACTTTAGCACTATATACTAATGGAGGCAGCGAAGTACATGTCAGTTTTCAAGCTCATAACTGTTTTTTATCAATTATAACAAATAACTGCTATTTTAATCATTTTTAAATCCATTATTTGTAACAACTAACACGTTTTTGGCCAATAAATAGGCATTTGCATTTTTTACACTTGTAAATGTTCTCTTAGAAGACGTAAGCAAGTTGCTTGGTTTGTAATTATCATCATGATAATATGTGAAATGAAAAAAAAAAGAATCATTTGGAATAATACATTGTTAAACTAACCTTAAAAAATATAGGATAATGGGCTTTAATAATAATACAGGCCAGCTAACTGAATCTGTTGGTGTAAAAGTCCCGAGAGATTTCTCATCCTGTATCAAGTGTCTTAGGTCCTGAAGAGGCATGGTGACTTCAGGTTTTTTGTTCCAGCCCAGTTGCTTAATTAAAAGCAATTCCTTACTGGAGGTTTCCCTAGGGATTTATCCACAAGGTTTCATGAACATAGAAAGAGGAGTAATGAGTACATCAGGTGCACTGATATGAGCATTCTACTAAAGAAAATGGTGTTATGTATTTTAATAAATTGTTCTTTGGTGCCAGACAGTGTCGACATGTGGCATGTTGGTTAGACGTGAAAGTAAGTATTTTGCTGTACTCAAATTAAGTTAAGTTTGTCATGTGTACGGTAAGAATGGTCTCTGCTGTGCACCTGTAGAAGTTCATGAGAACAGTTGCATAAATGCGGGCTGCCCTCAGACATCTGAACAAGTAGATGAGCTGGCAAGCCTACTGTCTACACAAGACAATATTACTACTACTGTACTACTACTACTACTACTACTACTACTACTACTACTACTACTACTACTACTACTACTACTACTACTACTACTTTGAGTACTTTCAAGTTCTATCATCAGGACTGGATCTGTTTGAAAGAGCTTTGTGCCAATATCACAGCAGGAATTTTACACACACATCCATGGCAGAAACCATGGATAGTGATACCTGGCTAAATGTATGTATATATCTCTGCTAGAATATAAGTTATGTAGCCCTATGTGCCAGTGTGTTCCAGAGTTTCCAGCTGGACACTCAGGTACTCTAAATTTATAAAGTCAGATTGCAGTTGGCCTTGCCTACAAGTCATAGCACTTTAGTTTAGTACTTACAGTCTTGAACTTACTAACATTGATTATAGAATTTTTATGTTTGTGAATTATCTTCCTGTATTTAGAGTTTTTATAGACCAGTTATCCATTTTCTAATTAGTGTGATTTGTGCTGGGATATAATTGGTCTGAATTTTCCAAGTTTCTGATTATGCATAAACTCATTCAATTAAGTGTGGAATGAGTATATAATTCTAATTATATATTGTACGAGAGCTTCAGAATGTGATTTATAGAATTTTTGGGTGCCCTGTTTAGTGTGGCAATGACAGACCTAGTCTCCATTTTAAATTACCTTACATTCAATATACCAACAGCCACTTCCAGAGTTCCATGAAAATTTTGTCCAGCTTGAATGTCACCTGAATTCTTATAAATCTTAAAAAACACACTTTTAATATCAGATATCCACCTCCCATTCTGTAGTCATTTTTAATAAGAGTTTTCCAAAGAATCCATTATTTCCCAGCACAATCTGTCCTTCTTTTGCTGACTTAAGCTTTCAGAGCAAAACTGAACTTTAAACTCTTGCAACAGCTTGTGTTTATGGGGCGGCTGACCTAGTCCTGAAATCCAGTGATTATTATCACATGCTGATTATTATCACATTTCAGTAGTTTCCATGCCATAAAGCATGAGAGTATTGAAGTTTTGTAGTATGATTAATTGAGTTGCTGTCTTTTTAAACTATATATTTCTTTCCAGATCTATACAACTTCAAAAAGGCACTAGGTTATTATTAACAATTGCTAAAAATGTAGATAGAAACATTCAAAATGCAAGGCTCAGAAATAATCACAGGCATGTTGTTTGACATTTAATTAAAAGGTTAAACAGTACAGACAAAAAATAGGTACTTTCAATGAGAACACAGCAAATTTATGTGAATAAAAACAACACCAAGGAAAACAATTCAGAAGCATCTTAACTTTCTAACATAAAAAAATATTATCCTGCATCTCTCTCTCTCTCTCTTTCTCTCACTCTGAAGATAAACTTATCATACTGTACATACAATTATTTAAATTCAGTTTAGAATGTTGCTGGAAGGGTTCTCAATATCTAGAAGGTGTAAGTCACGGAAACCTCACTGTAGGGGAATATAAAGAGCCGTTATGTGGTCAAAATCAGTCTACTAATGACTTCTTTTTCATGAAGGCATAATTTCTTTTACAAAATATGGTCCATAAATGGCCTAAATTATTATTTTGTGGGTGTACAGGATCAAAAATAGGGTAGAAACCCCAAAAAGCTTGATGTCTTGCATAACTAAACATCAAAATGAGCTGAATGGTATTTCAAACGTGTTGGGTTTTCTCTTACTGATGAGTCAGGAGGCACCAGACAAAAAAATGAAGTGATTTCAAAGTACAAGTAATTCCTATTACCACAATACAAATTGTATAATATATACACATAAAAAAGGAGATTAGGTTAAACTTTACACTTTTTTGTCGGAAAGTATCTGAAATTCTGTAAATTGAAAGAAGTTTAGAAGGCTTCAGGCAGCCTTTGAAACAGCATGTAAATTCAATTTGTCTAGAAAGGGACAAACATGAAGACTAAAGAAAAAAATAACAGGAATTGCAATTTGGGACAAAATCAGATAGAACCATGTATAGTTTAGGGAAGAAGTTTTTAACAGAGTAGGAATAGGTTGAGAAAATAAAGCAGAAATGCAGTAAAGGTGAAGCAAGCGCCAGAACACACCTATTGAACAGCAGCGTTTGGAATTAGTTAAAGTGGACAAATAACAGTTGCATGGAGCCCTATCAGTGAGGGTAGCAGTAGTCCAGCCTGGAGAAGATAAGGAACAAGGAGCCAAGTGGCTCATGAAGTGGTGGATCTGTTGAACGTTGGAAATTTATGCTTTAATGTGAAGTGTTGGAAAAATCATACAAAATACCATCTGTTAATTGGCATTAAGACAATACATTTGAATGTTTGTGAATAATCAAAATAGTAATTCTCCTTGAAAGAAACCAGATATTATGCAGGTTGTTTTTTGCAAATTAATGTGAAAGGTTGGATTTGTGATGGTTTAAAGCAAAATATTTCACCCACGTAATAAATAAAGCAAAGCTCTCAGCCACAATAATTTGTCTATTATAGAGAATGCTAATACCATTCTTTTCATTGTAAATAATGAAAAGTATTCATCATTTGCATTTCTGCTCTCTTCTCAAAGTCTCCTTTTAGATTCTCATCACTGGATTTTTTGAACAAATTGTATTTAGCCTATCAGTTTTCATCAGTGTTTCTCCTAGCATGTTCAGATAAATAAAATGTTACAGTCATTTGTTTCCTCTGATTAAATCTGTATAAAGAAAACTTCAGCTACAGTTTGTAGAATTGTATTGTACATTATAAAATAAATGTTGATTTTTTTTAAAGCACTGACAAGGAAAAAAACATTGATGTCTTTATATAATGTGCTTTGAGACAAGTTTCAGAGTTCAGTTCGGTTACTATAATGTGCTACCTTATTAATTACATATACAGAGAGCTAAAAATAGTGCTGAACAAATATTATCACCAAAAAGACTGCTGCATCTTAATGGCAATTGCATAATAAAGATGTCCACCATGAACTATCCTGAAGGATCTTTAATGAGTCTTGACTGTTCAATTCTGCTGCTTGTCCAGTATGATTTGGAAGGACTTTATGAAGTACAGTAGATATCAAGAGGGCTCAGCTACTTTGCTTTAATTGCGGGTAAAAAAAGTGTTCTACATACTAACTGAACATACTACTATATAAACACCAACTATATGAATTACCTGGGTGTGAAATTGGAAACTACAAATGATATATTAACAAACATTATTACTGTTACACATGTTGCATTTAGTATCTAGCCATTGTTAAGATGTGAAAGGTTCTTTGTATATAATATTCTTAGTACATAGAATTTCAAATTACAATATGTCCGGAGACAACATGACATCACCCAGGGTAGCCTGGGTTCATGACAGAAATAGTGAGAGAAATGCTTGATTAAAGAAAAAAATGTAAATGTTCAGAAACTGGTTGAAAGGCCAGCATGCTATCCATAACACGACCTGTATGGTACTGTTTCTCTCTTGATAGATCACAGTGTAGTACTTGATTACCTCTTGCTATTTTCGTACCTCTGTTTCCTGGATTTGTTCTAGTATTATTTAAAAATCTATCTTTCAATTTGAAGTGGGGAAGAAATGATTGAGTTTAGACTAAAAATGATCTGTGAAGCCAGTTCGGTATGGGATTTGTGACAGGTGTAAACTTATAACAACTCACTCGACTCAGAGCCACGCCTAGGGTGGGTTGACCAAAAGTTATATGCCTGGAATCTGACTTATGGTGAGAAGTACCTATTTTCTAAATTTCTACTCTATGGCATGAACAAAACAGTTGTGCATAAAGAACAAACAAACTGATATTGTGCTTTATCAGTAGAGAGATATTTAAATAAGTCCTCCAAACAATTGCAAGGGAAAGGAAGTTCCCACAATTCAGACTGATTTTAATTGTTCTTTACTTTTGTCTAAAAGTTCTTAAAACGTATTATTCAACAAGAACTAATCTTCACCCTCTGCATATTATTTTCTGGTGTTCTGTAGCTGTAATTACACTTCTGTCCTCTAGAAATTATTGTTAATGGTCTTGTATTGCACATAGAGAAAATGAATTGGTGTACACTAAGCTGGCTTTTTTTTTTATTTTGTTCATTTTTTTCTCCTACAACCTAACCATGATGGGAAAGGTAATTTGCTACTGTTCTGACAGGTAAAATAAACATGACAAGATAGAGGAAGTGTGTTTGCATGCATGGTTTAAAATTAAATTTGCTTTTCTGTCTCCTCCTAGGCCCCTACCTGGGGCCAGATATTAAAAATGTCATCTGTGCTGTGCTGTTGCACAATTTGAAAATCTAAACACAAGGAAAAAGAAGGCAGACCTGATTGAAGCAAAGCAGATGAGCTGCTACCATAGCTGCAGGCCTCACACAACCAACTTATAATTATTATCCTCAATTCCTCCCACAATTCAAAGACATAACGGCAGGTCACTTTTTGATGGTATATTGCCCCGGAGTGAGTGCTTATAGTTGTACTTATAGTTGTCCCCTGGTGAAAAACCAGTGCATTTATACCTTTACTCCTTTGATATCCTTTAATCTATCCATTGCACAACTTGCTTAATCCATTTGAGGATTGCATTGGCTACAGTCTGTTCTGGGAATCTCTCTCTCCCTCTGTCTCACTCAGTCACACACACATACTCACATTCCAATTCACTTGCAAGATCTGCATGGGGCCCTAGGGCTAGTAAGTAGCAGTGCCATCATGCCTCCCTTAAAATATAATAATGTGATTAAATTATAGGCCAAAGTATATAATACTGTATATGGTTGAAAAAGGTATTTATTCTTAATGCTGTAAAGTATTACTACATAAAAAATTGGAAAATTAGAATTCATTACATCAAGCTCATGTGCTTATTTAACAGTTGTGTTGTCTCAGTTTCGCATTTGGATGTTATTAAAATCAGTTTCTCCTTTAGATATCTATCTATCTATCTATCTATCTATCTATCTATCTATCTATCTATCTATCTATCTATCTATCTATCTATCTATCTATCTATCTATCTATCTATCTATCTATCTATCTATTGAACATATAAAATTATTTTTGTTTTTAAGGAAGTGAGGGGGAAAAACACGGACTCCAGGAGAATATGCTAACCCCTCATAAAAGAGAACTGAAGAGTCCAAGGGGACACTACAACTAACTGTAATTCTGTTACACTTTATTCTAGAAAAGAAGATGCACTAATCTGAACCTTCAAATATTTTGCAACAATTAGTTAATAAGAAAATGATGATCTTCATTATCGTCAAAATGTTCCTAATTTATGTATATACTGTTGTTATAGTGTTCATTTTTCAAGACTATTATGTCACAACCTCTTATGGTTTCTGTCTACAACATGTCTGTTAGTTTTCTATTTTAGAAGAAAAATGGCTGTTAATTCTTTTAACACTATTTTTTTCTCTTCTAACAAATTCTCTGTGTGCATAAGGAGTCTCAATCTAGCTTCTAATAAACTATAAACCATGTAGAATGGCAGGACAGCCTTGCTTCAGGATTAAATATGGTGCTGTGTTAAGAAAATATGTTTCTGTGTCATCACAGCATTATAAACTAGAAAAAAAGAATTGTTAGGTTGTTTAGATTGTAAAGAGTCATACTGTCAGCCAGTCTTTAATGTTTATTGGTTCATTGACTTGACATTTCCATTTTTTCATTGCCATGTATCACATTTAAACTGATCTGTTCTGCTTTTCTCATCACTGTTAAGGAATCTGCAAAACAGTACTTTTAAAACATCATAATTGAATTGTATCTCTTTACCCAGGGTTGGCTTATGTTTTATATCTTTACTGTTATAGCATGCTTCTTTTCTTTCAGTGACATTTTAAATATTCAGCTACATGCACAGACACACACATACATTAATTGCTCTCAATTTGACTCTGGCATTTTAATCCCTCAGTGACCACTTTAATGGCACAATCAAATCTATTAGCATTTATCCATCAATCCATTTACACATACTCTAAGGTCTCATCCTCTTGCTAAAACACTATATGCATGGGGACAATGCTAAATGTATTTATTACCAAATGCTCCTTAATGACTGCATTTCATTTTGGGCAGTGTTATTCTTTCTATTTACTTTACAGCTGTATAAACAGAACCAAACTCATTGTCAACTTTAACACCACAGTTTCAACTGAATGAGACTGAGATGTGAAAATCAGATTAGAAAGGAAATACTTCTGAAATGTTGTCAATTAATGTTGCCAAGGTCTTAAAGAGTGCTTCAGAGGTGTTATTTATTATTTTCCCTAATTTAAGTGATTAATTATCTTTATAACCACCTTAATATTTATTTTAAAAAAGAAGAAGATTTGATGCGGTAAATTCATCCAGCATAAAGATGTATTTTTTTGTTAATTATAAATTTGAATGCTTAAATAATATAGCTGTAGTAAAGTGCCTTAAAATTAAAAACAAAAAGTGACTTATAAAGTCACAAAACTGTGGGTATTCTTCTTAATTTGTAAAAGTTTAGCACTAGAATTACCAAAGCCTACAAAAAAACTCATAAATCCGTCCCACCTTAATATCCCTTCGCACCTCTCCATCAGCGTCTTTTGTCTTGTAATTGTGTCAACAAGCAGCAAGCAGCCTGCTATCACATCCCCCTACCGCCGCCCAAAGTTTTCTCAGCTCAAGCCTGTTTACGTGCGTGTCAGTTGCTTAGAGTTGTATAGAGTAAATACTATATTGTTATTTGGAACACATGCATTTCATGTGTGTTCTGCATCTACAACAATCTATGTAAACACATTGTTAAAACATAAACGTTTTTCATGTTTTAATAATAATTGACAAAATGTAGATATGAAGCGTTTAATGTGTGAAGTCCAAATATCAAATAAACACTTTCACAAAAGGTACCAGTATAACAAAACACGTGCACTTTTATTCAAGAATATAACATCATGAGGAATAAAAAACAAAAGTATGATTAATGCTCTGTAACGGACAGCTGGGTTTCTTACCCAGCAGAGATACCTTCATAACAGAAGTACCAGTGGAAGGAGCTTACACGGGGCAATACCTCCCCCAGGACAACAGACGGCAGCCCCACCTGGCTTGCTACAGTGCCATGGGGTGGGAGTATGGAAGCTCAACCCCTCTGGGGTCTGTGGCCACCAACAGGGTGGGGAGCATGGAGAATGGCTGAGTCCTCCTCTGCAGGGCTGCCGCCACACCTGGAGGTGCGCCAAAAAGGAGATTGTGGAACACCTTAGCACTTCCAGGTGCTCTATTAGAGGTAGGAGGTGGATAAAGCTTGCCAGTGGAGGAGTAGAGGTAGAAGAGAGAAAAGGGAGGAAAGGACTGTGTTGAATTGTGGTTTGTACTGTGCTGTATAAGGTGAGGAGCGAGGGAAAAAGCGCTGCCCCACTGAAATAAGCCTGTGTTGTGCTGGGACTTGTGCCTGTGACTGTTGTGTTGGGTGTTTGGGGAGTTGTGCAACTCCTACTGTCCCCAGCTCAAAACGAAATTATAACACCATTTTAGGCATTGTCCTGCTGCACTTTGCATTGGGGTTGATAAACCAGTTATAGGCCAAGCTTTTACTTTACCCATACATCCCTGTAATTTATCTCTGACGCTGACAGTGTTTTCATTGCACTAACAGTGCTCTTGTCCTAATTTGCAAAACTTGCTTTTTACCACCAGGTTAAGTAGACCTCCATGAAACTCCAATTTCCAGTCTCTTTTTTTCCCTTAAGACTTATTTCTTGTTTAGAAAATAAAGCTTCTTATCTGTGTGAGTGTAAGAAGTGGGTTTATTCTCCAAATTGTAATAGCAGAATGAGGCAGTAATATGTCACTTGTCTTTACTTGTATGCAGTGACAGGTGTTATTGTTGTACATCTTTATGTTAAACAATATTTTGATATTAAAAGATTAACAACTTTTACAAGTTAGATTTTTGCTTAATCCTTTTCAAAGACTTCTTTTGCTGCCCATGCAACAGTGCAAAAGCTGCCAGAATTAAATTAATTTTGTTCTAATCATATAGGCTTTACTCTCAGAGAATTTCAAAATCATCTCTTCCACTTTCTGGCTGAGTTTAAATCTCACATATTTTGGATGTCATGATTACATTGTTGATCATAACATTTTGTTCATTTTTTATTGTATGTTCTGACTTTAAGCTTGTAATTACTGCAATGTGATTGATCAATAACCTGTCGTACAATACACCAGAGAATAGACAAAGAGAATCCATTTAAATTCTACTGTTGTAACAGAACATGGCACTTAGAGCATTTCCCCACTCTTAGATTATTGCCAGTGAGGTTAAAAGTAATTAAAAAGGGTATGTCTATCTACTCTAACATATAATGGAAAGTCACATAAATAGGGACCACTAAATGGTAAAAGAAAAAAGGCCCTAGTTGCTACATGTCTATAACATTTGTCTAGTAGGTGGTGTAATCTGCTGATTTACTCAATTCTCTAGTACCAGCAAAGCCTCCTCCCTGCTCATCTGACTCTGATTTAGTTAAAATGTTTGCTGTCTTAAAAGAAATAAAAGTATTACTTGATTATATATTTTATAAAGTTAATTTTCCCTGCAAACTTTTATCAACCAGTGTTGTATAAATGAGGCAGTTTGTACAATCAGGAATGAGGAACTCTTTTTTGTTTGTAATTCTAATAATAAGTTTCAGAAAATGTGTTTATTTGAAATATCTTTTTGAGAGCTTATGACTGTACAGATTTTGTTTGTTTTTTGTAATGATTGTTATTGAGTAATAAAGTGTATATTTAAGAAATAAAAAATCAAATCTCATCTGCCATCTCTCTTTTCTCTCACAGCCTTGGCCTCTCCACCTTAGGTGTCTTGCCAACTATAGACTCAATATTTAATATCGCCTCTGAGGTCTTTAGATCACCTCTTGAGTTGGTTCCTCTAGCAACTCCTTCTGTCTCTTAACTGCTGTGATATCAATAGCATTAAAAGGAACACATCTTCTTGGTATCTGTTTTGGTAACTGTGAAACCTTAAAGCAGCTTGGCTGGACCACAGCACAGACACACTCTGCCTGATTTTTGAATTGCTTTCTGTCCTCTTCCTGTAGTCTGCTGGCAAAGTGAATTGTAAGCAAAGATGTTTTTAGTTTTTGAGAAACTAGAACAAAAGCAGTTATTTTTAGAGTACTGCAGTATTGTTATAAAAAACAAAATTCAGAGTGTTAAACTGTAAGTAAGGTCAAAACAAGAATTCCAGGAGTCATTAGTAAAATGACGAGAATATCACCAGAATTGAAATGCTAAGACTATGAACCAAATCTAAAGGGGGAAAGCTATGAGTCATTAACCAGAATACTAAACACTAAGAGCTCAAGATTGACACCATTTAGTTTAGTTTAATTCTGTAATTGCGTACAGAGAGTTTTATAGCAGAACATTTGTGAGGTGACGTATAGTGCTACCAACTCATCAACAAAATTCTGACAGACTAAAATGGTGGTTAGACACACTGAAAATGAATAATAAAAAAGATAAATAATAATAATAATAATAATTTAAAAGTGTTTATGGCATATTCATTGCAAATAAAGATTTAAGAATATTCACAAAAACATTTTAATCAGATGTTTGGGCTTTACAGATTTCTAACAGTGTTGCGATTATATTGTTAATCTTAACATTTTTTTTTGTTTATATTTTTATTGTTTATTTAGTTGTATTTTAGTGGCCTTATCAACTATATTAAATACACACGAGCATGCATGTGTGCTTGTGGCATTATGGGGAATGATTACGTTGTTTTGGTAGCCGTCTTATGTAATTTTAATACAGACATTTAGTAATTCTTTACACTTTTTCTAGGCTTTTGAGAACAATGGTTTCTCCTGCTGTTTCTTTTCAAGGTTTTTTCTTTTGTATTTCACTCTTGTTTTATTTCTGACTACAAGCCTACTTTGCTCCTTTGATTTGAAAGCAATCTTTACAAATTGAAAAATGTATAATAAATCATTTAGATTTATTCTTATTTTTTAGAATAATTACATTTTAAGAGGGAACAAGTTTCCACATCTCCCAGCAGGAGCCTGAATGTTTCAGTCCAATTGGTATTGCTAGTCATCATGGACATCAGCTGAAAATAGCGACGTGGTACCATCTCTTCCTGCTTGAGATGATGTGCTACCCTGTATTTGCCAGAATATACTTTAACCCCTTGACAATCCCTTCAATTCTCTGTCTAACTCTAAGAGGATTGAAGAACTCTAGCATCTGCTAGGTCCTCAACACTCTACCCCCAAGGAGAACAAATATCTCTACCTTTTGTGTGTGTGTGTGTGTGTGCGTGTGTGTGTGTGTGTGTGTGTTTCTCCCTTTTGTACTTCTGGGGGACCATGAGTGACAGGTTCTAGAATCTATTAGTCTTTTCTACCTTTTTATCTTGGCATACCAAATTGCTCTCCTTCTCTCTCTTTCTCTGTCAGTGACACCGTAAGGTTTTCTGTCTGCTGGAGTCTTTGTGTAGGGTTTACTTCTTTTTTGTCAGTACACCAGTGTTCCTTTCCCTAGGGCTTACCTACCTGCCCTGAACCCCTTTCTGCATGTTTAAGGCTATCATACACTGATGTTTTTGCAAATATACCAAAAAATAGGTCGACCATGCAATTCGTTATGCATATTCCAGTTTATGCCTGCATTAATCAAATTGTTTTAATACTTTTGCACTGGTATGTATAATTTATACTCAGATGTGCAAGACTGTATAAAATCTGTTCTGAAAAAGTCAGACCCCTTTAGAATTCATCATTGAAAGTTCTCTGCCATATATATTTGTAGAATTATCTTTGGTCTTAGGCATTTTTCCCCTTCTGTACTATGCTAATTTATTGAATATTTTAACCATTAATCCATGAGTCAATTTACACTTTTATTGAGTTGAATAATTAGAAGCTGTTTACAGTCATAATTAATCAGATATAAATCTACATTGTATTGTTTATAAAGAGTCTAATAATAAAACTTAACAATTAGTGACACAAAACAAAATCTGTCATTTTTAGTCTGTGGAATGATATATAAAAAATATTTTTTATTGACAAAGTGAGCTTTGCAAACTGTCACTTTTATAATAAAACAAAAGAAAAACAAACAAAAAACAGACAATTATTTTGCTCTTTAAATTATGTTTGCCTTGTAATTTCCTTATTGTCCTTTCCTGTTCAGATCCAAATAGCACAGGTCCCTTTTGTGCAAAGACAATCCAACATGTTCAAACGCTATTGTATCAAGTCTAATAATCCCATATTCAGTAAGAAAACAGAGGTAAGCAGGTGATATTGAGTTGGGGCACTGTAAGGCGAACTTAATACATTTGATGACAAATATAAACAATAAAAAGAAACAACAAATTCATAGTATGTCTTTCAGAGTGGAGTCAACAGCTAAATTTTCATAAGATGGTATAGTGGAACCCCTTAAAAAGAAGCCAAAGCAGAAGAGGTTGGCTCAGGGGTTTGTGACCCAGAAGTGACATTACTGCTGGTCGTCAGATCTGTTAGGGATAATGGAAGAGAAACATTAGGCAATATTGCCAGCCTTCGACTTATAGTTGAATTATTACCTGATGATCACTCAAGTTGTCTCCCAAGCGCACATTTGAGACACCCAAAACAAATTTTCAGGATGTGGGAGGTAAAATGGAGTATCTGAAGAGAAAATAGACAGAGACTTAGAGAGAATATGTAAACTTTATAGAGATAACATAAAGGGATGGGGTTTTAAACAAAGGATTCAAATGCAATGGGTAAGGATTCTGTCCCCTGTGCCCCCATGTTGACCACCGATGATTTTGGCAATGGAAATTTCAGGAGCAAAATGCTTTTAGCAGTTGCAAAGAATTTTTGACTTGTGAGAAAGTTCTTACGTGTTATGATCAGAGCTTGCTAATGTTTTTATGGTTTGCATTGGAGCTATCAATCAAAAACAAAGTGTTACTGCAGAAGCATCCTTGAGGCCTGAGATCTGAGATACATAATAAAGTTTATGTTGTGGAAAGCAGTCCGGACACAGACAGGCAGACATGTTTAAATCACCCAACACACATTTATTTATACCACTAATATTTACAACTGTGCACACAACCCCCAAAACTCCCCCAAAGTCCAGGCCTTCTCAACAGTGCCTCTCTCTCTCAGGTCCGCCTCCACTCCTCTCCACCAAGACTTCGTCCTTCTTCCACCCGACTCCAGCCATCAAATAGAGGGAGGCGGCCCCTTTTATAACCACCTGGATGTGCTCCAGGTGCCTCCCGACAATCTTCCACCAACACTCCCAGCTTCCCATCCGGAAGCACTCTGAGTGTCCCTGGTCTTCTTTCCCCCAGCACTTCCTGGTGTGGCGGAAGTGCTGAGGGCTAAGGCTCCTCAGGCATTGGGGCGTCCCCTGGCGGTGACCATGGGCCCCTACAGGGTTGAGCTGCAAAGCTCTGTACCCGTGGTCCCCAAAGCCACCAGGGCGGTCGCCCCCTCGTGGTCTGGAGGAGGCGTAAGCACTCCACTGGTCCTCTTGGGCATCCCGGCTGGATACCACCCCCAGCCACGTGCCACAATGTGTATAAAAAAAATTGCAATAGATCTGCATACTTTCTTAAGAGAAGAACAAAAGTCTTGCAACAGTGGCTGCTGCTCACATCCAGAAATGCCAATAGCTTATGACTTTTGCATTAAGCATAAGGCCACAAGAACAATGCTGTTGCTTTTTGAGACTTAATTTGCTTAAAATTCATGACGTGTGAACAGGTGTGAAAGCATCCATATATTCTACAGTTAATCTTTATTTTTTGTAGACATCTTGGAATGCTAAATGGTAGCATTACCACTGATAAGCAGCCCTCTAGAGCCTTGAAGTACTTATTAAAAATTAGTGTGACATTTTGGATAAGGGCTTATATATGCTTTTCATATGTACAATAATGTGCCCTTTGGATCCCTGAGTGATAGTCAAGCCTAAGGAATTTCACACTGGTCATCAAAGGATTCTGAAGTTGAAAGATGTTAGAATTGTTAAGTATAAAGGTAAAAGTGACCATAGCAAGATCATCTATACCCATAGCAATTTCCTGGTGACAGTTTGAAAAGACTTCACTTTGATTTTATATTTCTGATTCTGAGCAACCTTTTCAAGATTCTTGTGCAGGTGTTTTAAATGTCAAATCTCACCTTTGAAACTGTCATGTTTAAAGTGTGTCCTTTAGCATACCATCACATATTATAACAGTGTTACTTGCCCTATATTTAAAGAGGTTCATATATTTCATGAAGCTAAAATTTCTTTCATTCTACTGCAATGCGCAGGTGCCGACAGCCTGCCATCTTCTTTTAACCTGGACATAGACAGTCATGACTGGGATAGACTAGTGCACTGAGGACACATAAACAATAAGCGTGGTGCATTTTATTCCAACAAGCAACCGGGCGGTGTCCAAAGAAAAAATGCAGTGTACTTCTTCATAAATAGACAGGTCAAAAAATGATCAATTTATTTAGTTTGTTTGGTGGGAGATAAAATCAATCCAGAAAGAAATAAATTCAACAGGGATTAAAATTACATATAAAATCAAAGAGTTAAAATCAGGATGTCCTTCTCTGTTTACTGTTCCTAAATGCCTTTCTTCATCCTGTTTTCACCGCGCTCATCCATTGGGTCTCCTCTGCCAGCATGTGCAGTCAACCTTTAGATAGATAGATAGATACTTTATTACAATGACTTTCATCCCAGCCACCATATCAGGTTACCACTGGGATGCCAAAGCCTGGCTCCATCATCCCACCACAATCCCAGGTATCCGTAAGACAATCCTCAAAGCCAAAGAGACACTCCTGATTCCTGGATGCTCAGCAGGAGTGACCCTAACCCATGCCCACTTTTCCTCTCTCTTTGTCTCTCTCTCTCAATTCGGGGCCTCTTCCCGACTACCATGCCTCTTTTCTGATACAACTGCTCACACTCCCAATCTTACTTTCCTTTACTCCTACTCATCTTACTTTCTTGACTTTTTTCAAATTATCTCTCACTATTTTACTCCCTTACATCTTTCTTTCTCAATACTTTCTTCACCTTTTTCTGTCCTCTCTCTTTACTCTTTTGTCCTCCCCAGATTCTTCTATACGCTGTGAGTTCAGGTGCTTTGCCTAATGACCAGTGGAATATCAATGAGGAATAGCTAAGCTGATTGTGATTATATGTAACAAGCAATCAGCTAGTTTCCCCACTGAACACTCCGCAGCCACACAGCTTTGCGGCAGCACACACCCATACCCAGCATGAGGTGCACTGTTTTTATTTCTAAAACTCTAGCATAGCCATGGACCCCTATAATGTTTTTATCGCATCTACCAATAACTCTGTTATGAACAGACTGGCAGAGCAGTATATGTATACGTTTAAGATGGACAGTAAAAATGCTTCCATGTACAAGGCTCTATATTGAGGGTAAGATTCTTTTATTGTTAAAGCGGTATTTCACAATTCAGGCTGTGCCATGAGTCAGTTTCCTGCTGATTTTCTTCCTAAAAGATATTTCTGCACAGAAATCATTGTCGATAAGGAGAAGGGCATTCCTCTGTGACCATCTGCATCAATGATATTGTACTTCTTTAGAATGCTATACAGCTGACACTTCCCAGAAGATCTGACAGAGCAAATCGGCTTATTAGGCTACAAAGTCGGAAGAACAAACATTCTGAATGGTTTTGCTGGTGATACTTCAGTGTCCTCCTCAGGTGTCCAGACCAGAACTCACAGAATAATGAACCCTTGCATGATGAGTCAGACTTGAAATGCCTGAAACATCTCAAAGTCGACAATTTTCACAGAAAGGGTTATTAGATCAATCTGGTATAGCCTGAAACAACAACAAAAAAAAAACAGGCCCAAGCAAAACAGGGCTTTGTATTGAAGAGATCTAAAATGCTTGACGTCAATAATCGGATGTTAAAAAGTGAACTTTAAATCTGAAATAAAATTACATACATAAACCTTCCATTTAAATTAGAAGTGTTTAAGGTAATCTGTATAGTAAGACTCTGTTAGACATGTTGGTTTCTGTAGGTAATAGTGGGATCTTTGCGTGAAAAGTATAATAAAGCTGAGGAAGACTCAGCATGGCTAAGCTATCTTGTATTTTTTAAACTTGCTGCACCAGCTTATTGTCACATTCTGATTGGTTAATTGGTGTCCCTGTGCACTGCGGTGAACTGACACTCTGCCCAAGGTTGATTTCTGCCTTCCTCCAGTTGCTGCTAGGACCTTGATCTGTGCAACTGGGTTAAAAGATGGATAGCTGACTTTACTCTTTAGACAGTGATGAGCAACAGAGAGAGGAAATAGTGAAAATGGATGGTTCTAGCTGAAGAGGAAAAGGCCGCAGTGAGGGAAAAGGATCAGGGGCATATTATTACACCAGACCAAAAAGACAAGTCATATATCAAATAAGAAACATGTGGTCTATGTTGAATCTTTATATTTCAACTTGTCTTAGATGGGTAACACAGCTAGTTAATAAATAAAATTGTTGTCCAAAGGACTTGTTTGTTTTGAAATAAGGCCAAGAGTTAACGTTCTTTCAAAGAAGAAACTGAAACCTCCATTTTAAATATCCTCCATAAATCATCGTGTTATTTTAAGCAAATCCAAAGTCTGGGTGCTGATCTTAGCAAACTGCCATCTTTTATAACCCTGGCATGATGATATCAGACATTGTGGTGATGACAGTGACCACATGACTAGCAACATATGACATTACTAACAGCAAATAGCCAACTGCCATGGACATAGGACTAGAAAAAGCAGCACAAATATAATACAATACAATACAGTTTATTTTTGTATAGCCCAAAATCATACAGGAAGTGCCGCAATGACCCACATTTTTATTCAGATGACGTCAAAATAAATGTATATTGACAAATTGTATTCAACAATAATATTTTTTGTCAAAACACACACTTGCATTTTTGTTGGTTTTGTGCACAACTCACACCACACATGCAACATTAGCCTTGCAAATGTAAATCTTCTGTAATTTGGAACACATAAGAAAATATAACAGTTCAGACAACACTAGTGTTAAATGAAATATATGTCAGTTTTACACAGGAGGGAGGGCAGCCAACAGAAAAAATATATGCAGAATGGATCCTGGCAGTTTCAGAGCCCGTATACCATTTTTGTTCACCTCACCTACATCAGTATGCTTAATGATGGATTTTTGATTTTTCTTGGGCTTTTTCAAATCTTTCATAAGTTTTTTTTTTTCACTTTTGGAGCCTTGATGCTAAAGATGATATGAAATGGCATCACTAGCACACACATGAGCCATGCACATCAGAAGCTTACTGAACTTAGCTGTGACAATGATTAGTGCTAGCAGTTCACATTTAAAAATAATTTCTGACTTGGTCTTTGCAACCGTGAAAATTCAGCTTGGTTAAGGTTCAGAGGACAAAAAAGGAGAATAGGAGTAGTCGTAGGAATGGTGGTAGTAGAAGCAGTATTGTCACGTGTGCAGAATACTGTGAAATTCTTTCTTGCTTGTCTGACTAATATGACTTTCTTTGTATGCCCAAAAGTTTGTAAAGTAGTTCTTGTTCATGGCAAGCAAAAAGTAATAAGATATGCTTTGTCTCTTTAAAATTGTAAAGTTATAAAAACTCATATAGAATTAAAGGGCTTATATGACATCTTAATAACAAACAGGGATTACTTAAATAAGAATAGGTAAAAATGTTCATTTTTTTTATTATTTATGTAGTATGCCTAAAGCTGCCTATTAACAAATAATCTGTCTCTAAAAAGCTTCAAGCAATGACTTGTTGATTACATTAGAGAAAAGTGACAATTCTCCAGAAAGAATATTAGTACACTGTTGTCTTGCAACATTGTATGTGAAGTATAAATAGCCCAACTGGAAGCATCACAGTTTCTGCAGAAGATGACATTCATATGAGGATACATGTCTGCATCTAAGCATTTTACTGTCAGTCATACCACTGTAATAAAAAATGGTTTGAGCTAAAATACAGACAGCAATAGCAGCTAGGCTTTTGAGGCTTAACTAGCAGCTAATAACTCAATGCCATTATGTTGTCTCTACTTTGTGGAGATGAAACTGTTAATGCTTGACATTTTGGAATAAAGAGAAGTGGTGTGCTGTTAGTGGCAGATTCTCTGAAAACAGAAATATTTTCTTGCCAGTCTCTTATTTTTTTTTTTTGCAAGCCTGAGCTGTTAAGTTGTTATTCCTTACCATGCGTGTTTATCTGAATTCGTTTTGATCGCAAGAGCTGCTTCTTATTTCATACTGTGGTAATCATTAGTCAAGAAGATTCGAATGTATTGCGTGTCAGGGCTATGTGCACGATATAGCTAATAATTTTTGTTTATTGCTAAAAAGAAAATGAAATCATCAAACATCCCAATCAATTCTAATAAAGACCCCTTGAAAGCCAGCATTGAAATTGGAAATAAATGTACAGCTCAGGTTAGAAGAAGGAGGAGAGTAGATCAGCATTTGATGGATTAGCCTTAATAATATTTTCCACAATATATCTGTTTCAGATTCATTCAGAAGCTGCTATGCTGTACACAGTGCTTGTATTACCTCCAAACTAAGACCAAAATAGGCAGCTAAGAAAAAAATATGTAACATTTACTTGCCAATAATATTAATTTTATTTCTTTCTTTTTTAAATAGAAACCCATTAAATAGAGAAACAAGATGCTTTATCATCATCATCAGGTTATTAGTATTTATAATCCAAATCATTCTCAATTCTGCTATGCATTATTGCTGTCGGTATTATCTATTCATCTGGAAATAGGCTTAGAATACAAATCTCTTTTATGTCAGTAAGAAATGTTGTGCAAAGTATTCAAAACATTAAAGTGAGTGCCCCCTTTGGTGTGACACTGTCTTGTTGTGGAGACGCTGTTATTTTTTAAACTCATTCAGATATTTCTACATTTTCAGCATCACAGTCACACAAGTAGCAAATACGAATTCACTATCTGATTTGAGTTGGCATACTTTCACTGTGACGACATGGGCATTTCTCTTGGGTATTCCGGTTTTCCTTCTACAAAGGCATCCATGCTTGTTTACCTTATGATGGATAAGCAACTTATGGAGAGATGCTTCCTGCCTTGTTTCTCATACTGCAGTGGTAGACTTCAGTTCCCCATTGTCATTGTCCCCATACTCTGTCATGCCTGCATTATAGTTCTTTGCTATGCTCTCACTGCACAAACTGTCAGTAGAGTACTACTGGATTAAAGGGCAGCACTTGGTCAGAGTGAGTGTTCCCTGCAGCACTTGGAGGTAACATGAACATTACTAAGCAGTTAACAATTCTCATCAATAAGCACTGTGATGCTAGCCTTCATCAGCAATTAACTATGTTGTTTTGTGTTTATTGACAACAAAAAGTAAAATCAATAATGAACAAGAGGTCATAATTAATGCTAAATACAAAAATCTGGATCAATAAGTAGATAGACAAGAACTGTAAAAAGTGGTTGAGACCATTCCCATATAGACCAGAGGTGAAAGTTAACAGTCATATTTCTTTGTCCAGTACAAATGTGTTGAGCCTTAGCCTCTTTTGAGCAGGGTATCACAGTTATCTATTTATCCATGTCATAAGTAGAAAACCATTGTCCTTGTATATAGTATTGTTTGCTAGGTCTTTAAAGATGAGTCCAATAATAAGGTCAGATGGTCAGGGAGGACAGAAAAAAACAGCTCAGAGTTGAGATGCTGGAGAAAAATGTAAAATCTGCAGGGGTTTCAAGGCCAAAAGGCCAATAGTCCCCAATAGCATTCTACCTAAGGTAAGTGTTCATAAATAGTTCCCTTTTGTTATTTAAGCTACATCTTAGACAATTCGATGCAGTGGGGTCTCATGGATAGTTGAGGTGTCCACTTTCATTCTAGCATCACAGGCAGCGGCACAGTGCTTTGATCAGGTGGTGGTGGTGGTAGCACAAAACATTTTCACAGAAAAACCAGAAATGAAAGCAGAGAGAAGAAGAGATTAATAATAATTGCAAATCTATTAAGAAATGGATAAGTCTATGCACTTGCACTTGCACGTATACTCTATTACAAATAAAACTAAAATGTAGCTACAGAAAAGCCAAATTAAACATCTGTTAGGAGTAGAACTAATTTGTAGCTATGTCTACTGTGAAAATGTGCCCTTAAATAGTTGATTTATTATCAAGTATATAAGAAGCTGATTTCTGACAGTCTGGTAGTTATACGCAGTGCAGCATCTATTGGAATGTACTTTGCAACCCATGTAGTAATAAAATGCAAGGCACTTTTTATTTCAAAAGATAGTGCATCACAAACAATAGCACTGCTGTTGAAACTCCTATACAAAATTCTATATAAGTGAAGCAATAGACAATCTGACCCTATAACTTAATAAAGGAAAATATAAATAGAAAACATATATAGGAGAAAAAAAAGAACCACATAGGGAGTATTAATCTCATTCAGCTAATTTAAACATTTTTGAATTTGATTCCCAGCAGGAATAAATTGTGTAAATAAATAACTAATTCCATTAATTTCTTTACACAGAGTACACTGACTTCGAAGAACCTGATTTTGAGACCCTCACAGACATATCATCAGCTGCTTCTCTCTGTGTGAGAGTCATTGGGCTCCAATTGTATTAATAATTCATCTGTCAGCCCCATTTTATTTGATTCTATTTAAAATTACTTTTATTATGTTATAGTGTTGGTTAAAAACAGTGGTAGGGTAACAGACAAGATCACAGTCGGGGTTGGTCTTCACAAGGGATTGTCTTTCCTTACCTCTTTGATTTGGTTATAAATGTGTTAAGTCATGGAATAAAAGACCAATCCCTCCTGTGAATGCTTTTTGCCAGTGACATGTGTTGTGTAGCACCAAAAAAAGAGGAAGTGGAGAGGAAGTTGGAAGAATGGAGAGCAATAACAACATTTATTTATATGGCACTTTTCATACAACAACGTAGCTCGAGGTTTTTTTACAATATAACAAAGAGAAAGTTACAAGAAAACAAAAACAATTAAGATTAGGCAATAATATTAAAAAATAAGTCACAATAAAACAAGGTAAGGTCAGATGGCCGGGAGGAGAGAAAAAAAAACTCCAGTTAGGCCTGAGAAAAAAAAACCAAAATCTGCAGGGGTTCCAATGCCAAAAGACTGCCCAGTACCCACTGGGTATTCTACCTAGCATAGAACTTTCTAAATCAGTTCTAGTTATTTTCATGCTTCGCACGATGAAGTTGGTCTGGTAGACAGCTCAGATACCAGACTTCGTTCCATCATTTTATGGGTCTTCATGGTGCCTTGATCAGGTGGTGGTGGTGGTGTAGATTGCCACCACAGAAGAAATGGAAAAGATAGCAGAGATCAGAAGAGATTAGTACAGATGTGGATCCCTGAAGAATATGATCATTTTCTACCCATATAGTCTATAAGGAATACAACTAAAATGTAGCTACAAATTAAAATAATGGGTTTTTAGCTGTTTTTTAAAATGTTCCACAGTATTAGTAAATTTCTATCTGTAAAGTATTCTAAATTTTAGGTGCAAAACAGCAAAAGACCACTTCCTTTAAACTTGGTTCTTGAAATTATAAGATTTCCATTTGAAGATGTAAGGTTATAACTTTGGGGTGTAGGGGGACTGACATTCAAAAATACAGGATGAAGCAAGATTATTGAAGGCTTTATGAACCATTAGTAATGTTTTAAAGTAAATTCTGAATGGCACAGGCAATTAATGTAACAACAGTAAAACTGGTGAGATGTGTTCAGATTTACCATTTCTAGTTAAGATTCTGGCTGTTGCATTTTGCACTAACTTCATTCGATTGATGTCTTTCCTAGGTAGTCCTGTTAAGGAGTGCATTATAGTAATTTAGCCGACAAAAACCAAAAGTGTGAACTAATTTTTCAGTGTCTTATAAAGTTATAAGGGATCTAACTTTTGCTATATTACTCAAGTGAAAAAATGCAGGCCTCATAATCTGGTTAATATGCAGTTTAAAGTTTAGGTCAGAGTCAATGATTACCCCTAAATTATTTACCTCCATCTTTATTTTTAAACTTAAGGGATCAAGTTTATTTCTAATGCTTTTGCTATATCCATGTTTGCCAATCATTAAGATTTATGTTTTTTCTTTATATAATTTGAGAAAGTTTCTATTCATCCAATTGGTAATACTTCTAAGACATTGGATCAGAGAGTCAAGAGTATCAGGGTCATCACGTGCTATCGATAAATATAGCTGTGTGTCATCTGCATAGCTGTGATAGTTCACCTTGTTCTTTGAGATAATCTGTCTAGAAGAATGTAGATTGAAAAAAAAGCAGTGGACCCCGAATAGATCCTTGTGGTATACCATATATAATATCATGGGTTTCAGAAGTAAATATACCACAACTCACAAATAATTTTCTTCCTGTTAATTAAGACTGAAACCAGTTTAAGACACTGCCAGACAGGCCCACCCACTGTCTAAAGCAATTTATAATAATACTGTGATCTATAGTGTCAAATGCTGAATACAGATATATGGCATCTGTCCGCATTTACCTGGAGATCATGTACTACTTTAACCAGTGTAGTTTCTGTACTATGCTTTGTTCTAAAACCTTACTTAAATGTGTCAAAAAATAGAATGTGGAATCAAGTAATCATTTAGCTGCTTAGTAACTGCCTTTTCTAGAATTTTACTCAAGAAAGGCTGGTTAGAAATTGGTCTAAAATGATCAAAGACAAAGGAGTCAAGATTATTTTTTTGAGCAGGGGTTTAAGACAGTCAAAGAAGACCCCGTATCCAATGGGATGAGAAGGGCTTTGAAAAACAGAGGATTGAAGATAAATTTGAAGAAGAGAATATATGTGGTATAATGATGAGTCAGGATTCAGAAGTTAGATTGCAGTGAAAGCTATTGAAAGGAGTGGATAAATTTAAATATCTAGGATCAGTGATAGCCCGAGATGGAAAACCTAATGCAGGGAAAATCCATAGAGTGCAGTGTGGAAAGAACAATTGGAAGAAGGTTTCAGAAGTATTGTGTGATTGTAAAGTTAAGTTGAAGGTTAAAGGTAACGTTTTTAAGACAGTGGTTAAGACCAGCAATGTTTTGTGGACCTGAGACATTGTCAGTGAAGGGAGCACAGGAGAAGAAATTAATTGTGACAGAAATGAGAATGTTGAGAGTGTGGAGTTTTTACAATAAAGGACAGAATAAGAAATGAGACCATCAGAGATACAAAAAAGAGGAAGATATATCTAAGAAGTACAGAAAAGTAGGTTGAAATGGTATGTTATGAGGAGGGACAATGAATATTTGAGGAAAAAGAGTGATGAGAACGGAAGTACAGGGGAAGAGAAAGTGAGAGAAGCCAAAGTGGAGGTGGATAGATAAAGTAAAAGAAAATTTGAAGGAAAACAGTCTGAAGGAAAAGGGGGAGGAGGTGCAGGACCAAGCTGTATAGACGTTGATGAAGCACATTGACCCCACAAAGAAGTGGGAAAAGATGAAGAGGGAGAAGAAGAAGGTTATAGTGTTTATTGCATATACCATCTGCTGGAATTAAAAGTGCATTTTATTAATGTATGCAACAAACACCTTGGAATATCGAGAATGACACCCTTGAGTGAAGGTGTCACAAGTGCCATTGTAGCTATTAGAGATTTCATTCACATTCTGTTGCATTCCTATCCATTAGATTACACTTCTGCACTTACATTTAAACACTAGAGTACTGTTTCCAACCTTTGTGGCATCATGACCCAGGGGGACATTCCCCACTGTGAATTTAGCGTGACTCAACATGGGAGGCGGGAGCACCCTTGTGAATCTAGCATGATCATCAGAGCAGGAGTTGTGGAGGTCACCCAGGATAGGCCTTGATCCACCTGTGATGATGCTGCTGCTGTGAATTGAGCATGGTTGTCCAGGGGTCATCAACTGCCCAATCACAATGCCGCCACTGCCCAACCACAGTACTGCCATGGCCCACAGCTTTGGAAATGCTGCACTAGATCAATAGTCCATGATTTATTATGGACTGGGCCATCTATTATGCAAATAAAGGAGTATTATTTCTAAAAACCAGTAGGCCTACACATTGTAAAGAGTTAACACATTCCCCTTTTTATTTTACTATATACAAAATATGCCTAACAATTTGTAGGTTCAATACACCTATCCTAGAAATGTTTTATTTAGCAGGTGAAGGGTGATTCTACAACATTTGCTGTAATGTTCAGCGTGTTTTAGGTCTGTAAAAAAAAAACTGAAACCTACACCACAGGACTGACCCTTGGAAAAATACAGAGGTAGAACTTTGGTAAGAAATTACTTTTTCTCTAATTTTACAACACTGGCTGTTTAATCATTTAGCTGAAACAGAAGCCTGCTGACTGGGAATACTGGTTTTCAAAATATGAGTGGGACTTTGCCCATATCCAATGTGACAAACAATGTAGTATTTAATAGCCAGTGGTGATGAATAGAGGTTGTGCTGTTTAAATTACTTTAAAGAACAGGAGTATAAATAAATCTAATAAATGTAATGTCAAGAAGTTCTGTTTAAGTTCGTAACTCTCTCTTGGTGATTTCAATTTTGAAAACGCCAATAAATGAGCTGTACAAGAAACTATTTCTCGTCCATCACATCTGTTCAGGCATTTTCAGCTGGCTGGTGATGCCTTTTCTTGGAAATTTTTGAATCAAATAGATGTTACACATGGCTGTAAAGCTAAAATGAGCCATGGTCATGGTAGAGTGAAGCGGAGTAAATGGTAATAGTCTCGATTAAGCCGTCATAAAAACAGCGTGTGACATCAGGGGAATAGCTTATGCTAAAGTCTTATGAAAAATGAATGAGAATAAAAGGAAACTGCAGCTATTTGGGTCAGAATAAGTAAACTATTCTGTCGTGAACTGTGAAATAAGTAATGTCATTTACCATAATGTTTATTGATAAACAGTCCAGCATATTTTTGTTACAGAATTGAATGCTTTTTTTTTTTTAATCTGTTATTTGTTTCTTTGATTCTAGCTTTGCAGGCTTGCTTATTGCAAATGTATTTCAGGGAACATTACACTACTGGTTTCAATCTTTATCTTACGCAAAAACTTTTATGGTTACTCACAAATATATATCAAATATGGGACTATTTCAATGTAGACACTGATTCATGGAGTTGAACATTCAGCCCTTCATCTATCCACCAGTTTACTAAGCCTACTTAATCTAATTCATCATTCTGGGGAGTCTTAGTTTATCCTAAACACTGGATGCAAGACTGGAAAAAACATGGATGGTGTGCCAGTCTATTGCCTTTTATACTGATGTACTCAACCTCTGTTTAGTACAACCTTGTTTCCAAAAAAACTTGGGATACTGTGTAAAATGTAAATAAAAACCAAATGTGATGATTAGCAAATTATGTAAACCCTATATATAATTGAAAAAATACAAGGTAACATATCAGATGTTGAATCTGAGACATTTTCTTGTTTTTTGAAAAACATATGCTCACTTTGAATTTGATGCCAGCACAAAATTTACCAGTGTATTGCATCACCTCTTCTTTTAACATTTTGGAACTGAGAAGACCAATTGCTATAGTTTTGAAAGTGAAATATTGTCCTATCCTTGTCTAATATAAGATTTCAGGTGTTCAACAGTTTGGGGTCTCCTTTGTCCTGGTTTTTGTTTTATAATGCACTCAAAAAGCACATCTTTGGAAAGTGTTACAAAACCAAGTGTGTGACTCCATGCTCCCTTCTTCTGTACGGGAGCCCTTAACCCGACACCGTCGGTAATGTTACCGATGAGTTTAGCAGTGAAGCACAACGTAGCAAGGGGATAGTGCAAAAGTGCAAGGTGCTTTTATTTAAAACAATCAACAAAAACAAAGTGTTCAAAATAAAGTGCAGTGCATTCAAAAACGTCATCAAATAAATAATCCATAAAAACAGTTGTGAAACGTGGAGGTTAAAAAAACAAATAGAAAAATATTCTAAAAACAATGAGGTTAAAATAGCACAGGAAACAATCTTTTAAAATCACAAAGCCCAGTGTCTTCTTTTTACCATGGTGGCTCCCCTGCTACTCCCATCTGGGCTACTCAACAGGAGGGTCGCCTACCTGCAGGAACAACTGCCTTTCACTCTGGTCCGGTAGCCCTCCGATCCCTGGCTACGTCGGGCTCCAAACCAGACTGAGACTTGGATTATTTCCCCAGCGGTCAAGGCCCAAAGCCTCCTTGACTCCCGCTCCTTTCGACGGTCAGTCGTCTCCTCTACTGGTCACTCCAGCTCCTAAATCGCTCAGCTGGAGCGACCGCTTCCTTCAGCCCTACCAAGTGTTGGCCAAACACTACCCTCGTGGGCTCACCTCCCAGCTGCCTGTTTTCTCTCATTCAAGCCTGCTCTTGCTCACTCTCCTTCTTCCTCACACCGGCACTCTCCACCTACTTCCAGAGGCGTAGCTAGGGTTTTCAGCACCCGGGGACAACTGAAGATTTCGCGCCCCCTCCTGTTTGCCAAAATGCAATGGGGAAGGGAAATTTGGCACCCCCTGGATGCTGCGCCCGGGGACAGATGTCCCCCCTTGCCCCCCCCATAGCTACACCACTGCCTGCTTCCTGCCTTCTCTTGCTACCTCCCATTCTCTTCTTTCTTTCCTTTTCTTTTTTCCTCTCTAGCCGACTCGCGCTTCTATATATCAAGAGGGCATGGCAGCTGTAGCAAATTAGCAGCCCCAGGAACAATCATAAATGCGGACGGTCTCTCACCTGTGCACTTAGGTGAGAAAAGCCCACACCGCAAATCGCCCTGAGAACTGCTTCAGCCACACAACCACCATGCCCCCTCACTAAGCTGCGAGCGTGGTGATTATTTATTTAAAGCTGGCCTTAAACGGGAGCTGGGGACCCGCTATACCACAAAGTGTACCTGTATACAGAGTGCACAGGTGTGGAGAGGGTGTTCATTCACCATAAAGTTAATCCCTATGCCACAATTAAGCAACCCAGGATTCTAAACCTGTGCGGAAACAGCAATTCCCACTGCAACATTATGGCAAAAAGTAGTAAAGAGCAGATCTTTGGTCTGAATATATTGTCAGACCTGAAGCAACTGTAGGATTTTTTATGATTATTAATCAACTAGCTGTGTGTGGTCTTCAGACAAAAAAACAACCTGAAGACTCCCTAGTAGTTTTACTATATTTGTGAACTTGGAGAGGTGTCTGCTAACTATAAAGAATTAACCAGTGCAGAGAACATGGACCCCTCTGTGCTCACTGCTCCACTGGCTTTTGTAAGAAGACACTGGTTATACCATATCTTAGCTGTATCGCTGTCATATAAATCTATTAATCTATTAATCTTTGTCTTGAGAAAATACCTCCAGATGGACAATATTTTTAGTGAAAACTTCAAGCCTTGCCCTCCGTTGCTGAGGTGTTTCACTTGCACTTTCTTGAGCCATGGCATTTGCTTCGTTTCGACATTGTATCTCTGTGTCATTAGTGTGATGTCATTGTTGCTTGGTGGCATTTGCTACTCACAGGTTTTTCGTAGTGAGAAGTGAGATGCATACAAGCGCCAACATTTTTTAAAAGTGCATGCATGCGCCATCTACTGGCTGTGGTTGAGCATGAGCATAGCAAACTGCTCCATACACACACAAGTCTTTCATTTATATGTGTCTCATAAGACACCCACCCAGGAAGATGCCATAATAATGTGGAATTTGAAAAAGCAATTATGAGTGGGTTAGTTAATTATCAGTTTTGCTTTTGGAAATACCAGTAATTAGTCAAATAATTCAGTAAGGCTCCTACTTTACTTACCTTACCTTTTTCACTTTTAGGAAATAGGCCTCTGGCCTTTATAGCTGTATGAAGGTAACTCAGGCCCACTTGTTTTTAGAAACAGGATAATATAATTTAATGATAAAGACAAAGATTTTCGAAGTATGATAACTGTTGTGTTGGACGTTCAGGACCCATGCCCAGCCGGGACGCCCCTTTGTCACTAGATCTGGGGGAGCAGCCATGGAAGCCATGCTACATTCCTCGGAACCTTTGTTGGCATCCCCCCTAGGTTGCGTCAGGGCCACTTTCGTAGAACACCGGAACTTATCTCATCTTGGTTGGGCTCCGTGGCCTCCGCCAGGGGGAGCTGCATAGAGCTGCATGGCTTAACGAGCCCGTCTGGGCGGGAAAGCAGCCACACCCAGAAGTGCAGCCAGAAGTAGGTCAACGAACACGTGCAGCACTTCCGGGTGGGCTATAAGAGGAGCCTGCAGCCACCACTCAGGGTGCCAGAGTTGGGAGGAGAAGGACAAAGCTGCCCTGGAAGAAGAAGAAGAAGAAGAAGAAGAAGAAGAAGATGATGATGATGATTTGGGGTGTTTTTCCTTGTATTTTGGGAATGTGTTGTGGCTGGGGGGATTACAGGGAAGACATGCCCTCCAGCTGAAGAAATTAAAAGTTATTTTGTTTATTTTACACGTGCCTCCGTTGTCAATCTGTGTCAGGTCGGCGTCAACCAAGCGCCAATATCACACTGTATGTATATATATATATATATATATTTACTGTATATGGTTGACATAGTTTACTGTCAAATAATGCAAAGAGTATGCGACACGTGTTTCACCCTAATTCTGGGCTCATCAGGCGTACATACTCACTGCACCCCCCTCTTTCTGGCACAAGAGTTTTCAGATACTGAAGATCCCTTCTTGAAGTGATGGCTAATTCTCAGCCTGGTTAGACTACTGGCACACAGCTTTGGCTTGACAAAGGGTCTTAGCTTCTGGTCCACAAAGAGAAGACATTTTCACCCTTTCAGCTCCTCCTGGAGAGGACGGCTCACAGCTTATTAGTTTGAGGTTAGGTTTTAGAAAGTCATTTTGGAGAATGAACATAGAGTGCCCTTGGGAAATGTCCCATGGTTCTCTAGGATTCCCTAGAGAATTTCAGTGAGTGTGTTCAATTAACAATTCTCCAAGTTTCTCTTTTCTTTTCTTCATGTTTTATATTCTTTGCTTCTCCTCATTTACTTTGACAAGTAGGGTGCATGTGATCTAAAAGTCACTTTCGGTTACAAAATCAGTGTCTTCTAATAGATGAGTTATTCTGTCCAAATTAGTTCGCATGCTTTAAATTATAGGTCTTTGTCCTTGCTTGAGTCCATTTTGTGCCTTCAGGGTCAAGAGGTCTGAAGAGGGGCCTCTGGAGAGAAGTCATTGCAACTCTGATTTTCACCTTTGTTATCAGATGAAGTCCAGGCAGAACCTGGCACAAGATGGAGTTCTGTCACTTAGCTTGAAATGCAAGTGTTGGGCACAGCTGGTGTTGAATTTGTTTTCTTAACAGGCCTGGTGTGCCACTAAAGCCTAGCAGAATGTGTAATGCCCACTTTGTCCTACACTGCTGTATCTGCAGGTGAATTTTCAAAATTAAGTAGCAGGAGTTTCCGAAAAACAGCACAGTAAGCATTCTGGGATAAGTTTCTATAGGTTATGCAGTGTGGTCTTGCTTTCAGGGAGTTTGATTTCAACATTGAATGAAAAGCAGAGAGTATTTTTGAAACAGGCAAGTAGTCAATGTTCTTTTAAATGTAGAGGCTTTTTTAGAACCAGGTTGTTAACTATTTCACTTAGTGTGAAAGGAGGCAACCTAATTCAAGAACCTCCAGTTCTGCTCTTTTTGTGGAGTGACTTTACATTCATATACTTTCTAAAATAAGGCTCTGCTGTCAAATAGGCTGACCACAAGACATGGACTCTAAAAGACTGGAAAGCTTGTGTCTTTTGCTTCAAATCAGCTGGGTGTGATGGAAGAAGGAAGAGACACATAGAGCAGGTGTGTCAGATAGGAAGGTAAAAGTGAGACAAGCTACACGATGAGTCCAATATAGTGTAAGATTCATGTTCAATACCAAGCACTGTTATAATACAGAATAGCTCTGGCCTGCTATATGGTAAGCTGGCTAGTTGTAGGCTGTTGTTTTTTTGTTTATAAGAAGAGAATATTGTGTATCAGTTTTTTTCCATTGCATATAGACAAAACAAAATTATTTTGAGAGAAAGAAAAATCCAGCACAAACATGTACCCAAATTTTCACCTGTTCTACTCTGCTGGCTTATTTATTTTTGGCCCTGCAGACTTTCAGTAAAAAAGAATGTAAAATATTTAGATATTCCCATGGTATAATCAAATGGCAGGCTTTTCTGTTTGCTTGTTTGGATTGTACACATTCCAGTTGATATTAATAAGTTCTGTGCAAGTAAAGCAACAAAGTGGTTGGCATAGATCAAAGAATTAAAGTATGCTTAGCTAAAATAGTGGAAGCCATGAGAATATAATTAATACATTTCCATGATGGCCCACTAAATTTTTCTTTAGAATAATCTTTCAATTAAAGTTAACCTTTTGGCATCTTGTTGCCCCCAATTGTTAGTACTCCTGCGTCATCAGTCCAGCAGGCAAGGTTTGAACCACTGTCTTTATTTACAGTCTCTCCATGTCTGCATGGCTTTTTTCTACCAGGTTGTTGTTTTTTTGCTTTTGCGTCACAATTACTTTAAGTAAACTAATGGGTGAATGGATATATTAGCATGGGCGGCACGGTGGCGCAGTGGGTAGCGCTGCTGCCTCGCAGTTGGGAGATCTGGGGACCTGGGTTCGATTCCCGGGTCCTCCCTGCGTGGAGTTTGCATGTTCTCCCCGTGTCTGCGTGGGTTTCCTCCGGGCGCTCCGGTTTCCTCCCACAGTCCAAAGACATGCAGGTTAGGTGGATTGGCGATTCTAAATTGACCCTAGTGTGTGCTTGGTGTGTGGGTGTGTTTGTGTGTGTCCTGCGGTGGGTTGGCACCCTGCCCAGGATTGTTTCCTGCCTTGTGCCCTGTGTTGGCTGGGATTGGCTCCAGCAGACCCCCGTGACCCTGTGTTCGGATTCAGCGGGTTGGAAAATGGATGGATGGATGGATATATTAGCATGGGCGGCACGGTGGCGCAGTGGTAGCGCTGCTGCCTCGCAGTTAGGAGACCCAGGTTCGCTTCCCGGGTCCACCCTGCGTGGAGTTTGCATGTTCTCCCCGTGTCTGCGTGGGTTTCCTATAGGGCGCTCCGGTTTCCTCCCACAGTCCAAAGACATGCAGGTTAGGTGGATTGGCGATTCTAAATTGGCCCTAGTGTGTGCTTGGTGTGTGGGTGTGTTTGTGTGTGTCCTGCGGTGGGTTGGCACCCTGCCCAGGATTGGTTCCCTGCCTTGTGCCCTGTGTTGGCTGGGATTGGCTCCAGCAGACCCCCGTGACCCTGTGTTCGGATTCAGCGGGTTGGAAAATGGATGGATGGATGGATGGATATATTAGCTGAGACGAAAAGTAAATATTGCAAACAACAGCATTTTCCCTTCGTCCTTTTCTCTGAGACCCATCTGGACTCTTTCCTTACATTACTTTGCGGTAATGAGCTTTGCCAAGCCACATATGTAGAAAAGCTGACATGCAATACCGATGTAGAGGAGAACCATCCCTTTGTTTCAGATGGCCTGTCATATTGAGGAAATGCATCCAATCCTCCTAATGGCAACCACTCTATGCCAGCTGCATACCTACAATTAGGCATTCACCTCCTTCATCCATACAGCATTTATGAGAAGAGATTCGCTGTTTATTTTATTCCAACATCCATTTGTATATTTAGAAATATCTACTTAGTGCAACTCAAGGGGGCTGCAAGGAGCACTAGGGTTATATTGCTTTATGTTTGGTATAAATGTAGTGAATCTAATAATAGAAACTGACATTTATGTAATGGAAACAGCCTTTAATAAAGAGGATACTGTGTATTGAGAGTTTCACTGCATATCAGAAGCTCAGATCCACCTTGCCACAACTTATAGTACTGTATCTGTTCATCCTAACCCTCACACCAAAACAAAATTAATGCACAGACAGGACAGGACCAGAAATTATATACAGCAATGTGATGGCCAGTCCAGTCACTGTTTGTGTGGAGTTATTGTGGAGTTCACATTTTCTCCTTGTGTCTGTTTGCTGTTGCACTTTCTTTCCAAATCCAATAGGTGTTCAGATTACGTTAATTGATGACTCTGTGTTAGTGTTCTTTGTGTAAATGGTTCTGTGTGAAAGTGAATATCTTATGTCAGATGCTGTTGACACAGACCCCAACTCTCCAGAGTCTTCTTTAGAAAAAAGGTGGGCTCACAAAACGAATAAATGGAGGTTGAAAGGTGGATTGCTTAAAATTAAAATTTTCAACCAAAATCTGTAACATTGGCAAAAAACATTAATCAGTTAAGATCGCAACTTTACACTACAGTATTTATTTAGGCCTAATTCATTAATGATGTTTGTTTTTAACCAAATGGGATTTTGCTTCTGAACTAAGAGACTAGGGTAAAAGTGATAAAGTAATATATAAAGCATGGCAGAAAGGCAGTTCAGTTTTGTATACCAAAGAATACAGTCACTAAGCCGTGTGTTTGGTCAGGTGAGCAATGGGCTGCATCTTCTGCAGACTTCAGAAAAGACCTGGCAGCTCCAAAGAGATCTGATAAGAATGCAAATCACAGTCATCTAGTGAAGTCCTTCGTTTCAAAAATGCAAATTCTTCAGCTAAGCTGCTAAAGGGATCAGAAAGTCAACCTTAATTAGTCTTTAGACACTTTCAGCATTCACTAAAATCATTTTTTTCCCATTTTTCTTGAAGGCAAATTATAGAGTGAGAATCCTCTGATTCAAACTGTCATCTGTAAAGGTGAATAATCCAAATCAGCAAACTCTGTTTCTATCACTTGACCAAATAATCATGCTGGGAAGTATTTTAACTTATTTGACAGAGTCAAATGTAATGCTCTTTAAATCAGAAAGTACAATGTAAATATTGCATTGCAGGCACGACTGTAACACAGTTTAATAGATAAAATGCAGTATTACAAGAAAATATAATATAGCCATATACTCCATAAATTGGTTAAATAATGAAAGCAAAGTTGTTTGTAATTGAAACTGAAAATAGAGCAAAAATAGACCTACCTAAAAGTAAGATAGACAAAGAAAATTAAACATGACATCTTAAACATGACAAGTTGCTTCAATAGCATCAGATTTTGAATATCATAGTAAAAAGATGAGTCTTTCGGTACAGTTTACAGTACTAAGCTGAAAAAAGCCAAACACACACGTAACAATGGAAAATATTGTTAGCCACTTTCAGCATAGCATTCCATTTAAATACAGCAGGAAAACAATTCTGTGCTACCTTTTCAGAGGGGTTGGAAGGTTGTATAACTTTTGCATTATTTTTATATTTTGGGCAGAACTAAAGTATGCATTTCAACAGTTCAACTGCATGACTAGCCTGACAAATAAATACATTTGCCTATTCAATATATTTGATTATTAATAATGAGTATTTGGAAAGAATGACAGATGTTTATAGGAAGATATTTGCTAATGTACTTTATCTTCAAAAACATTTACATGTCAGCTGATTTGTTTAGCAATATTAAGAATCTATACCTTACTTCTTCGAAATCAAAAATATAATAATTCCATTCCTAGAATATGTTTTCAGGTGCACTTATTGTGATATTAAATATACACTTAGACTACAGTTGTAATATTGTACTTCTTGTAATCGAATGACAACAGGGAGATGACAAAGGATTGGGGACCAACTGGAATCCCGTTTAAAGTTGTTTAATGATCGTGGATGTTGCCACCTTTTTAGTGCCTCTCTCTCTCACTCTCTAATAAGGTTCCAAATGCTCTCTACATCGGAGTTCTATTTTCCTCTGAGTCGGTTCCAGAAAAGAATGCTGTCTTATAGCCAACATTGTTTCTTTAAATAGAACCAAGAGGCAGAAAAGATGGGACCTCTGGTGTCATACCAGAAGTGATGTCATCAGTTATTGTGTGACTTGTCCTCTGGTCTGCAGGTGAGAGAAAAGAGGCTGTTAGTGATTGCATTGTGTTGATGTGCTTACTTCAGTAGTCGCGTGGATACTCCCTATGTACTTGCATGTGACACTTTGTAAAGACTAATCATAATTGCACACAAAATTAAATCTTTATTTTGGCCAAATAGAAAGGCAAAAGTAAGAAAGAACCCAAGTGTTAACAAAATAGGCAGTGGATAATCATTTAACAGACTAGGATTGTTTTCTAGCATCAAAAGAACAAGTTGCAAAAAACAAAATCTCAAGTCAAAGTTCAAAGTCAAGAAACAAATACTTATTGTCAAAACATTATAAACAAAGTTTTAAATTGTGAACTGCTATTAGTTTTATTTATACTCCAAAAATTTGGGTGCTGTGAGCTGGGCACCATAGTCACAATTTCACTTAATAGTGTCAGGTTTCTGTAAAAGATCGTTGCAACAGTAAACAAGATGGCAGTACCTGTGACTACGTAGCATGATCATGACTGTGGAAACACAAAATAGCACTGGTCTCTGACTCTGTGATTAGTGAGTCTGACTACCTTGATAAATCTCAGAACACAGTTTACTCTTCTATCTACCATTTTTAGACAAATTAAGTTTCATTTAAGTGCTGATGATTGCAGCTCTTTTAACTAATTTACAAAAGAAGTTACTCAAAATGAAGTCAACGTGTGAAACATACCATTTGATAACTAGTGCTAACTGACAATTTAACCACACAGAATTCAGCCTGAAGCATTCTGGAAGGCTCATGGCAAGCAGACAGACTATAAGGGAAAATGTTGTTTGGCTTAGAAAGTGATTCAATTATAATGGGTTTTAACAGTAAACAGTTAACAGTTAAGTCTTTAATGTTGGCTCCTATAATGGTTTTATTAAACAGCAGAAATAAATACATTTCTGGGATATTACAAGATTGGTATGAATTGGAAGAAATATTCATATGCAAAATTAGCCCTTACCATTTCAAGAACAAAATTGTTATATATTTCCAAGGAGTGACTTATATATTAAAACATAATAAAATAAGGCTGTGTTAGCACTGATTTGAAAAAGGGAAGAAGTGTCAGAATTAAATATTACCTATTTTTTTCTTTTATACAGGATTAACAAGGGTTTAGATATGCTGAACTGAACTATACATAAAAGCCAAAAGGTTAAATAGTAATGAAAACAAAAATGAGTCACGTCGACCAAACAGAAACACTTTATTTTTAAGCCAGAATTGCTTTTTAATTATGTTAAAAAAATAACAAACGGAAGAAAAATAAGTAACTTACATTAAGAAACATCCATTATGTACAACCAGAAGGTAACAGTCCAAACCCACCAGTTATTGCCTAGGCAACATAATTGGATACTGCTGCCAATAAATTATTTTAATGTTTTTTTTGTATATTTTTCACATAATCACCCATTGTGCTAGTGTATTTCAGTTTAGCATAAAATGCCCAAAACAGTATTCATACATCAAATGGAACTCCTACCTGAGACTTCTTAGAAGATTTACATTTAGTTAGTAGCAGCTGAGGACTGCTTTTTGGCATAGTGGATCGTGATGCCACCTTAGAGTATATGGGCTCTAGAATAGAAGAACATAAGAAGTTTGACCAGTGAGTGAAGACCATTCAGCCCATCAGGCTTGCTTGCGCTGTTTGAATACCTCATTCAGATAATCTAATACCCTTCCTATGAAGAGTTGCTTCATGATTTCAGTCATAAAGGTACTTAATGTTTATTTCTCCAAGTCAACTCAAGCACATGATTCACTATTTAAGTGAAAGAATTCTGATCATTTTTAATGATACTTTTGAAAACCTGTCTTAACCACCCCTGCATCACATTTAATTCTGTTAGCCTATAAGAGTAGAATATGCCATTTAGACACCGGATGCACTTGACTGCTGTTTTCTGGACAGCATCTTTACTGCCACTGTGTCTTTCTTGTAGCTTGGTGACCAAAACAACACACAGTACTCCAGGTGTGGTCTGATAGCACTTTGAAGATTTTATGTGAGCTTTTAATTGCTTCTACAAATTGCCCATAGAATGTGAATGTTGTTTTAACATAAAACCTTAAATTCTTTTCAAAAGTTTCTTCTTCTTAGACAGCATCGCCATTCCTGAATTTATTTTTAAAGGTCATTTGTTACCATGAAACACTTTACACTTATTTACTGTACATTGCAGTGTTTACCAAGTTTACCCAGATTGTCCAGGTCTTTTTGAACTGTATTTGCTATAACTCCAATTTTAGTTCTCAAGTTTGATACTGAGTCGGGGTCTAATACAGTAGATTTGATAGTGAGTTAGGGTGTCTTCTGTATAAAATGTTCAATGTTAACTTATGGCACAACTGGCCAGATCTGACTACATCTTATTCCTACATACAACCATGTTATCATGCGGCAGCAACCATCTTGTTATCCAAGCCAGAAGTTATTGTGTGTAGGGGGGATTTTGGTTTGATGTAATATTTTTTTTTCCTGAGCCTCTGTCAAAATGTAATTTCTCTATGGAGACCAATATTCATTCTATCTATCTATCTATCTATCTATCTATCTATCTATCTATCTATCTATCTATCTATCTATCTATCTATCTATCTATCTATCTATCTATCTATCTATCTATCTATCTATCTATCTATCTATCTATCTATCTATCTATCTATCTATCTATCTACAAGGTCCTGGTGAGCTGAAAGCTACACAAGGCAGAAACCAGCAGTGGATGAGTACAACAACTCTAACTAACACTGGAACAATTACAAATTGACAAATTAACAAATGAGAATTTGGGAGAAAATTGTAATACTGTGAGAAGACTTGTATAGACAAGGTGAAAATGAGAAAACTCTATCCATACAATAATGATATTAATTTACAATATGTTATAAAGAAAAAATCAGTTACTTTTTAAAATGTATAACAAACAGAACACTGTGGTACAGCACACAATATTGCATTTACTATTAGTTACTCATTAGTTTTTTAAACTGTGTTGTGTCTTTAATGGTCCATGTATGTGCAAATCACCTTGTATGTCTGGAGATTTAAAAAGACAGAACCTAGGATACAATTTCAGTATATTTGTACTAGATGTTGGTAGACTTTAATTATTACAATAAGGCTAAATTTTGAATTAAGTTAGATATACTGTACATATCCAAAACCAGCTTTATACAAAGTCCAAACAAAATATAGTAGAAAGTTGAAGGAATGTTTTTTTTTTTTTTTTTTACATTGTTAGTAAGTGAGTTTACTGTGCTAACAAAAAAAAAGTCATTTCAAACAAATACATAAGAGCCTTTTCTGGTGGCAATCAAAAAAAAAAATATAACGTATCTACTTGTTTGCTTGGGGCGTCTTTCTCCGCATGGCAGTGTCACATATTGCGTTGCGTCTCAAAGACGACAAAGTATGGTCTTTCTTTTAAACCTAATTGGACATTTTGTTTCGATTATAAAAGAAGCTTTCTTTGAGAAACAGAAGTTAAATTTAGAAAAATGGCCTTAGGCAGAGTGAGCTGGAGCTAAATTTCCTGACCTTTCACTCAGTGACATGACTACATTCAAGAAAATATGATGCTTTCTTCAACTGTTTCCAAGCCAACTTATCTGATTTTTTTTTTTTTCTTTTATTACCAGAGTCTTGTGGTTTTAAGAAGCCTCACATGGACACTAATGATCACTTTCATAGTTATTCAATTGGATTATTTAGAAAGTATGTAATGACCTTTCGCTCTATTTAGCGTTAAAGAGAAGATCTGAAGAGTAGCCATCAACCTGTTTTTGCTAATACTGCAAAGTAAGCTTTGAGATAAAGGGCTTGCATGGCTTTTGTGGTAACCAGGGGGCATACAGCTCCCCAAACTCCAGACACAGAGGCCAAGTCCAGCACACAACACTCCTTTATTCAGCTGTGGGAAATGTTTTCCTTCATTTCCCACCTTTACAGCACAGTCCAGCAAGCACAATAACCAGAAAGATTTCCTTCCTTCCTTCCTTCCTTCCTTCCTTCCTTCCTTCCTTCCTTCCTTCCTTCCTTCCTTCCTTCCTTCCTTCCTTCCTTCCTTTCTCTCTCTTTCCCTCTCTCTCTCTCTCTCTTCTGCCACTTGTGTGCCTCCACTCCTCCTTCCACAAGTTTTGTCTTCCACCTTCTGACTCCCTGGGAAGTGGTGGCTGGCTCCTTTTATAGGATACCTGAAAGTGCTCCAGGTGTCCGTTAATCTTTTTCCGGCAGCACTTCCGGGTGTGGCAGAAGCCCAATGAAGTAGGGCTGGGCAGGGTTGTAGCAAACTCCAGCTGGCAGCATGCCCTGCAGGAATATGTGATGTTGTAGTTACCCAGGGGGGCTTCCCTGTATCCTACCAGGGGAAATAAAGCCCTGAAGATGCTCTCTTCCCCCGGCCCATCCACTATACAGGCGTCCCAGCCGGCAAAGGCCCCGACCGTCTGCCACACTCTTTAATTTTTACTGATAATTTCAATTGTGTTAATTTTCACATTGACATCTTTACTATGAGACTTAGAATATTTCAAGTATACTAATCATAGGTTATGTAAGTAGACATTATTAAAAAGAAGGAAGCAGAATGCTGAAAAAATCTGGGGCTCCAGGAGGAAGTCCCATTTAGTGATTTGGATCATTGGTATGCAGACCTTGTCAGAGATCACCAAAACACGCACTTTCATTGGTTGAACTCATTGGATTGGCTGCATTTGTCTACAATGTTAAGAGTGGTTACATGACACTGATGGATAGATAGGTGGAGCTAGCTGGGGGACACAGCTTTCTCCATGGGAATGACTTTGGAAATAGGAAAGATCCAAATAAATACATGAGCTTGTGACGATGCGGGTTTGGCTCCATGCTCCCATCTGCTGTCCGGGAGCCCTTGCACCCGTCACCGTCGGTAATGTTACCGATGAGCTAAGCAGTGAGGCAACAACATAGCAAGGGGATGGTGAACAAGTGCAAAGTGCTTTTATTAAACAGAACAAAAACAATGTCCAAATCAAAGTATTCAAAATTAATAAAATGCAGTACCTTCTAAAAAGAGTCTTCATTAAATAAATAATCCATAAAACAAACGTGGAGGTTTAAAAATCAATAAATAGCACAAAAATAATAATCCTTTAAAAGACAATGAGGTTAAAACGTTGGAAGCAATCTCTTTAAAACACAAAGCCCGGTGTGTTCGTCTAACTAGTGACTACCCTGCTTCTCCCTATTCAGGCTTTGCAGCAGGGGGAGCCACTCTACCTACAGCTGACCTTCTTTCCACTTCAGAACCAGTCTGGATGCCTCCCGATCCATGGCTTCGGTCGTGCACTCAACCCAGACCGGGACTTAGCTTCTCTCCAACGGCCAGGACTCTCACTTTGGAGATTATCTTCCTAAGTCTCCCGAATCCCGACTGTCTTCCACGGCGAGTCATCTCCCTCGCTAGTCACTCCCGCTCCTCTCAAAATGCTTAGCGGGAGCGACCACAATCAACTGCCCTAGGTGTTGGATAAACACCTCGCTAGGGCCCACAGTCCAACTGCACTCGAGCCTGCTCTCGCTCGTTTGCTTGATCTCCTTCGTTCTCTCTCTTACACCGGCTTTCTCCTCACTTCCTTCCAGCAACCTACATCTCTTTCTCTTTCCGTTCATTTTCCCCTCTAGCCGACTCGCGCTTCTATATACCAAGAGTGCATGGCAGCTGCAGCAAATTAGCAGTCCCAGGAACAATCACGGATGCGGGCGGCCTCTCACCTGTGCACTTAGGTGAGAAACGCCCACACCACGAATCGCCCTGAGAACCGCTTCAGCCACACAACCACCACGCCCCCTCGCTAAGCTGCGAGCGCGGTGATTATTTATTTAAAACTGGCCTTAGAATGGGAGCTGGGGACCCGCTATACCACAGAGCTCTCTAGCAGTTTCTACAACCCTCACTCATGTTACACTTTGCTTATTCCCATTGAGCTCATGTGAAGGATCATGCTGTTGACAACATTCAGAGTCTAATAGCACTAAGACGTGAAGGTAGCCAAGTCATCTGAAATTAATATTCAAAATAACAAAAAAGAGGCCTACTAGTGTAGTTATTCCTCCGGATGAGAAATTTCATTTTTAAAGGTTAAGTCATTGTCCCTTTCCACACTCCTCAAGCAAAATATTATCTGAATCTCCACCTACCAAAACATATATATGTATATTTTGTATTATGGTGGAATGATTACTTGGTTAGCATTACTACAGCGCATTTTCACGTTTCACATCTGTAAAGAGTTTGCATGGTCTCCCTGTATCTTCATGAGTTTTTCTTTAGTCTCTCCTACAATGTGAAGATGTATTCTAATTTGTCACAGTGTGAGTATGTGAATGTGCCATGCAATAAACTGCAATCCTGTCCAAGTTTTGTGCATGATTTTCCCTTGAAGCTACCATTATTGGCTTCAGCTCTCAAAGTCCCTGCAAACGATTAATCAGGCTTACAAAATGAATGGATGAATGAAGCACTAACACCTGAAATAGACACTTGAAGATTTGTCTTACTCAACTAGGATCAGCATTTACTAAACAGGTATAGATGAGATAGCCATTTACTAATAAGGCACTTTTTATCCTGTCCTATTAGAAAGGTCAGTCAATAACAATATAAAAGTACTTAACACTTACCCAAACAGTTGTGAATTAAGCTTAGTTTTCTTAAAATCAGATTACTCCCATTTTTCAGTTTGTTCAGTTGATTTATGTGGTTTTAGAATAGCACATCGGAAGACTTAAGGTGTTTTATATTTGAACAAAAATATTTAGGTAATAATATGTTTCAAACTATATGGTAATGAACTTTAACTATGGTATAAAAGGGTGCCTTACTGGCAAAAGTTTGTTATGGGCATGGACACCATTGGGTAAAAAAGAAAAACCAAATTGTCAGCAGGATGGGTCCTACTTATGGCAGTACAAGCCACCCCAGAAGGAGGTCTCCCTTTATCATTGTTGGGTGTACAGAAATAGCAGTGGCATCAGTTTGAAAAAGACAGATTTGTCAAATGGGTAGATACATGCATTATTTCTCTATGATATCTGTGGGATGCTGACCAAGGAGATGTCAAGAATTTTTGCCCCACAAGGAGACAAACTGAGGGCTGGGAGGCATGACATACTGTACGGTAAGGCTAGTCCACAGGTGATAACTAGCTGGAAAAACTACAACTAATAATATATTCAAGGTTGAGCATCCAGCAGAGGACACACAATCCCAAGTGTTAACATAGGGACCTTGTTAATCTTCTAAAAGAAACGGCACCCGGGAGAGTAGGAAGGAAAGTCTGTGCAAAGACACAGAGGGAGGAAGTAAAAATGGAAAGAAGGAGAGAGACAGACAAAGAAGAATGTGTGGTCAGAAGGATTGTGAGATTAGTCTTAGTTTTGACACTCAAATGAAACTTTTTTTGTGTTGTTTAGAAATTTTGAAGCTTGTTTCTTTCAATAGTTTTTGTTTATTTTGTCATTATGACTGTGATGCCACCTTGGAATGCTTTTTACATTTCTGTGATGCCTTTGAGTATAAAAGATCTGTTGTTTATTGCACTGGCATCCATTGCTAGCCACATGATTGAACATCATTATGGTACATCTTATGATTGTGTCACTCTGTTTATATTGGTGTTGTGCAGTGTTATGCTGTCTGAGCCTAAGATAAATTATTAAATGAAAACATACAAAGAACATTAGCGGTAGTTAGGGGAAATAATCTTAGGTATTATAAGGACCTTGTATGAGGGATGCTTTAACCATTTCAGTTAAGAAAGACTTGACAAGCTGAAAGGCAAAGCAGGATATTAGAATGTTTTGTAAAACCAGTCTGTTTGACTTTGAGTTTTATTTGACTCCCATGGGAATTGAACTCGACTTAAGTGATAATATTTTAGTAATTTTCCAGTGTTTTAAGAATCTGTCTGCTCTGCTAGTGGGCACAAAGGCAGGTGTGTTTGCTTAATTTGGGCAAGAAGGAAGGGAAAGGAGTGGCTGCCTTTTATTACACCTTTTTTAAAAAGATTTCTTTTGGTTCAGTTTTTAGTAGCAGCTTTGTTGCAAAATGGCGTATTCGATTCAGTTGCTGCCTTTCTAAAACTTTGAGAAGAGCCTAGACATTTAAATGTAGCTTACTATCTACTGGAGACTTGCAAAGGAGCTGTCCTTTTTTTCTATTCATTTTTGCTTAAGAGAACATAATCTGTATATAAGGAACTCAACCATCTGGGAAATGTCATCAGGGACTGAATGAAAACTGTATTAACCCAAACAGGTTGTACAGTTCTTTGCATAACTTATATTTGCTGCTATTAGTTATTGTGCAAATACATAATTTTTTAAATGAGAGCTTAAACTCGGAGCCTCTGTGTGGTTATTGATTACTGGCCATGTGCGCCCAACTACGTTGCGTGTGTTAAAGTTGTCGGTGAAGGGCTCCCTGTTTAAACGCGGCTACCAGTCGTGAACTGGGCCCTTCGTCACACAGCATTATGATTTTTTATAAGGGAAAGAAAATTACAAAACAAAACCCTTAGACATTGATTCGATAGGAACGGCCTACTCGGAATCACTGTCCGAATAGTAATTATGTGGTGGTGGAGGAGCATTTCTGCTTCTCTCCGTTCACAGTCCGTCTCGTTTTCATGACGCTGTCGTTTCCTCTCCAGTCTCGTAGGTTGCTTTGTGGCAATCCAAAGAGTAAGGAAGAAGCAATGCTTCTTTCTTGAACTCCAAATGCCGACTGATGGAAAATCAGAGAAGTGTGTCCGACTTATATACTCTGACTGCCGACTCCAAGAAGTGGGTGAACATTCGATTTGGACGAAGTGCTGCCAACGACGGTCAATAGAAACACAAAAAACCACAGTCTCGACAACGAAGCAGGTGTCGACGCCAGATCTAAACACAAAGCACGGTGTTGACGCCAGTTCTAAACACAAAGAGTGGTATCGACAGTGTTTGTAAACAAAAGTAACAACTAAGGTGTTGTGTATTCAGCCAGTACAAACAGCACGTAGTCTCCTTTAGTTCAACCCTCTTTAATTACCACACTCCAACCTCATCCAACGATCCTCGCCCTCACTTCCTCTCCTCCTCCATCACTACTGCCCTCTACAAGGCAGTGTCAGGGTAACATGAATTTGCGGATAAACAGAGATCAAGATCCAAATGAAGATTATATATAAAGACTTGTGTCATTGAGAAACTGGCTACAAAAAGAAATTTTGTACAGTCCTCTATTGCTGGTTAACTGGATTAAAGTAAAGGAGTGAAAATAGGAGACAGTCCCAGTCAGCAATCATCCTTGTAAAGTGGTCCTTAGGGTTAAATATACATCAGACTTGACACACTTAAAGAGGTTTGGGGCAGCCACCCGTATAATATCCCTGGCTGCAATGGGTTTTGAAAATAAGACAATAGTGTCTTCGACTGAGTCCAAACAAGAACTGTCAAGTAGTTGTTAAGATGGCGGCTTTAAATGCCGAGACCAGAAGTGATGTATGGGAACTGGAAGTGACCTCCTTCTGACGTCGTAACCGGAAGTGATCTCCTTCTAGGTGCTGGAACCGGAAGTGACATTCTTCTAGGCACCAGAACTGGAAGTGATGTTCCTCTATGCGCTGGAACTGGAAATGATGTCTTCATGGACGAGTCAGATAGGTTTTCCCGTGTCTGGTTTGCAAAGATAACAGAAGAAGGTTTAGCGCACCCTGCCACCCCCTGGCCTGGCGTGGAATTACCCTTACTTGGTCCATACAGCTTCCTCCTACTTGCATGTGTGTGACAAGACATTAAGACAAATAAGTGGTTACAGATAACAGTTGTAAAGTTGGTGTTGACATTTCTTCATATCCTATCCCCCAATACCATTCATGTTAGGACTTTTTTCTTGTTTTTCTATTCTGTCTTTGACTTTTGTTTTGTGCATTAGGCCTTGACAATCAGCTGGCACTTGGTTCTTATGGTTTCCTGACCCTAGCCTGTAGTATGACTGTGTTGTTAAGATTTCCCAGTCATCTTTGTGGCCACTCAAAAGATTAAAAATTAACATTGATCATCATTTTGTATGGTGCTCATAACATGGAGTGCATATGCACAGGAGCAGAGGCAAGTAGGTAAGCTGTCCTTATTGACAGTTTGATAGATGGCCAAGAACCCTGCCCCGCCGGGATGCCTGGAGGAAGAAGGAACCGGGAGAGTGGCGCTTCTTTTCCCTGGGCACTCGGCCAGTCCTTGTTCCCTGGGGGATAGCACTTCCGGGACACCAGGAAGTGCTGACAGACCAGGGATGGCTTATGCCCGGAGTGCTTCTGGGTGCAAGGGCAGCACTTCCGCCACACTGGGGAGTGCTGCCGGAAGTACATCGTCAGGCACCTGGAGCACATCCAGGACAAGATAAAAGGGGCCACCTCACTCCAATCAGAGAGCCGGAGTCGGGAGGAGGAAGATGGAGGTTGCGAGAGAGGAGTGGAGGCGGCCGAAGAGGGACAAAGGACTGAAGAAGTCGTATGTGAGTCGCAGGAACCTGTAAATAGTTGTAATAATAAACCCGTGTGTTTTGGACATTGATAACGTGTCTGTCTGTGGCCGGGCTATCTACAGTATTACAACAGACATGTTGCAAAAGGACCAAGGAAGCTTTAGAGTTGTTCTTTTGTTGTGCCTTTTTATAAGATCCCACTCTTAAGCTTATTTTACTAATAAATGTGCATTGTTTTATGTTTTGCCACATTGGTGTTTGTCAGGGTCTGTAAATCTACCATAAAGGTAACTAACCAAGCATGGTATTATGACATTACTCATGTTAAAGTGCAAGGCAATCAAACATTCATCATTGCTACACACAGCCTATACTGTTCATATCTTTACTGACTACTTTTGTGAAGACTACAGTGCTTTGTGAACTCCTGCCTAAAGTAATAACTCAAAAGCAAGTAAGAAGGGGCGTACATAACTATTTTGTTCACCTCCCTGGAACCCATCATCTGATTGCACATTTTTAAATTACACTACACTGTCTGAGAAACATGTCATCACATATATCAAGCAATGAGTGCATGAGTAAGATTAGAGCTGCAGTAGCTGAACTTAGAGCTGCAGTAAGTCTATTCATGTTACAGGCACATATACAGGTACATTTGGTTATAGGCTTCAACAATAGAATTTGCTATAAGGAGTAGTAAAGAGACAAGAAAACACCACCTCTATGTTACAGATGTCCATCAACACTTTTCCAGCATTGATTCAGACATCTTCTACTAAGAGTCTCTCTTTCTTTACAAACAATGCAAAATAAAAAAATAATAACATCCTTACACACTTTAGCGGCAATGAGCTGTATCAGTGCATGCTCCCAACCACCACCTCCACCACCTCACTTTAGAGAACTGAATATTGATATAACTCCCCGATCTTCCAAAGACATATCCAGAATGGACGATATCTCTTTGTCTAAAGCAATTATACAGGATATGTTGCCTATAAATATATGTAAGATCTTACTCACATTAACATTTCCCTTGCAGTATGAAGTTCATGACCACAACAAAAAGATGACTTATTAGCTTTGAAGTATTGGTACTTGTATGAACTGTAAAGCAAGGTCTGAAAGGCCCATGGCCAACATCCATTGCATAAAACCCATCCTTATCTAATTTTTAATCTTCAAAATCCTACTTTTTCTTACATCACCTTATCTCACTCTTCCTTCAGCATACAACACCAAAATGGGTGGAGTGGTGGCTCTAAGGCTGAGGATCTGCACTGGTATTTGGAAGGTTGATGGTTCAGATCCTGTCACTGCGAGAAGGGAATCTACTCTGTTGGGCCCTTCAGCAAAGCCCTTAACCTAAAAATTGATTGCTGACCCTGTGCTCTGACCTCCAAAGATCATGCGAAAGGACAATTTTCCCTCATGGATTAATAAAGTGTGTGTATATATTGTGACAGATAGGGGGCGCTGTCGTCCCCTTGAACCCTCCGACCACACGTTAGACACCAGATAAAAGTCCAAATATTAAATGTATTATTATAAATAAGTGCACAAGGCACCCTCCACTCCACAATACTCAATAAACAATCAATAAACAATATCACAATCCTCCACTCCCAGCAGCTCAATCACCGTTCCTCCCAACTCGGCCCAATCTGCTGGGGTTTCCCATAGTCCTTTTATAGTCCCTGACCCCGAAGTGCTTCTTTCTCTTAGTTCACGTGATTTCATAACACTTCCAGGTCAGGTGAAAACTCCTTTTCTTCATCCCAGAAGTACTTCGTCAATTCCATTCCCGTGATTAGAAAGTACTTCTGGGTTATAATAAAAATCCTTGTGCCTTCCTGCAGCCCCCATGGTATCCAGCAGGGCTGTGATGTAAAACTCCACTGTCCATGATGCCCTGCTGGAACTCGGGGCACCTCCATGTTGCAATAAGGGCTCCACCTGGCGGCGTGGGGGTATTGGCCGGGATGAACTGCCGGCCATATACCACAATGTATATATATATATAATATTATTATTATTAAAATTTATATATATATATATAATAATATATATTAATATATTATTGTTATATATATTAACACATCCATCCATCCATCCATTTTCCAACCCGCTGAATCCGAACACAGGGTCACGGGGGTCTGCTGGAGCCAATCCCAGCCAACACAGGGCAGGAAACAATCCCGGGCAGGGTGCCAACCCACCGCAAGACACACACCCACACACCAAGCACACACTAGGGCCAATTTAGAATCGCCAGTCCACCTAACCTGCATGTCTTTGGACTGTGGGAGGAAACCGGAGCACCCGGAGGAAACCCACGCAGACACGGGGAGAACATGCAAACTCCATGCAGGGAGGACCCGGGAAGCGAACCCAGGTCCCCAGATCACCCAACTGCGAGGCAGCAGCGCTGCCCACTGCGCCACCGTGCTGCCCTATATTAATACAGTATATATAAAATGTATTTATATAGCAGAAAGTGTTTTACATGATGTGAAAGAGAAAGTTATAAGAAAGAAAAAACAAATGATTAGGTAATTGTATTAAGTAACAAATAAAAAAACAGTAAATAAATAAATCCGTACAATCAATATGCATGTATAATTAGTGGAGAGCAGCGTCCTTATATACAGTATCATAATGTAAGTCTCTAAAGATGAGTCTGGAGATAAGAATAGAGTGAAATCAAAAAGAAAATGGGTGTCATAATTAAAGGCTACTAGCACTATTTAATTATTTATCAGTTCCCTGAAGTGACCCATCAACAGACACTCAAAAACACGCTTTCTTTTCATACATACAGAAATAGTAGATCACAGATAAACCTAAAATAACATATGAAGCCTTTTCGGTTACAACCTTGTTGTTTTGTGCCAGCCTTCTTTTTCATTAAAGAAGATCAGAAAACACAGTTTGCTGAAGCTGAGCCAGTCAAGTGGCTTGTTTACGAATCCAGATGCTACCCTGCTACTGCACATTTTTTCACCCGTCTTTAAATGAATGCCTTGTTTTGTCAGGTAGACATGAGCACCTTGCTTGTAGAGCACTTCAGAATTAGCCTTCAACTTTACAACAAGAAGCTAATTTGCCTCCTGAAGCAAATGATTTCATTAAGTTTAGTATGTAGTCAGGATTTTTTTTTATCTATATTCCCAATAGTTTGTCATGGTGCTTCTTAGTCATGCCCATGTTACTACAATTGAGTAGTGAGAAAAGCGCTATATAAATGCAAATAATTATTATTATTATTATTATTAATCAGCAGTTTTGATTTGCTTTATTCCTGATTCAATTTACAGTCCTTGTAATTCATTTAATATTAATTAATTAGGTAATAGTTGGGGCCATTCAATTTTTAAAACTCACAAACTCATATACCTAAAAGAAGCTACAGAATGTATAATTGAAAGATTATAATCTATAATAAAAGAGCATGGTAAAACATGGTTCAGATTTAAATTTTCAGTCATATGTTGCCTTATGTGCCGCTGGTCCAAGATCTGTTTTTGCGCTGCACCCTTTGATTGATGGGATAGGCTCCAGTTTCCTCCTCAACCCTGCCCTGAATATGGATGGATGGATGGATGTTGCTTTATTTCATGCCTTCCACTGGAAGCTCCACCTGTTAAAAATCAGCTGGAACAGACTGCTCTTTCTTTCTTTTTAGCTGACTAATAATTAGAAAATTGGGTGGTGCTGCTGCTGCCTCACGTAAGGAGACCTGGGTTCTCTGTGTGAAGTTTGCATGTTCTCCTCGTGTCTGCATGGGTTTCCTCCGGGTGCTCTGGTTTCCTCCCACAGTCCAAAGACATGCGGGTTAGGTGCATTGGCAATCCTAAATTGTCCCTAATGTGTGCTTGGTGTGTGGGTATTTGTGCCCTGCGATGGGCTGGCGCCCTGCCCGGGATTTGTTCCTGCCTTGTGCCCTGTGCTGGCTGGGAATGGCTCCAACAGACCCCCGTGAACCTGTGTTAGGATATAGTGGGTTGGGAAATGGATGTATGGATAATTAGGAAATTAGGCATTTAAATGTATGAATGTTTGTTTGTTTGTTTCATTCATGATCCAATTGTCTTGATGAACATGGCAGATGTTTTTAAGACAGATAAGAACATAATTTCAACTGTATTTCCTGCTGTGTCCTTACTCCTAGGTGATCTTTGCCCATCCTGCTCTGTCAGGTATACTATTAGATTTCTGGAACAATGTAAAATAATTTTTTCAGGACATCTTTAACAAATCAGCGTATAAACTTTGCCTCTGACATCATAACGAATAGGTTAATGGATGAAATAATTGTAGTTTTTAATAAGGAATGATTAAAAGATATTAATGGATATTATTACTCAAAAACAAGTTATTTTACTTGCTTTTTCATCCACCTCCTAGTTTATGATATCAGAGGCTGAGTTAAAAGCTGATTGTTGAAATGAATGACTCTTCTAGAGCATTGATTCCCAACCTGGGGTCAGGGGTCACCAAAGCCTCACAGTGAGTCGCGAGGACCTTTCCATTTTAAGGGGTGCAAAATTTATTTATTTAAATATTTGTTTATTTAATGTGTCTAGGTATTTAATTAATGTTTGTGTAACATAAACAACTAAATTTGTAGAAGTTTGTATTATTTCTTTATAAAAAAATAAACATTGCGATATCGGCAATGACAAGGACGCTATTTGCATAATACTATTAGTATTCACAGAGCGGAGCTAGCATGCAAGCTAATCTAACCACAGAATTACGAGGTAAAACAGTTAAAGGGCTTTTTGAAAAATGGCCAAGTGTCAGGGAGAAGAGAGTATTGTCTCAGAAAGAAAAAAAGGATTTATCAGGACAGTTATTTAGAGTTTGGTTTCATCGAGTCAATGGACAAAGTCAAAATTGAGTGTGTCATTTGTAGTGAGAAACTGGCGAATGAAAGTATGAAACCCTGAAAACTGAAGTGACACCAGACTACCGAAAACCCAGAGACGGTGCGTAAACCCAGGGAGTTTTTTCTTCGAAAAAAAGAAACTATGATAACTAACAGGCCCCAGAATACTAGGGAAAGTTTTGCCAGGGCTGAAAGTAACCAAAAGCAGCAACTATTGCATCGTTTGAGTGCTCTCTCCTTATTGCACAAGCCAAAAAGCCACATAACACAGCAGAGACACTTATTAAACCGGTTTGCATTAAAATGGCAGAAATAATGTGTGGACCTCAGGTCGCTAGCAAATTCAAGACTGTACCACTGTCTGACAACACGGTGAAAGACAGAATTGATAGAATGGCTGGAAACGTTGAGAACACACTGATAGAAGATCTCAAAATGGGCCCGTTTTCCATCCAGCTCAATGAAACTACCACTGTGGGAGAGGAGGCAATACTGATTGTATATGTACAGTACATCGACAAAACCGAACTGAAACAAGACATTCTTATGTCTGTCAATCTAACAACCACCACACGAGGAGAAGATATTTTCTGTGTTGTTGACACATACTTCACAAAACACAATCTTCCCTATAATAATTTAGTTGCATGCAGCACAGATGGAGCTGCCTGTATGTTGGGAAAGAATAAAGGCTTCAACAGCGGTTTGAAAGAGAAAGCCCCCACTGCCTGGTGTTTCACTGCCTGATACACAGACAGGCTCTGGCCAGCAAACACCTCTGTGAGGAACTAAATGAAACCTTAAAGACTATTGTAAAAATTGTGAACTTTATTAAAGCTCGTCCAGTCAACAAATGAATCTTTGCACAGCTGTGTGAGGACGAGACTCACCAGACACTCCTCCTCCATACTGAGGTGTGCTGGTTGTCCCGGGGCAAAGTGTTGGAGCGTTTCATTGAACTTCAAAATCCAATAAGAGACTTCCTGACCCTCCATAACCAGAAACTACTGGAGGAAATGATAGCTGAGTTTCTAATTAAGACATCATACATGGCAGATATATTCGGTCTCTATAATGAAACAAACAAACGCATGCAGGGTGCAGAGACCAGTATAATGGTGTGCAAGGAAGCAGTGGATGCATTTTTGCATAAAGTGGAGTACAGAAAGAACAAACTGGTGAAGAGGAATCTACAGCCCTTCCCCTCTTTAAATAAACAAGCAGCCCTTCCCCTCTTTAAATAAACAAGCAGGGGGGAAATTATCTGATGCTTTGATCCGCCAGTTCACCCACCACATGGAGCAGCTTCAGGAGGAGATGAAATCCCGATTTCAGACATAAATGATGGACCCATTTCTCACAAAAGAGGAGGATGTGGAATATCTTCAGGATGAGGACGAGCTCAAGGATATTAAGTTGAATTCTTTCTTGAAGTAGTTCTATGATGAATATGGATACATGTGGTTTTGGCTTGTGAAAGGACCTGGCATCGCTCCAAGACTTGTGCTTCACGCAACCACCAGATTCATCCTGCCATTCGCAACAACATACCTATCAGAGACTGCTTTCAGTGCTCTTGTCACCATCAAATCAAAGGCACGCAACAAGCTTGATGTGCGCAGTGACTTTCGTTTGGCTGTCACCACAATCACACCTGACATCCCATCACTGGCCCAAGAGTTACAAGCCCAAAGCTCACATTAAATGCCATCCTGTTTGTAACCTTGAAAGGAAACAAGTTCATGTGTCACAAGTTCATTTAAACATAGGAAAGACTGGCTGATATATTGCAGTTTTCACAGGAAATAATCTGTTCAAAAAAGTAATACACACTGTTAAGCACATTATTGCACATTATGCTCACTGTTTGCCTTCAGTTTACATGTAGCCTATTATTTTTGTTCTGTACTGTTACTGTTATGCATTTAATATAAAAGATCAAAACAATTCAAAAGTGCTAGAGCTATTTTATTTTTTCTTAGTAATAGTGTTTGTCCAGGATGGGAGAAGGTGGGGGTCATCAAAATATTCACTGGTAAAATAGGGGTCCCTTGGGAAAAAGGTTGGGAACAACTGTTCTAGAGCAACCATGCTTATGATGTTCCTGGATCAACAGAAACCTGATAGTATCAGATTGTCCATCTGACTGAGCCCAAATTAGAGGTGACCAGGGGCACCTTCATTATACCTGTCCAAACCATTCCAACTGGCTGCCTTTAATCCAGAGAAGCAGCAGTTCTGTTCCATGATACTCTTACATTGTTAGACTCATCATCCTAACATTCAATGTGCAAAATCAATGGCTGAGTGTCCTGGAAATCGCATGGTTTCAGATCTTCTGAAAAATGGTGATAAAACAAATGTAAAATGGAAATCAAACTTTCGTATGACACCCTTACAGTTTCTTTATCAATCTTAACAGTCCTTTCTACTCTCACTTGTGAACAAAACCCTAAGGTACTTGAACTCCTCCACATGAGACAGCTGATTCCCCACATATTGAAAGCCACTCTTTTCCAACTGGGTTTCTCCACTGGCTGGGGTTCAAATGATTGTTTTGTGTCTTTGTTGTACATTCTTTCTTTATTTGTATGTGTTAATATTTATTTTGTTTATCATTTGTGTATTCTTTACATTTTATGTGTTTGTATCTACACCTACTGTGTGTTAGGTTTCATGTGTTTTATGGGTGGTCCACCAAAAGGTGGGGCAAGGCACCTATCATTGCCAGGAACTGCCTGCCGTCGTATAAACCAGAGGACCTTCCATAACTCCTGATGGCTCATTGTGAATGCACTAGTGGGTCTTGTGTTTGTCATACTTTGATTTATTGAATTTCTGGATTTTCAGCCTCCTGCTCTGGTTTTTGACCTTTTTTTGGATTATTGTATTGAGACTTTGTTCACCTTGGATCCTTTATACCTTTTCTGTTCTTCGGAGCTTCACAGTGTGACAAAACAATATTTGTGAAAAATGAAGTTTTGATTTTATTAAGATCCTGTGTTAGCCCTCACTACTAGCCAAAATTTGATTGTAAATCACCCCCTAGTGGACATTTCTTGGAAAATCTTTTGGAACTTTCGTGCCTTGGGACTCTTAGTTCATGACAGAGGGGACCAAAAACTTGGATTTGGAAGTAATTCCTATCCATAATTGCACTAGACTGAACTTCAAACTCCTGTCCATGTGCCGGAGATCACAGTGTCATGGGTCTATAAGGACAACTTGATCCATAATCAGCAGAGATGCAACACTCAGGTTATCAAAATAAATATTAAACCATTGCTAATCATTTGTACAAATTGAAAACAGGAGGAGTGAAAGAACACCGCCTTGGGGAGAGCCTATTCTAAGTGACGTTAGATTTGACAGATGGGAGCCCAGTCTCAGATACTGCTTCCTATCTGTCAAGAAACTCATAATCCTTTCTTGGACACCATAGGGTACACCTAACTGGATTTACTCTAAAGCAACTCTGGAACAATGGAATTGAAGGCTGTGCAGAAATCCACAAACAAGACCCTCATGTAGGTGTTAGGCAAGTCCAGGTTCTGAAGAGTATAGTGCAGGCATAAATTAACAGCATCTTTCACTGAGCGATTTGCCCAATATGCAAACTGAAGTTGATCAAGGAGAGGGTCAGTGACACCCTTTAGGTAGGAAAGCTTGAGACGTTCGAATACTTTCATAACCACTTAGGCCAAGGCAATTGGCCTATAGTCATTAAGTTCATAGATTTTATTCTTCTCGAGGACCGGAAGAATACTTGTTTACCTAGCTGCAGGGAAGTATTACATATGTCATTGAAGACAGGTGCTAACTGATCTGCACAATGTCTAAGAGTACCAGGTGAGACTCCATCAGGGCCTGGTAACTGTATGTTCACAGCTTGCCCAGTATGAGTGGTTCTTAGTGAGTATACTACTACTTCTTACAATGGAACTTCATTCAGGGTCAGCTTGTGCAATGTAGTAACTGTTTGCAGATTTCACATAGACTGTGACAAGTAAGTGAAGAACTCTGAAGCTATGGGACTGCAGGGCTTATCATAGTTCCACTTTACAATTGTAAAGAACAATGTGCAAAACTTTAATATTTTATTTTGCAAAAATGGATTATTATGATGAGAGCTTATATTTTGTATAATATTGTGTATACATTTATAAAAATGTATGGCATGTGAAAATTCCTCACTACTGACGTGAAAATGTTATTGTGTTTTATTTCAAGAGAAGGCAAAATTGAGCAGTAATAGTACAACCCTCTGGCAGATGGCTCCTATAGCCGAAATAATCTACTTTCAGTGACAAGACCTTCCAATCATTCTTGTCCTTCTGCCCTTTCATCTCTCAGAGTATGTGACCTAGCTCTTCAGATCAGACTTGGTGCATGACCCTGTCTCCTGGTGTGCTGCTGTCAAAGGTTTCACTTTTTAAAGTTGTTCATTTTAAATGAAAGTCTTTCTTAGGTGCAGTAAATTATCAGGAATTGCTTTCCTAAGCATAACACATGTAAATGCATGTTAGATTGAATGTTGTTTTTATAATGTTGTTGTCAGCTGGGTAAGGGTAAAGCTATTGTTTTTGGTGAGAAAAAAAGTGTACAGCCTTCCTAAAGAACAAAGTTTGATGCTGGGATTTGCTTAATAAGCAGCAAAACAGTTCAATCCATTAGGTATTGAGTTTCATTTTTATTATGCCATTATACACTTTAAAAGTGTACCTTTCTCAGAACTACATACCCTATTCAAGGCAGAAATGGTCTTAGAAGTGATTTAGAGATAGCATTCCCTGGAGTTTACTATTTAATCAATCTGCATTTCCAGAATTTGTTAAAATAATGTATGTTATGGAATGATATGTCCAAAACTGAAAGAGGCAAATATGGGTTCTATATGAGGCAAAATGTAAGATATAAGGTATTGGAAAAGAGACAGGGTGGTCATGTAGGGTAAATATCAAATATCTCTTATCGGTGAGAGGAGTGGCATAGCTTCTTCATTCAAATATTAATATATTAATGTAGAAAGGTACGACTCCTTCAAACTTTGTTCATGGTCTTCCTAATCTTCTCTTGACTTTCTCTAGTGCTGTTATGTCTGTTTTGTGATATGAGGAACAAAACTGTACACTAGTAAGTTGTATAATTTAATTATAATCTTCCTTGACTTGTATTCTACTCATCATGCTATGTGAGATAATGTGCTGTTAAGCCTCTTTAACTGTTTCTTTACACTGTATCGATGTCGACAGTGATCCACAGCAACATCAAGGTCTTTCTAATAAGGTGTACCTGCAAGTTTCATATCTCCTATTGTGTATACATATGTAACATGTTTACTTCTTATGTGTAATACTTAAAATGTATATACATTAAATTTCATCTACCAAAAGTTTTCAAATCCCTGTATTCTTTTCAGGTATGCTTATATTGATTTGTTTAATACTAGGTTCATCTGCCATTCCACCTAGTGTAGTACAATCTGCAGACTTAACAAGCTTGTTATTTATATACTTACCCAGATGTATATTAAGAAAAAAGCGTCAGTCTGAGCACTGGCCCCTGAGGGACAACATATATAACATCATTTTTGTTTATAGGCCACACACATTAGGGAATGCCTCCCTCTTGTTTTGAAACTAAAGTAGTAGGCCTAGTAAATGAATAAATGATAAAAAGACTTTCGCAAATGCACACTCAAGACTTGTTTCTGTAACCATACAAACAATGAATTTCTCATTAAGCAGTTTGGTTACCATCTCATTTAAAAGTCACTTTTACAGGCTTCAGAAATGTAAATTTATTAAATGTAATGTTGATCATTTTCTTTTCATGAATCATTGTAAAGTAGCAGACCTATTTTTGTAAAACTTTATGTCTGTGAATGCAAATAATAGTTGATTAATTTTTTAGTTTCAAGATGACCTTCCTCTGATGTTCTGTGGTATTCTTTTGTCTAATTGCACTAGAACAGTGCCTTCATTTTCAATGCCTTACAATGCCTTTGAATTGCACTGTAATATTCATGGTCTTTCTTTCTTTCTTAAGATTTTTATTATGGTTTAGGTGTGGTACAATTTACCAATTTAAAATTTCTAAAAACACCATGCAACTATAATTAATTTAAAAGATAATTTTGTATTCTTTTAGTGATGCTTAAAAGGAATTTACAAATTTTAATGGAAAATATAAAAGAAACAGAAAATTTAGCTTGGCTGGCATGTTTCTGCTTATATACATGTTTTATTTATTTGTATTGTTTTTGAATGCTTCTATTTCTAATGGTGAATGATATAGTATTGCACGGTAACATATTAAAAGATTATGGGGATGTCACCTAATAGAAACAGTAAAATAAAAGACCTTTAAAATCCTAACACACAACTCTCATCTAATGCTTATCCTGAGCCTAATAAGTCCCAACATTAACTGAAAATGCCCACTAGAGGAGAAGAAAACCAGCAATTTCTGGATAGTCACAAAAAAAGAAATATAACACACCTTGTTTAAATGCAAGATTCAGGTTAAATGTAAGGCTAAAGATAAATTCACATTTCCAAGACTTTTTTGTAAGGTAGCATGCTGATGCTGACCTTGTTGTCAATGTATGAGGTGCTACAGAGGTGTAAATATGGCTGTGCCTTTATCAAATTACAAAAAAGAGGAACAGAGAAGTGTTGTGCAGCTTTTTTAGGAAGAAGGTGATTGAATAGTTTAAGAATGAACTGAGGCCAGCTATTCAAACAAAACAGAAAGGGAAAGATTTTGTTGGAAGGTCTTCTTTTGTTGCATGACTATTTGCGCCCTCACATGATAAATTCTCAAGCATTCAGCCTGTAGTCCAGACTTAGTGCATACAAATTTTCATTTGTTTGGATGCCTCAGAGATGGGTTATGAAAGGGTTAAAGCTGCAGCTGATGATGAGGTGAAAGAAGTTACAAATACTGTAAATAGCTTTCTCTTAAGCAAAAACTCCCTGAGCAATGTTGCAAGTGTTTGAATGTGTGTGCCCTGTCTAAGGTTCTTCCTTTCTTGAATTCAACTCCATACAAGCCTGAAATGGATGAAGCAAGTCAGTGAATGTGCAATATGTATGTAAGAATTCACAGTGTAGCCCTGTTTAATCAATTATGACTTACTGTATGTCTTTTTTGTGGGATTAGTTTACACATTAAATTTTTCAGAATCCCCACTCCATAATTCATATCTACTATCCTTTATTCCAGGCTTGTGCTGCTTTCCTTAGATTTACTCATTAGCTTTGTAGAGTTAATAAAGAATAATCAAATGCAATATTTCCTCAAACAGTAATCAATGATTATAAAAATAACAGCAGCATTTAAAAATGTATTTAATATTTACCCAATTTTAAGTATTTATACTTCTTATCTGGGGAATATCTAAAAAATAATCCAAATGTGATCAATTAGGAAATTACATTTTTTGACCATGGTATCCTGTCCTGGGTTTGTTCCTGCCTTGTGCCCTGTGCTAGCTGGCATAGTCTTCAGCACCCCCCGTGACTCTGATTAGGACTAAGTGGGTTAGAAAATGACTAACTAACATTTTGGTCAGTGATAGATAAGGGTTAAGAAAAAAACATTTATGGATTCAAGAGTACAACAGGTAATACAAGAGCTAAGATTTAGAAGGAATTTGGTTTCTGCTGCTTGTCTTTGATGAAGTCCTTGTGATAAACCACTGCTATGCTTATTTCAAGTTACAAAGACCAAAATCATTAAAAACCCTCCAAAATTAAAAACATGCCAATTGGTTATGTAAGTTTTTATTTGTTAAAGAAAATATTTAAAGAAAAGGGGAAGCAATAATTCAATAATTAAAGTATAAATACTAAAGTTAAAAATCACTAAAGGTAAAACAAGCCAAAAGAAGTATCAAATAAAAGAAACATTAAAATCAAGAAATTTGTATTACAAAATTTAAAGGCAAATCCCTGGTGAGAAGTAAAGCCAAAGTCTAAACTGAAAAATATCCAGTCAAAATAGTCGTAAATATATAAAATGAAGTAAAAATGTTTAAAAGCACAATAAAATTTTAAGAGAATCCTACCGTTAAAGACAAGAGGAGTAAGAGGCAAAGTAGTCAAAGTCTAATTAACTACAAAACAAAGTGCTGTGCCAAGCTAGAGTCTGTTGTGTAGCATTGTATAGTCCCTTCAGGTATGGTGCTGCCATAATGACTGCAGCACCTGAGACTGAATCTAAGAGGAGATCTCTGAGAACACAACTGGTGACAGGGGGGTGGAGGAAATCTATAAATCTCTCTCTATATAAAATCCAATGCCTGTCTGTCTGTATGTCTGTCCGCTTTTCATGAGAGAACTACTTAACGAATTTAGATTGGGTATTTTTCTATATAATTTGCTTGAACATTCCGGTTGATTTTGTGACTTCTCTCATTGCGCTAAGTATCATAATTCGCTTGCAGGAGTGATTTATTCGTGCTAATCCAAGACAGAGGCTGCAGGCCGAGGGGAGGGGAAAGTGTGATGTCAGGTGCGGGTTGGGCCCTCCTCACTCACGCGCCATCCTCTGTTCGAATTGCTCTACCTCTGACCACGTTTTGGAGTGGACCTTGCCTCCGCTTAGCTATTGATACCTGTTTGTTTATTGATTTTTAAAGTTTGTTCTGTTTCACTACTACGAGGGCAGAGCCACAGAAGGGGGCTAGTACAAAATAAAAATGAAAGAGGCCAATTAGACCAGAGAGAAGTACATAATGCAAAATATAATGTAAATTGGATGAGGGTTGGATGCAATCCATACAACTACAAACAGGTCAGTGTGGGTGTATTCTTTTCAAGTGATGGTTGTCAAACTTAGCTTGAAGAGACCTTTAATCCTGAAGACTCCTGCCAAAATCAATTACCAGAAAGTAAATGAAGTTGTTAGACAAGTTAACTGTTCCTTGAGTGACATTAATGTGGCAAAACAAACCAAACATAACCATATTGATAAAACACAAAATAGTTACATTTGATAGAGTTGAAGTGAAAATGATCTAGTCTGGGTAATGGTTCTGGATTGTAAAAGAAACATTGTGAACTTGTACCCGGACACAGACAGACACAGACTCAGAATGTTCCACAAACACACACGTTTATTAACGTTCAGCACAACAACACAGTGCAGAAACCCCACAATGCTCAGTCCTTATCTCTTTACTGTCCTCTGTCTCTTTTCGTCTGCCACCTACACTCCTCATTCGAAAGGTCTGTCTTCTTCTACCCGACTCCGGCTCCTTGAGTGGAGTGAGGCGGCCTCCTTTATACTGCACCAGAAAGTGCGCCAGGTGCTTCCTATTAACATCTGGCAGCACTTCCGGGTGTGGCGGAAGTGCTGCATGTGAGTTCAGCTCCTCTTCTGGCAGCACTTCCAGGCGTGGCGAAAGTGCTGTATGCCAAGGCTCCGGAGCTGTCCAAGCACCCCCTGGTGGTGGCCATGGACCCCCGCAGGGTTGAGCTTCTAAGCTCCAGTTCCATGGCCCTGATGTAAACCAGAGGCGCTGCCGTCTCGTGTTTCGGGGAAGGTACTGTTGGTGATATGTCCATTCCCCGGTCTTCTCCTCAAAAGGGTGTCCCGACTGGACAAGATCCCTGGTCATCCATCACAACATAAAACTTTTAATAATTAGGTGATGGAATCAAAGAAATATGGCTGTGTTCGGAAAAAATAATTACCTTCTAAAATTAGAAATTTTTAATGACCTAAAGAAAATTTTATTTTCTGATACTTTTCTACGATTGACTACTATGGCATCTGGCTGTAGCTTGATCTAGTGTTTTTTTTTTCAATGATGTGGTGCAGATATTTCTCTTGTGTGGCGGTAAAAAGTTTCATATTATGTGACCTTCATTACAAAAATTAGTATCATTACTACAAAGGCAAGAGATTCTAGGAAATGGTGAAAAAAGAGTAAAGTTTTTATTGTACTTGGTATTGAAAGAGCTGTATCATTTAAAAAGAAACATTTGTCTTGGATAATCAATGTAGGAAGTTAAGTCATACAGGGTAGGATGGTGAAAGATAAGAGGAAAAGAGGAAAATAAACACACTTTCACCCAGTCAGTAAAGGTGTCAGTGCTGGGCTTTGACTCCTTGCGTGATGGGTTGCTAGGGAACACACTCAGTGACAAGCTCTCCGCTCCTGTGCTTCTGGTAACTACAAAAAAGAAGACCAGGCAGCAACCTGATATTTAACTTTTGAACCACTGAAATCTAAAGCAAACCTTCAAAGGAAGAAAGAAAAAAAAAATAAGTTATTCAAGTTAGCAGATGTATTTCACATTTTTTTTCTCTCCCATATGCCACATTTTCTTCTTGACAGTTCATTTAATAAAAACTCAGAAAAAGCTTACAAATGCTTCATTTATAACCCCTGATCTGCAACAGCTTTTCTATTTTACGCACATCAAATAAGGTTATAGATGTTTACTTGTAAAATACATTTAATAACTCTGCTTTGATCATTTTGCAAGTCCCTGCTATCTATGGTATTTCTTCTAGTCAGCAGAAACTGAAATATTGACCACAGCTTTCCTTAGCAGAACCAATAGAATCAAAAAGTATACCGATAATATTGGAGATATTGAAAAAGAATAGTCTTTGTTTTTGTTGTTGTAATGTGTAAAGATGTGTAAAAATGTTAGGGTATGTCCATCAACACACATACACTCACTTATGAACTTGAGGCCAAATCTGAGTTCTGAAACTTTCACAGCTTTGAATGTGACAGGAAATTGGACTACTAAGACAAACAAAGGGACAACATGCAGACAAAGAGAGTTATACTGAAATTGAAATCCATGTGCAAAAGCATCTGGGATCATACTGTGTGCATTGCATGTGCCCAAAAATAACCCTTTGGGCAGAATAAACTGTTGGAGTAAATGTGGATGCAGGGATCATACCCTCTTCTGTGTATGCTTATGCCACCTCAGGCCAGTGTCCTGTATCTTTTCACAGGCAGCTGAAACTCATGGTCATGGGAAAAACCTATGAGTCAATGAGTGCTGGCCTTCTCCTATAAGGCAGTGGTTCCCAGACTCAGTCCTGGGATCTCTATGTGTTGTTTCAACCAGATTCACAATCAGTAATAATAATTAATCTCATTTAATTACCTGGTGTTTTTCTCTTCTCTTATTCTGCATTCAGAAAATCATAGCAATATGGCATTTACAAGGCATTTGAAACTATTTCTGTTGTTGCTATACCTTTAAATGCTTAACTCGATTTTTTGTTGTTTTCCTATTACTTAGCTCTTTTTCTGTGTAGCTTCCTCCATTCATTGTATCCTAATAATCACAATTAAAAACAAGCAGAGCAGACATCCAGGAATACAACACTGGATGATGAAAGATTGCAACTACTTCAGCCTTGCCCACTAATTAGTAATTATAAATAACCAGAACATCTGGAAAAGCAGAATGAAAATCAGATGGAAATATTGATAAAAAGTAAAAACGCAACCTTATCTGCATATAGCCACTTAGTATATTTTAATAAAAAATGACTAGACAAACTGTAGTTTTTCTACATTGACCCCAAAACTCAGAAACAGGGAATAAACAGCTCACTTAATTAGGGTAGGACTCCAAGTTAGTTGGAACAAAAAAATGTGGTCTCAGCAGGTCTCCGGGACCAAGTTTGAGAACCACTGCTATAATGCAAAGGTGTACATTTTAGCAATGTTGGAAATGTGCAGCCTTATCAGAAGTGAGCTCAAAAAACAGCCCACATTATCATTGGCTTGAAAATAAATGTCATGAAATGCATGGGCGCTCTGTTCCAGGGGAGGTTTTCAATTCAAAGAAGACATACATTTTACCCAATGCAAGTTGTGAACATACAAAGTTATACAGTACTTGCTTTGTCTACTATGATCACTAACCCAGAAAACTCTAATCCTAATGGAAACAAGTACATTTTCCATGGATTTTTAATAGATCTAGCCATGCATGTTGCTGCAGCAGTAACAGGGTAATAGATGAGTAGACTAGACTTCATGGTCAGAGATAAATCCTGGCTTCCACACTGAATCTCAGTATCACTAGTTGACCTGAACTATGTCCAAGTGATCCTCATGATCCACAGAAAGAAAAATGGAGTAGAGGCCACTTGGAACTGTAGCCCATAGGACACCCAAGTAAAACCTAGGTGAGGGCACTTAGCACAAAACCACATTAATCACATTAGCAAAACACACAGTGAAAAGTTTTCTTCCTTTTTAGTTTGGTGTATTTCCTGGTGTGTGGGTGTTCAGACCACAGTGTGTGTATGCATATACGAGGGATGTTCAAAAAGTCTCTGCACATTTTTTTAACTCTATTTATTTATCACTTTTGTACATAGTCAGCTTCATTTGCAATGCAATTTTACCAGCAACGTACAAACGTTTTTACGCCCAATTACTACTCTTCCCTCCATCACCGTTTTCAATGAAAATATGAAAGTGCGGAAACTTTTGAACATCCCTCGTATATATGTGTGTGTGTGTATATATAATATATATATATATATATATATATATATATATATATATATATATATATATATATATATATATATGTGTCTATTTATGCTTTTATTTATTTAAAAAGCTTCTGTAAACACCCAAATTTCCCCCTGGAAACAAATAAAGTTCTCTCTTCTTCTTTATCATCTTCTTCTTCTAAAAATCATTGACTGTAAGTCTCTAAGCAGTTAATAGGAATTCCAAGCACTGCTGATGTACACTTATACAGGTGAAGCATTGCATGGTTATCCTTTGAAACTGATTTTACTAAAGTGATGTATAGTATAAATATATGGATAAGATACACCGTCCATAAATCATATACTTAGAGCATAAATGAGTATGACGGGAGTTCTTCTACAAAATTGTCTCGCCCAAGATTGAAGTTAAGGTGAAAACGGTGTTTGCTGTGTTGCTCACCCCAAAGATATAGCAGTTGTTGATATCATCATAGTGCAGAAGGTAAAGAAGTGTATTCAGTATATCGCGTTTTGCATGCCTGATCCCAAGTCAAAGTCAGTGCTTTGCTTCATAATGAAAGATTGTGCTCCATAACAGTTTCATAATTGTCTTTCCCACACAAGCCACAAGAGGTGTCGTTCCGTTTCTCATAAATGAGTTTATTATTTATGTTGGCAGGCTCACTAGACTATTGTTTAATTTTGGATGTTTTTTTTTTCTAATCTAGCTTTCTCACACATGCAGAATGTACTAAATAGCAAAGTCACTCACACATTCACATTCATTCCCACTGAGACAATTAAGAGGTGCCAATTAATGTAACAAATGTGTCCCTTTGGGATGTGGGAGGAAAACCCATGCTGATAATGTGAGAACACACAAATGCCACAGAGTGACTGGATGGGAATGGAACCCTGACATCTGAAGGTTTGAGGGAGCATACCTAACCACCATAGCCTTTTGCAGTCTGCTAATTTGTCGATATGATCTGCACAAAAACAGCATATGATTAAACTGTTAGCAGGTTTTAAATTTTATAAAGAGCAGCATTAACTCAATCTTTGTTAAGGATTAATTAAAGCAAAGAGAAGTCAGGTAATCTGTATTGTAGCTTTTAGCTGTTTTCGGTGACAGGTTTAACAGTATAATGCAATATCCTCTAACCCAGAGGTCCCCAACTCCGGTCCTGGAAGACCACAGTGGCTGCAGGTTTTCATTCTAACCCTTTTCTTAATTGGTGACCAGTCTTTTTCCTTTCATTTTAATTGACTTGTTTTTTAAGATTTGTTTCCCTGAATTTCTTCATCATTTTTCTTATTTGCTTCATTTCTTTCTTTAAATGGCACCCAAACAGAAATGAAATGAGAAGTAAGCGAGGCAACAGAAGACCTACTAAGTCAGGGCCTCAAACTACAACCAATTGCACTCCAACCAGTTGCTTAATTAGGCTCTTATATCTTGTTGTTAAGTAAACCCGTTCTTTGATTACTTGGCTTGTTGCTGCTCTCATTGTGTAATAGTAGACATTTCTAAAATTGTTGATTTTCTCTTTCTAAGAGCTTTGTTAAAATGGTTTGGGGACCTGAGCAAATCGGCATTCCTGAGACTTTCATCTTTCTTTATTATCAGATATTGTATGACGGACACATTTTGCTGGTCATGTTTTGGCTCATTTTGTATCTCATTATTGTTTGGCTGCTAATTAAGGAAAAAGAAACAATTAAGGCGTCTGAGTCTTCAAGAGCAAGTCAAATAAAATGAATTCAAAAGAAGTCAATTAGAAGCAAAAACAGGTCACTAATTAAGGAAAGGGTTAGAATTGAAACCCCCAGCCTCTGTGGTCCTCCAGTACTGGAGGTGGACACCACTGCTCTAACCCATGACATAGTAAAAGAAGGCATTGAAAAGTACTGTTAACAGAAGCGGGAAAACCAGTCCGAAAAAATGCTTTTATAGAAATTTCTGAAGAGATATGTTCAGTAGTAAAACCGAAAGTGAACAAAAGACCATCAAATCCAAACAACTGTTAAAGTTTGTCTACTCAAATGTGGATTTAAAAGTAAAACATTCAGGAAATGTAACAAGGTGAGATGGAGTGCAAAATAAAACATGTCCATAAACTCAATATATCAACCCAAAAAATACCTGCATGTGCAGATGAAGAAAACTCTATTCCAAAGAGTGCTTCAGGATTTTCCAGGCTGAAGGTTTACATTGTGAAATGTTATGTGAGAAAGTAAAGTACATGTTAGTTGTGGCTGTGTCCATCATCTCAAAAAGTGAACATGGAATGTGGTTTAACAATAATGAACTTGAGTGATCAACCCTTCAGGTTAGGGTCTACATAATTACTATCAGTTTTCAAGTTTATAGGTTTACTATCACATGTGTCCAGAAAACCCAACAAAATTGTTGCATATTATTGCACTAATTCTTCTCAACATTACATTGTAGTGAAATGCAATACAATATGGTGTAATATATAGCATAACGTTCTCATACTTGATTAATGTAATACGGGCCTGCAAGTTAGCAGGAGTCAATGCCATTTTAGACAAAATCACCATTTGTGAAATGCAGACTTTCCATAGAAAAACAATAAACACACCACTACAACACATAAGAGGGAATGAGTACATTGTGTATTAGAGTTATATATTTTCAAGATAGGTGAACAGGCACTTTGAGGTGTAACTGAATGAAGAAAGCTGTCCATGGACAAAAGTCATAAATGATGCCATGGCTGTATTTAAGAATGGATTCAGTTACTGTATGCCAATAACATTTACTAAATGTATGTACTCAAAATCAAGGATGTAGCAAACCACAGGCTATCTTGGCAGCATCGTATGTGCATAATAGACCTATGCAACATTCTTTCAAACATCTGTCATGAAACCATTTCATTAGTGTATTCATGCATTTCCTGAACCCGTTTAGTCCAGTTCAAGACTGTGGGAAATTGCAGACTATCCCAGCCATACTGGGCACAACTCAGACATGAAATTTGAACTAGATACCAGGCTGAACCAGGGCATATTCATGATGCCACACGCATACATTCATTCATATAGGGGACAATTTAAATCCACCAATTATTTTAACTGGTGAGTTGGAAGCAGAAATTCAGTACCCAAAGAAAAACCCTGAAGATGTAAGGACAATGTGCATGTCGATTTGATATTATCAAATTCCTATCCTTGATCCTAACACAGCTATATAGGAGTGTTAACCAGTACACCACCATGCTACCTGGTTCGATATGAAAATGAAAAAAAAATTGTTCTCACCAATTTAATCAATTCAGTGAAGCTGTAAATCTAACTTGAATCATTTTATGTAGTAGTGCCAGACAGTTTACACTACAGATGTATTGATATTTAAAAAAATATTTCCAGTATCTAATAACCATGTAAGACAGAGTAAAACTTCTGGTGCAGTATCTTTAATATCTGTACTCATTGAAAGAAAAGGGGAATACCTGTGTTTCAGGTGCTTCTGTCAGATGCAAACAATCCTGCAAATACAACAGCTCAATCAAAAAGGGTGTCCTTTGATTCCCTTGACAACATTTCCCGCATAGCTGCACAGTCTCAACAAAAGCAAGAACAATCTTTACAGTGACAAAATGAAAATAAATATCTTGCAGTGAAAGCTATTTACTCATTTTCTTTTCTTTATAATGACTACAATTTGTGGATTTCCAGCTGTGATTTCTGGTGACTCTTCCATAATTCCTCACTTTGATTAGCTCATGACAGGCCACTGCTGAGTACTAACAGCTCAGGAAAAAGTCAAAATCTGTTAAAGAAACTGAAAATGAGAGCTTAATGCGTCATTGCTTCTTCAGTTATTGCTAAACAAATATTTTTTCATATTTCAGTTTTTCAGATTGAGAGAGTAGTCTGTTTTAATGTTCTAAATCATTTTTTTGCTAATCTGGCTTAATGGAGAATCAGACCTTAAGAAATGCTGCAGTTTCTGGTGATTATTAAATATGCAGTTTTTAGTCCTCAGGAGCAGAAGTCTTGTTTTTTTTATTTCAGTTCTACCCTTCTGTCAGTACTGCATTTCCTCTTTGGTTGAATAAAACCACAGGCTTTTAAAAGAATCACACACTCTTCCAACAGCAACAAGCACAAAGTCCTAACTAGACCTAAAGCAGAAGAAATTTGTCTAATTTGGAATGTGGACATTCAATAGAATCTTTTCTTTGTCTAAATGTAATAATGTGTTTTTTAAAAAATAAACCAATCTACTCCCCCAAACTAAGATGCCTTTCACTACTTTCATTATGACCAAATTTATTTTTCTATGATTCACTTTCCATTAGAAAAGTGTATTGTATACATTTACAAATACACTACAGTTAAAATAAACTACAAAATACACACATATATGTTATATAAAAAGTGAAAGCAGGAATTTAGAAATGTATACAAATGTATTAAAAATAAAAAACTGAAATATCGCATGGAAAGTATTCAAACCTTTTACTCATTACTAAGTTGAAGCATTCTTGGTACTGATTACGATCCGTCTTCTTATGTATGATGCAACACTACATAAACTTGGAATTGAGGATTTTCTGCCATTCTTCTCTGCAGATCCTCTCAAGCTCTGTCAGTTTGGATGTAGAACGTAGGCAGAGAACTATTTTCAGGTCTCTCCAGAGATGATCGATTAGATTCATGTTCAGGCTCTGGCTGGGCAACTTAAGGACCTTCCCACAATTGTCCCTAAGCCACTCCTATGTTGTCTTTGCTATGTGCTTAGGGTCATTGTCCTGCTGGAAGGTGAACCTTTAGCCCAGTCTAAAGGATATCTCTGTACTTTGCTCTTTTCAGCTTTCCTTCAACCCTGTCCAATCTCGCAGTCCTTGATGATGACAAAAATCCACACAGTATGATGCCTCCATCACTGTTCTTCACTGCTAGAATGGTGTCTGATATCCTCTAGACATGATACTAATCTTGGTTTCATCAGACCAGGGAATCCAAAATCCATAATTGTGGGTGAAATGCAAGATAAAGCGTCTCACTGATTGATGTGTTCTCATTGATTCAGTGTATTTTGTTCTGGCATACTGATATCTGCTTATCATTAGGTGTTTTTAAATAAGTGAAACAGCATTATTATGTGCTATTATTGTTATTTGAACTTAAAATAAAAATGTTAAAAACAGTAAGTAAAATTTCCTCTTTGTTGATCACTTTATTTTGGGAGAAGTTGTCATAAGCACGACAAAGACCCACACAAAAAAAGGTTTGGGGCAGCCACCCGTATATTGTTCCTGGCTGCAATGGATAATTGTTAGGTACAGATTTATGCAGGTTTGAGTCCACAACTGAACTGATTTGGTGGCACAAAGATGGCGGGTTTAAGGGAGCGCGGAAGAAGTGATGTCATCACTGGGCCCGGAACCAGAAGTGGTGTCATTGGGGCCAGAAGTGGAAGTGATGTCATTGGGCCCAGGACCAGAAATAGCGTCATCAGTGGGGGAAGGAACCAGAAGAGGCGTCATTGGGGCCAGGCAGAATTTCCCGTAACTGGTCTGCAAAGAAGTGAGAAAAAGAGTTAGTGCAGTCTGCCACTCACTGGTCCGGCATGGAATTACTCTCATTCAGGCCCTTTAGCTGCCTCCCATGCACACGTGTGTGACAGAGTACAGTATAATCTCAAATTACTGAACAGAACAAGATTGGGGTAAATTTACTTTTGAAAAGTTGCCACAGGGCAAATAGGGTGAAAAAGGTTGGGAACTCCTGATATACATGAAACACTGGCTTAAATATCATCAGACTAATGATGTCATGCAACCTTACATTGAACGAAGTGGATCTTGGCCACAAATCCTAAAAATGGCACCCCCCACAAAAAAAAAACCAGATGCCATCATGACAATTTTAAAACATAATGAAAAAATATTAACTCAGAAACAGAAAACAAAAGTGGAAATACACTCTATCCAGGCAAAATCCCCAATAAAAAAATGACAGATCCAAAACAACAAAAGTGTATTAAACCAAGAAAAATATGTACAGTGCTGACACTCATAATCAATTGATGTCAACTTTTGTTCACTTGAAAAAAATAATATACAGTAATCCCTCGCTATATCGCGCCTCGCCTTTCGCGGCTTCACTCTATCGCGGATTTTATATGTAAGCATATTTAAATATATATCGTGGATTTTTTGCTGGTTCGCGGATTTCTGCGGACAATGGGTCTTTTAATTTCTGGTACGTGCTTCCTCAGTTGGTTTGCCCAGTTGATTTCATACAAGGGACGCAATTGGCAGATGGCTGAGAAGCTACCCAACTTACTTTTCTCTCTCTCTTGCGCTGACTTTCTCTGATCCTGACGTAGGGGGATTGAGCAGGAGGGCTGTTCGCACACCTAGACGATACGGACGCTCGTCAAAAAATGCTGAAAGATTATCTTCACTTTGCTCCCTTCTGTGTAGCTGCTTCGTGAAGCGACATGCTGCACGGTGCTTCGCATACTTAAAAGCACGAAGGGCACGTATTGATTTTTGGTTGTTTGTTTTTATCTGTCTCTCTCTCTCTTTCTCTGCTCCTGACGAGGGGGTGTGAGCTGCCGCCTTCAACTGCTTTGTGCCGTGGTGCTTCGCATACTTAAAAGCCAAACAGCCCTATTGATTTGTTTGCTTTTCTCTATCTCTCTGACATTATCTGCTCCTGACGCGCACTCCTTTGAAGAGGAAGATATGTTTGCATTCTTTTAATTGTGAGACGGAACTGTCATCTCTGTCTTGTCATGGAGCACAGTTTAAACTTTTGAAAAAGAGACAAATGTTTGTTTGCAGTGTTTGAATAACGTTCCTGTCTCTCTACAACCTCCTGTGTTTCTGTGCAAATCTGTGACCCAAGCATGACAATATAAAAATAACCATATAAACATATGGTTTCTACTTCACGGATTTTCACCTTTCGCGGGGGGGTCTGGAACGCAACCCTCGCGATGGAGGATGGATTACTGTACTCTTAACTCAAAAATTACAAAGTAGTAACTGTATTTAAAAATGCAAAGTAAATAATGTGGACGCTAGGTGGCACTGTTGCCCTTTTAAACAGACAGACACTCAGGACACCAGGTAAAAGCACCAAGAAGATCTTTTAATAATTCTCTTCTTTAAACAGTGCTCCCCAGGCACCACAGCCACCATATGCAATCAAATACGTTAACACCAATATTCTTCTCTCTCTTTCTCCTCCACACCTCCCAGCAAACCTTGTCCACCACCACCCAACTCTGGCTCCCCTGCTGTGTCTTCAGCAATTCTTTAAATAGTCCTCAACCCAGAAATGCTTCTGTTCTTTCTCTCACATGACTTCTAGCACTTCCAGGTCAGAAGGAAAACTTAAGTTGTTTAATCAGCCTGGAAGTACTTTGGGGCTTCCGTCCTCATGACCGGGTGATAGGAAAGATATGACTCCCCAGGTTCTCTCACAGCATCCCCTGGCGGCACCCACGGTACCCAGCAGGGCTATGATATAAAACTACATGTCCCCTGGTGTCCTGCGGGAATCCGGAGCACCGCTACACTGCCGGGAAGCTGCCATCTAAAGTCTTGGGGGAAGTAGTGCCCCAAAGAGGTTGCCTTCCCCCATCCTTCCACTCTGTGGGCATCCTGGCCGTCTATCACAATAAGGTGCAAGCCAAATAGAAATATTTTATTTGCTACTATTTCATAATAGCGTTTTGTCTATCTCAACCCAAGACATCTTCATCCAATTGCCAGTATTGTTAAAATATACCCTCTTTCTTCATCTTGAATAGTCTGTCATACTGCCCTGACTATTTTCTGGTCTTTTAGACTTGTACATTTTGTAAGTTTTTGGAGAAATCTTAATAAGTCAACCCACTACATTGATTGGTCCGGAGGTGTTCACCACACAACACTGAAGTCTAATCTCCAAGAACATTTTTTTTAGCTCTTCAGGCTATGTAACCCGTTATTCTGATCACAGCTGGACTGATGAGTGTTATACGCTCAGGTCCAGGCTAGGACCACCCAGAAGCCTGGCACAGAGCTAACATTTTACAATTTATATACCATCTTGCAATGTTAAACTTGGAACATAACAAACTTTTGTGTCACAGATAATTTAACACAGGTGTTTAAAAATTTTAAATACCAGTGTGGCTGATGGGTTTAGTTTGAATCAATTAATTATTTAGATATTAATTTCTTCTGTTAACTTAATTTCTTATTTGATTAGATGGCTTGGCATTTCTGTCTTTTTGTGAAATCAAGAACATACAGCAGTTTAGGCATCCTTTATGAAGTGTTTATGTGCACAAAATTACCATACATAAATATTTTAGCATATATCATGATAAACATTATCTTAACCTATGACCAGTCTCACAGTTTTTAGTATTAATAGCTTGTATCTTAAACTACTTTAGGCTGATGCCTGACTCAGTTGGCATTGTTGGCATAGAGTTTTGTTTGGATTTGCTCTTCAATCCCAAAGACATGCTGTATATGCTATTAAAAATGTCAACTACAAATGGCCAATGCTGCAGTCAGACTTGATTTCTGACCTGTATTTAATGCCTACAGGATAGGATCTAGCTCCTGGCAAACTTGTAAAGGACTGATAATGCATGGGATATTTGGCAATTAGCATTTGTTCAGTGCATCCTGCTGCTTTGCTTCCCATGCTACAGCATATCAGATTTGCAGAGTTTGACATTGAAACAAATATTGTGTGGCCCACTCGTACTGAGCTGTGATCTCTGATCTAATGTCACAGAGAAAATGAAAGAAGTTGAACTACACATGTGCACAGAAATTACTTTGTACTTTTTTATGAATATGTTGCATTCATTTCATTTAAAAATGTTAGGCCATTTCCTATTTATTTCAGTATTAAAATTTGTGAAGCATAGAAAAAAAATCTATCTAAAAGAACAATGATGTAATTTGAGTTTATGTTTGTTTATAATGTGCTATGCAGCTAAGTATTTGCCGAGTTTTTTTCTATTAATTTTTGAATGATCTTCATTTTTTTATTACTTTGATCTGTCATTTGAAAAAGTGTTACCTACATGAGCTGACTAAAAGGCAATATGCTGCAAAAAGTATATACTATACACTTACAGCCTTCTTCTTGCTGTTGAAAAAGCAAGTTGAAGCCCACATAAATGGTCTTAACTCATTTCTTTATTTCAAATATGACCAATATTTTCTAAAGTACATTAAAACAGTGGAAATATTTTATTATCAAACTGCTGTCTTAATTGTACTTGTTAAAACTCTCCAAAAAAGTGTCACTAAATGTCACTGAAGGCAATATTACACATATTCTACACTTTTGTTATTCCAGCAGATCTCTTAATGCACATGGAGGAGTTTGTCACCCAGAGGCGTAGCTGGGGTTTTCAGCGCCAGGGGACAACCCGGGGACAACTGAAGATTTCGTGCCCCCTCCTGTTTGCCAAAATGCAATGGGGAAGGAAAATTTGGCGCCCCCTGGATGTTGCGCCCGGGGACAGATGTCCCCCCTTGCCCCCCCCAGCTATGCCACTGTTGTCAGCATGTCTTTGCCATAAGTATGTTTTGTGTAAATTAAAAAAAATAAATAAATAAAATATATATATATATATTGTGACAGATGGCCAGGGCCCATGCCTGGCCGGAACACCCCTGCACCATGTATACCAGGGGGACAAGGGTGGGAAATCCAGTATCTCCCCCTGGACGGTAGAAGGCAGCCTCCCTGGGTTTGCAGCGGTGCCTCGGACTTCCCCAGGGCTTCATGGTGGTTGGAGTTCTGTGCAGCCCTGTTGGGTTCTGCAGGCACCGCCAGGGGATGCTGCAGCAGGAGCTGCTGGCCCCTTTTGGGCACTGGTTTCGCTTTACCCGGAAGTGCAGCCGGATGTCGGCAATCAAGCACCTGGAGCACTTCCGGGTGCCCAATAAAAAGAGCCAGCGACCACCACTCAGTGGCCAGAATCAGGAGGAAGAGGCCGAGGTTGCCAGGGAGGAATGGTGGTGGAAGAAAACTGTGTTTATTTGTGAGTTTTGGATTGCTGTGCTTTGGGACTATGTTGTGGCTGGAGGGATTACGGGGAAGACTTGCCCTCCAGCTGAGGAAAAATAATTTGTTTATTTTATTTTACCCGTGCCTTCCATGTGAATCTGTGTTGGGCGCAATATAGCACCTTTTCTTACTATATATTGTGGAAAGCAGCCCGGACACAAACAGGCAGATACCGATGGTTCAAACCCAAGTACACGTTTATTATACATTATTTACACAAAGTGTAGCATGCACAACCCAGTGCCAATGCACCAAGCACCCTAAATCCTGTCCTGGCCTCTCAACAATGCCTCTTCTCCTGACCACCTCCACTCCTCTCCACCAAGCTCCGTCCTCTTCCACCCGACTCCAGCTATTGAATGGAGGGAGGCGGCCTCTTTTATGTTCACCCAGATGTGCTTCAGGTGCCTCCCGATGAACTTCCGCCACACCAGGAAGTGCCGGCTAAGCACCCAGAAGCACTCCAGGTGTCCTTGGTATTCTTTCCGCCAGCACCTCCGGGTGTGGCGTAAGTGCTGACATCCAGGGCCCTTCAGGCATTCGGGTGCCTCCTGGCGGTGACTATGGGCCCCTACACGGTTGAGCTTCCATGCTCTGTTCCCGTGGTCCCCATACCAACTAGGGCAGCTGCCCCCACATGGGCCAGAGGAGGCGTTCTCCCTCTTCCGGTCCTTCCGGGCATCCCCAGCCGCTCGCCGCAATATATATATTATCAAACTGCTGTCTTAATTGTACTTATTAAAACTCTCTAAAAAAGTGTTTACAACACTAAATGTCACAGAAGGCAAATTCCAGAATTGTTTTTAAGCTTGCTTCATTTGGCAGTCATTTAAAAGGAGAATGATTTACATGAAGCTTATGTGGATGGTTAACAACCCCTTAATTTTTTTAAAATTTATTTATTATTTTCTGCTTTGCTATTGTTATGTAGATGGTTAATAGCCCATTATTATTTTTTTTTATTTATTATTTTCTACTTTACTATTGTTAGCTTTCTCTTTACTTTATATCATTGTTCACTTCTTAGTACCTCATGTTATTATTACTATAATTATTTGTATCATATTGTTTTCTGTTACTGTTATTGCTATTCATATATTTTATTTTTCTAACTGCTTCATTTCTCATTTTTCACACCATTTTAGTCCTATCCATTCACTATTTTACTAGGAGTATACACAGTAATTACAGTCTGCTGTTATCTATAGCAAGTAATCGGTCATTGGGAGGAACTGTGTGTTCCAGAGGTGCGGTGTCACTGGCACTGTCAAGAGTTTGACCTTAGCATCATTTGGGAGGCAAGATTGCCAATATTATAGTTTTTATTATGATATTTAGTGGAATGCACTATCACTGACAATGTCTTGTAGTGGGAAACATATAACTTGAATAAATGTGTGCAGCATTCCCGTTAAGCCTTACTCTAGTACAACACATTCAGCTGACTATTTCAAAAATATTTACAAATGTAGGAGCAATCTGCAGCATGGAGGAAAACATTTAACGAGATGCTAGTAGGTGGCCATCTCATTAGCTATCACTAGAAGAGAGACCTTTAACATTGTTAAAATGAATATAGTATCTTTCAACAGTTCTGATTTCTTCTTCTGCGTAATCCCATTTACACTAGCAAATCCTTTTTCAAAAAGTGATAAGACCATATATTTAAAATGATGACAGAGTGTATCATGGAGTTACTTGACTTCCAACTTTACTACTAGGGTGCAAGCATTTGTAATTTGAGACAATAATAAGAGTTAAAAGGTATTGGGAATGCACCTGCTTGGTTGGCCTTGGAAAGAAGGTCTTCCTCAAAATTTCTCTTGGTATGCCTTGTATCACCACCACTGTAGGCTACATGTTAAGCTCATGGTTAAAATACAGATCTGCCTCTTTAAAACTATGTTCACTGTGCAGCTCAGTTCAGATTTATTTACTCATATGTGACACAGACCAGACATTGGGACATATATGTCACTTACCTATGTTTGAATACTTTATTTGGCATTTTGTTGTTTCTTTGAATATTTATACTCTCCAAGTGGACATTCTGAGGGTCACCTCCTTGGGGCAGTCTGATGCAGTTTGCCATTACAGTACTGGCTGTTGCCAGCTAATAAAACCCACTTGCTGTATATGTTTCTGACCAGAACTGGTGCATCTCAATCATGTATTTTCAAAGATAGTCTGTGGTACAAGCATGAGAGAAACATTTCCATTGACTTTCTGAATTTATTACGATTCAAGATATACAGGTGCTGGTCATAAAATTAGAATATCATGACAAAGTTGATTTATTTCAGTAATTCCATTCCAAAAGTGAAACTTGTATATTAGATTCATTCATTACACACAGACTGATGTATTTCAAATGTTTATTTCTTTTAATGTTGATGATTATAACTGACAACTAATGGAAGTCCCAAATTCAGTATCTCGGAAAATTAGAATATTGTGAAAAGGTTCAATATTGAAGACACCTGGTGCCACATTTAATCAGCTAATTAACTCAAAACATCTGCAAAAGCCTTTAAATGGTCTCTCAGTCTAGTTCTGTAGGCTACACAATCATGGGGAAGACTGCTGACTTGACAGTTGTCCAAAAGACGACCATTGACACCTTGCACAAGGAGGGCAAGACACAAACGGTCATTGCTAAAGAGGCTGGCTGTCCACATAGCTCTGTGTCCAAGCACATTAATAGAGAGGCGAAGGGAAGGACAAGATGTGGTAGAAAAAAGTGTACAAGCAATATGGATAACCGCACCCTGGAGAGGATTGTGAAACAAAACCCATTCAAAAATGTGGGGGAGATTCACAAAGAGTGGACTGCAGCTGAAGTCAGTACTTCAAGAACCACCATGCACAGACTTATGCAAGACATGGGTTTCAGCTGTCACATTCCTTGTGTCAAGCCACTCTTGAACAAGAGACAGCGTCAGAAGCATCTCGCCTGGGCTAAAGACAAAAAGGACTGGACTGCTGCTTTCTGATGAAAGTAAATTTTGCATTTCCTTTGGAAATCAAGGTCCCAGAGTCTGGAGGAAGAGAGGAGAGGCACAGAATCCACGTTGCGTGAGGTCCAGTGTAAAGTTTCCACAGTCAGTGATAGTTTGGGGTGCCATGTCATCTGCTGGTGTTGGTTCATTATGTTTTCTGAGGTCCAAGGTCAACGCTACCGTCTACCAGGAAGTTTTAGAGCACTTCATGCTTCCTGCTGCTGACGAACTTTATGGAGATGCAGATTTCATTTTCCAACAGGACCTGGCACCTGCACACAGTGCCAAAGCTACCAGTACCTGGTTTAAGGACCATGGTATCCCTGTTCTTGATTGCCCAGCAAACTCGCCTGACCTTAACCCCATAGATTTTCTATGGGGTATTGTGAAGAGGAAGATGCAATACGCCAGACCCAACAATTCAGAAGAGCTGAAGGCCACTATCAGAGCAACATGGGCTCTCATAACACCTGAGCAGTGCCACAGACTGATCGACTCCATGCCACGCCGCATTGCTGCAGTAATCCAGGCCAAAGGAGCCCCAAGTAAATATTGAGTGCTGTACATGCTCATACTTTTCATGTTCATACCTTTCAGTTGGCCAACATTTCTAAAAATCCTTTTTTTGCATTGGTCTTAATTGATATTCTAATTTTCCGAGATACTGAATTTGAGACTTTCATTAGTTGTCAGTTATAATCATCAACATTAAAAGAAATAAACATTTGAAAGACATCAGTCTGTGTGTAATGAATGAATCTAATATACAAGTTTCACTTTTTGAATGGAATTACTGAAATAAATCAACTTTGTCATGATATTCTAATTTTATGACCAGCACCTGTACATTTGTAAATACTAATATTAGATTTGTATCACGTATGAAATTGTTTGGATAGTTAAACAAAAAATTAGATATGAGCTAAAAATTGAGTCACTTCTAGATGCAGTATCAATGCAAACTTAGTGACCGGTAGTAAATTATAAACCAAAACACATCCAGTGTAAACTTTACAACTCAATTTTACTTTTGCAATTTTTTTTTCCTTGAAGATTTTTTGGGGTGCATCACACCTGCAACTTTAGGACTGGGACAATTGACTTAATGCCCCATAAACTGCTGCTATGATGTATATCATATAATAAGTATTACTTATGAGGTTCCTTATGGATTGGCCTACTCTGACATACCCTAAGCTTAGTACACTCATTCAGAATGATACACACACATACCTTATCCACTTAAGAACTGATTATGAGTGATGAATGCACAGTCTATTACTACTTTGTACGCCACATAGGGACTTTGGCTTGAATGATCCTGGTGTACTCTAGACACTGAAGGTTGACACACTTTGGTCCCCAGAGGTACTGTAGACACCAAATGATTATACACCTTTGTTAAAGCTACTTACACTAATGGTGGATTACTCCCTTCCATACTACACTATTGGAGGTGTCCCTCCTCAGCTACTAAACCTGTGGGAAAGAAACACTTATCTTTAAACTTCACGTGTCATGACTGGGGGAGTTTCTCAAAATTCCAAAATGAGTTCTTCAAAATAACTAGCAGACAGGTCCTCAAAAAATTCACAAAAATTGTGGCAAAAAGCTCCAAACCGTCACGGTCAACCTTTGACTTGTTTAACAAAAATGGCAAACTCTGAACTTTAACAAAATAAAAGATTTATTCCACAAAAGCTCTGCATTACAAAAGCCACAGCGGAGCAAAAAAAAAGGCCCAAAAGGAGTTACCTTCATAAAATAGGCAAACAGGCAAAATTCACAAAAACACAAATCGACAGAGTGAGAGGTCAAAACAGAGCATAATGGTCAAACCTTAATGGTGAAAAACAGATGGCCTGGCCCCTTGGGGAACCACCCACAAAATACAAGCAACATTGTAGAACATGCATGGACACACAGAAATGAAATAATACACAAAACAAAACTTGATTACATCTTGCCTGAAGAAGGTGCCTGAGTTGCCTCGAAAGCTTGCATATTGTAATCTTTTTAGTTAGCCAATAAAAGGTGTCATTTTGCTTGGCTTTTCTCTACATTCATAATGGCTAACATGGTACAACACCCTAGTACTACACAAAACTAATAAACACATTGAATAATGCAAATAATAAACATAAATAACAATATTACGTAAACAAGATGATCAAACATGAACAAAAAAAGACATGAAAAAGCTCTGATTGAAACTTAACACCAGGTACCTTGCATTTACTTTATTAATTCAATCAGTCAAAATATGAAGGTAAAGAAATTTAAAAGCAAAGTAATAATTACTGAAATAGAATAATAGTAGTAGAAAATAGAAATTTCAAAGATAATATAAATTAATAGAAATATCTACATATAAAGCCCTAATAAAAATACGCCATTGTTTTAGGGTCAAAAAGCTTAAACAATTATTTCAAAAAAGGATATGAAACCCTGCAGTGGGCTGGCACCCTGCCCAGGGATTTGTTCCTGCCTTGTGCCCTGTGTTGGCTGGGATTGGCTCCAGCAGACCCCCGTGACCCTGTGTTAGGATATAGCGGGTTGGATAATGGATGGATGGATGGATGGATGTATATGAAAGCTGAAGAGTAGCCTCAAAGGAAACATCTGCGTCAGGAAAGAAGCTTGTCTTCTGGGCAGCTTGTTTTGATTTAGAAGTCAGGTTGATGCATGGGGAACATCTTCAGTGTTATGGTGGATGGTTCTCTCTCACCCACAGATGGCCCGTCCTTTACGCCAAGTGGCACATGTGGGGTTTTCTGGATGCCATGATGTTACACCAAGATAACTGGCTAACTACTCAGTTGATGTACAGCCTGTCCCTAAAGCTTTAATCATCAAAATATGTACAAGCATCTTATCTTGTCAGGATTGTTTACTTACAGTATGCTGTGTCTAGTTCTCTTGGGATAAATATGCTCCATCTAGCATATGAGCCATAAATTGACTGGTCCTTCTAAAAAATATAAAACATATTAAATAAATTCTCAGTGAAGCTTTATATAAAAACAGTGAGTTATATCTACATTTGTAGGTAAAGAGAGATCAGAGTTCAATTAAAGTTCACCATAGCTTGTCTGGGCAAACTTTGCAAAAAAAAAGAAATAGATGATAAGAAAAATGTCTGCAGTCACAAAATGGTGATTTTTATCTCTCCAGGATATTATATATATAAAATATGCACACATCTTTCTGGATTAAAATTACCCACAATATGACAGGAACTGGGCTTTAATTGTGAACAGTACAGTGTTGGTTCTTGTATCACTAATTCATATATTTTAAAACTGTCCCAAACTAGGATAATATTGGAAGAAACTATTGGAAATTTGAATACTAAGTTGTTAGCTTCTCAACTGATAATAATAATAATAATAATAATAATAATAATGATACCTTTTAATTTTCCTTAAATAAAAATGGTAGGGTGGCATGGTGGCGCAGTAGTAGCGCTGCTACCTCGCAGTAAGGGTCCGGGTCCTCCCTGCGTGGAGTTTGCATGTTCTCCCTGTGTCTGCGTGGGTTTCCTCTGGGTGCTCTGGTTTCCTCCCACAGTCCGAAGACATGCAGGTTAGGTGCATTGGCGATCCTAAATTGTCCCTAGTGTGTGTGTGTGTGTGTCCTGCGGTGGGCTGGCGCCCTGCCCAGGGTTTGTTCCTGCCTTGCGCCCTGTGTTGGCTGGGATTGGCTCCAGCAGACCCCCGTGACCCTGTGTTAGGATATAGCGGGTTGGATAATGACTGACTGACTAAAATGGTCATAATATATAACTTGTTATATTATCTAAAAGTACAAAAAATCTTTTTTGTGTGTTAAGTATTTACAAAAATTGAAAAACAATTTTATTCTAGAATAAGTCTTCAGGGCTTCTGCCTTCATTTCTATAATGTCTGGTATTTAACTTAATACAAGGAAGTATGACATATAATGGTATTTTTGGTATCAAACAGGGTAAGAGTAGATTTCAAACATTTACTCTGAAAATGTATCTTAATTCTTTCTTGCATGTGTTGCAATGAATCTATTTATGAGTAGATTGCTTTTTCCTCATATAACATTGCATGTTTGATATAAATAAAATAAAATAAAAGTGCTGCAGTGGGCTGGCGCTCTGCCCAGGGTTTGTTTCCTGCCTTGCGCCCTGTGTTGGCTGGGATTGGCTCCAGCAGACCCCCGTGACCCTGTGTTAGGATATAGCGGGTTGGATAATTTTTGGATGGATGAAAATAAAAGTGTAATTTGGCATGTATTTTTCCCAAAATGATAAGTATTATTTCTTCCACTCAAATAAAAATATCCACACCTGTCCTTTGGCTTATCTCTTTGGGCTATTTTATCTCATTAAACCCTCATCTCGATTGCAGTATTGAGGAAATGTTCATACCCCTACACAAGTTAAAGATATTTAATGGTTTATTGGTTTATACAAAACACATCTCTCTATATTTATGACACATGTGATATAAGCCTATGAGATAGATAGATAGATAGATAGATAGATAGATAGATAGATAGATAGATAGATAGATAGATAGATAGATAGATAGATAGATAGATAGATAGATAGATAGATAGATAGATAGATAGATAGATAGATAGATAGATAGATAGATAGATAGATAGATACTTTATTAATCCCGAATGACAAACAATTCAAAATGCACCTTGCAGGTTAAGTAAATATGCTACAAATACAAAAAACAAAAAGTTTGAATTTACAAGTTACCTTAAAAAAGTATAAGCTCGTGCATTATTAAGACATGTTGTATAAGGAAATAAACCTCCTCTTATTAGAAAATGGTTTTAATAACAAATGTGCATTTCACTGTGCTTTAAAATAGCATACATCACTTTCAAAAACTTTTGTTGTATTTTGTAATAGCTATCAATTTGTAAAACTCCTGATTGCAGCTAAAGAAGAAATGTAACTACTACTGAATGCTCCTAATATTGGTGCAGTGGTTTCCAAAATGAGTTATAAAATGCTTTCAGGCTTTAATGACAAACCATAACACATAAGATCTCATGGACGTCACTGTAGTTTATTATTTGTGACACAGCCGTAACAGGTCATTTGAGTCTCAATAGGCAGCAAGCGGCTAAATGCATGAAACGCTGAGTACTTTTAAAGTAATGCATACATATGAAGCTATGAAGTGAGATTTTTCATACACATATTAAAATGTGAGTATATAAATTCAATGTAGTTTTACAGAAAAAAATGTATCCATGATTTCACTGACTTTATATAGATAGGCATTATTATCTGCCACAAAGAGTACATTAAAATTTCATCACATAAATTCAATAGCATAAATCTTTTTACTTGGAGTGTATATACAGAGAAATAAAAATTAATAACTTTTTCACAATTTAAAAGCTGATCCGTTCTCCACTTTAAGGAGATGTATTAAATTCATACTTTGTAAACAGCAATAAATCAGTAGAAAATATTTTGTTTTCATCCTGTAATAACAAAGTATTCATAAAATTGCCTGCTTTATGGATTCACTGCCAATATTTGGAGCACATATAGGACCTATAAGTAAGCTGAATTTCAGAATGCTTGAAACTCTGTTTAGAAAAGAAAGTATAAATGAATGTTTGTAACAATAATAAACATTATTAAATTACGTTTCTCATTCAGAGAGAGTACTGTAATTGAGTTAAAACATTGAGCAACTGAGTAACATAAAGGCAGCCCCTCACAACACTGATGATTACTTTAGCTCAGTGAGATGTGTTCTTTGTTTCTCACTCCTTGAAAAGACTGTCGAGGGGTGATTCCTGTCTTGGACCTAATGTTGCCAGAATGGACTTTGGTCCCCTCTAATAAAGAATCTGTGTTTCTCTATTTTCTGAGGGGAAAAAAAGTCACCCAAACTGGCTTACACTTACTGTCAGTGGGATAGTAAGACAAAGAAGCTTTGCATGATGTAACCTTTTTCCAGGATTTTATAGAAAAACATTTTATTTTTTCTATCTTCAAAATATAAAAAAATTGTATAATTATATAAACTACAAAGTTAGGGTCTTAGTTTTCCTCTTATAGAGGACTTTACTGAAATGAAAATTAGAAACAACAAATATTTGTAAAGGCCATGATTATTAGTCTTTCAATACAGTATGGATTGCAATTACTTTGAAAGTCAATTAGTATTATCTGTGTGTATGTGTTAGTGAGAATATATACTGTATATATATATATATATATATATATATATATATATATATATATATATATATACACAGTGGTGTGAAAAACTATTTGCCCCCTTCCTGATTTCTTATTCTTTTGCATGTTTGTCACACAAAATGTTTCTGATCATCAAACACATTTAACCATTAGTCAAATATAACACAAGTAAACACAAAATGCAGTTTGTAAATGGTGGTTTTTATTATTTAGGGAGAAAAAAAAATCCAAACCTACATGGCCCTGTGTGAAAAAGTAATTGCCCCCTGAACCTAATAACTGGTTGGGCCACCCTTAGCAGCAATAACTGCAATCAAGCGTTTGCGATAACTTGCAATGAGTCTTTTACAGCGCTCTGGAGGAATTTTGGCCCACTCATCTTTGCAAAATTGTTGTAATTCAGCTTTATTTGAGGGTTTTCTAGCATGAACCACCTTTTTAAGGTCATGCCATAGCATCTCAATTGGATTCAGGTCAGGACTTTGACTAGGCCACTCCAAAGTCTTCATTTTGTTTTTCTTCAGCCATTCAGAGGTGGATTTGCTGGTGTGTTTTGGGTCATTGTCCTGTTGCAGCACCCAAGATCGCTTCAGCTTGAGTTGACGAACAGATGGCCGAACATTCTCCTTCAGGATTTTTTGGTAGACAGTAGAATTCATGGTTCCATCTATCACAGCAAGCCTTCCAGGTCCTGAAGCAGCAAAACAACCCCAGACCATCACACTACCACCACCATATTTTACTGTTGGTATGATGTTCTTTTTCTGAAATGCTGTGTTTCTTTTACGCCAGATGTAACGGGACATTTGCCTTCCAAAAAGTTCAACTTTTGACTCATTAGTCCACAAGGTATTTTCCCAAAAGTCTTGGCAATCATTGAGATGTTTCTTAGCAAAATTGAGACGAGCCCTAGTGTTCTTTTTGCTTAACAGTGGTTTGCGTCTTGGAAATCTGCCATGCAGGCCGTTTTTGCCCAGTCTCTTTCTTATGATGGAGTCGTGAACACTGACCTTAATTGAGGCAAATGAGGCCTGCAGTTCTTTAGATGTTGTCCTGGGGTCTTTTGTGACCTCTCGGATGAGTCGTCTCTGCGCTCTTGGGGTAATTTTGGTCGGCCGGCCACTCCTGGGAAGGTTCACCACTGTTCCATGTTTTTGCCATTTGTGGATAATGGCTCTCACTATGGTTCGCTGGAGTCCCAAAGCTTTAGAAATGGCTTTATAACCTTTACCAGACTGATAGATCTCAGTTACTTCTGTTCTCATTTGTTCCTGAATTTCTTTGGATCTTGGCATGATGTCTAGCTTTTGAGGTGCTTTTGGTCTACTTCTCTATGTCAGGCAGCTCCTATTTAAGTGATTTCTTGATTGAAACAGGTGTGGCAGTAATCAGGCCTGGGGGTGGCTACGGAAATTGAACTCAGGTGTGATACACCACAGTTAGGTTATTTTTTAACAAGGGGGCAATTACTTTTTCACACAGGGCCATGTAGGTTTGGATTTTTTTTCTCCCTAAATAATAAACACCATCATTTAAAAACTGCATTTTGTGTTTACTTGTGTTATATTTGACTAATGGTTAAATGTGTTTGATGATCAGAAACATTTTGTGTGACAAACATGCAAAAGAATAAGAAATCAGGAAGGGGGCAAATAGTTTTTCACACCACTGTATTGAAGCAAGCGGCTGGGGGTGGTACCCAGCCGGGATGTCCAAGAGGACCGGAGGGCTCACGCCTCCTCCAGACCACGAGGGGGCGACCGCCCTGGTTGCTGTGGGGACCATGGATACAGAGCTTTGAAGTTCAACCCTGTAGGGCCCCGTGGTCACCGCCAGGAGAGCCCTGGACCTCAGCACTTCCACCACACCAGGAAGTGCTGGGGGGAAGAAGAGCAGGGACACCCGGAGTGCTTCCGGGGATACAGCCGGCACTTCCGCCACACTGGGGCGTGTCGGTGGAAGATTGCTGGAACACACCTGGAGCACATCCGGGGGACTATAAAAGGGGACGCCTCCCTTCATTCAGGACTAGAGTCGGGTAGAAGAGAATGAGGTCTCTGGAGGAGGCAAGGAGGTGGCCTGAAGAGAGTAAAGGCATTGTGAAAGGGCCTGGACTTGTGGGGTGATTGGTGCTGCGGCACTGGGTTGTGCTTGATTGACCTTTGTAAAAGGTGTAAATAAACGTGTGTGGGTGATTTAAAACGATGTCCATCTGTCTGTGTCCGGGCCAGGTTCCACAATATATATACTGTATATATATAATCCAGTGTCTATCTGTCTGTATATCTGTGCGCTTTTCACAAGAGAACTACTTAATGAATTTAGATCAGGTTTTTTTTTTATAATTTGCTTGAACAGTCCAGTTGATTTTGCGACTTCTTTCATCGTGCTAAGTATCATAGTTCGGTTCTGGTGACAATTTATTAGTGTTAATCTAAGAGACAGGCTGCGGGACGAGGGAAGGGGGAAGTGTGACGTCAGGAGTGGGGAGCCGAGCCTGGCCCTCCTCATTCACTTGCCAGCCTCCATTCGAGTCACTGTACCTCTCGCCACATGTTCGAGTGTACCCTGCCTCTGCTCAGAGATACCTGTTTGTTTAGCAAACATTATCATCTAGAGATTGTTAAGGAGTAACATTTCACATTTTTGAGGGAGAGAGCACAGCTATGTGTGTCTTACAGGGTAGCTGCTAATTGCCATAGATATCACGGCTACGTGCTCTTCTCCCCACGCTGGGTACGCTCTCCCATCAGAACTGAACACAATCAGATACAGTGCCATCGTTTGACGTTGAAGCGTACCTACTTGACTACTTGACTAGACATATCTTCCCAAGTTTTTACATTTTTGACAAAGAGATCACAGCTATATTCTCACCCCTGATAGGAAAACCAAAAATACTGTATATGAAAAGGCCCTCGGATATGAAAGCTATTAAAATAAATTATTCTCAATACAAATTACATTTTTTTATTGACTTTTATGGTTTGTCCATAAAGTGATAAGATGTGCCCCTTCTCGGTCATAATGTCACCCACAACGGAATGTCTGATAAACAAAGGCAAGTGGCCGGCATAATAGTAAACCATGGCAGCATATTTCCATGTATCACTTTATCCGGCATCCACAACAGGGCTGGATTGTGTGACAAAGAAAGGCAACAAAAGCACAAAGAAATGGGATGTAAGTGCTAGAAAGTCTGTTGACGAAGGGCAACAAGTCATTCAAAGAAAGAGGGATATAAGGCATATCCTGTGAACAGTATGGTAGACAGTAAGCCTTTAGAGTCCTCCAAGGTTAGATTTAATGTTATTTTGGAAGAATTAAGTGGATAAGACTGGAGAGTTTTGTTGGAATGAATGGTCTGTTCTAGCCAGATCGTTCTAGTTTTCTAACAGAAGTTTGAAAATGCAAAACGCTATTGAAACAGATGGACTTACCATTGTACCATTAAGCCTGTCTTAACAAATGGGTATTTCACTATACTAATTTTATTTAAAATAGCATTCATGAGTCTTAAAAACTAAGTATACATTGCTACTGCCACAATTAACACTATTCCAAATGCCTTTATGTGTTTGAAAAGTAAAAAAATGTGAGATATGCGAGATATACTAAATGACAATGTTACAGCATTAATAATAAAAATACATTTTACTTTTAAGTATCTTTCACAAATTCACATAAGTATGTTAAAAATTGAGGCTTATAAAAAGAAAACAATGAGGTAAGATGAAACAAACCATTACAAATGATACAATGAACACAAAAAAGCCTTTTAAAAAATGCTGATCTTTCATCATCTTGTACATGTTTGTCGGGTATGAAGAGGTAGGGAGTCCCAAAATCAAGGACCAGTAGTACTTTGGTCATCCAGTGACTGTAGAGGACAACAAGCACAAGTAAGCCTTCATTTGAAAATTGTGAATATCAACACTGAGTGTAACAGTTTAGCATATTACAAAAATATATGGGCCTCACTGTCAGAGAGAACTTTTATGGAAGTACAATATAATAATCTTATCGGAGACACAGTGCTTAAATGCAGACCTGTGTGACGTAAGTAAAGCATCAATATTTTCCCAGGGTTTAGTTATGGTTAATGTGTTAGCTGCAGAGTTTGAAGGTGTAATCTGTTTAGTTTGAATCACCATAAGAAGTTATGCAGAAAAAAAATATACAATCCTGTTAATGGAATACAATAACCTGGAAGGTGTAGATGCAAACCTAATAACTTATTATTGCAGTTAAATACTGTTATTGTTAACTCTTTACCCACTCTTCCTCATATATGCATACTTTGTTAATTGCCCTTGTTAATCGTATGTGGCATTGCAGCTTTACCAAATGCTCCTTTCTAAAACTGCATTACGGAAAAGACAGTAATGAATGAAGAGATAAGAAGACAAGGCCTACAGGGCAAAACTTGAAATCATTTCAAGCCTTTAACTGGGTATGTACAAGAATGACTTGTCAGTCTCCATAAGTCCCCAAAGTTTTCCCCAGTTAAGTCAAACAGGCCAGCTGAATATTGACTTTTAAAGAACCAGTAAGCTCACAAATTTCTTCCCTTATGCCAGGCTAAATAACTCCTTCACCATATCCCTGCTTATCTTTGCATTTTCCCATCCAAATACAGTCCCATCCTGTGCAAACTGTAGACAAAATTGATATCTTGAAATAGAGGTGAAATATCTTGATTGGGGGTTGCTGCACAAGGTACCCTCCTAATATTGTTGTAGTACATTTTATTCAATTTGCAGAACACCTGAGATGTATTAAAGAAATAAAGCATTTTTTAACTTAACTTTTGGTTCTTTAACTTATTATGTTTAATTTACTACATACAGTATCTGTTTTTGAATCAAATAATACTTTCATCTGTTATTGTCCCCTGAGCCTCTATGGATTTCATATCAAGGTGATTTAATTGCATGATGTTATGTCAGCTTAAATAAGAAGATTATGGTAATGTCAAGAAATACCTTCTGCAATGGAATTCTAGATGAGTGGAAACATATAAAATGATAGTTCATCAATAAAACCTATTTATTATTATGCATTCCAATTAGTTCCCTGTTTATCCCTTCGTTGTGGTTTTAGCTGCACAAAAGCCATTTCCCATAGTCACATAGCTCCACATGTAGAATATATTGCAACTGGATGGCCTTTTAAGGAAAATTTTAAATACTATCCAAAAATGAGAAGGATTTTTTTATCGTATCAGAGCAATTTCATATTGTATTACCAAGCAAGAAATTATATTTGGTTTTGAATGACAGCCAGCAAGAAAACAGACTGGAGCAGAACGTGATATTGATCCAGAAGTAGAATGCAAAATTCTGGAAATCATAATTTATCTTCTAATTTACACTTACAGTATGACTTAATCTGCCACCAAATATTTTGATCATTCTCCACAATGAGGTTATACATCTGGCTTTACAAAAAAGTAGTGTGTCATCTTTATCTTGAGATAGTGTTTTATTTCACGCAGGGCAGAAAACCAACATGTCTGAATTAACACTGAGTGTTATGCATATCAGCTTTACAGATTCTTCAACATATTAATAGACCAAACAACAATGAAATAAATAAAAAAAAATATTGGTGTATATGAGTGGACTTTCCAATTTGAACCTACTGTATTGTTGTCAAAGTCTACTAAAATGAATTAAGCTGGTTTGATAGTTTCATGGTCATGTGAAAAAGTAAGTACACTCTGTATATTCAAAACAAAGTACCTTTAATTTATTGCTGCTGTTTCTGCAAGATACTGAATTATTGGACATACTCACTTTTCATACATGGTTCCTGCATGTTGGCTTATTTTTTATTGAATTAATGATGACAAACTATGCTATGTGTTGTTTGTAACCTGTAATTAAAGAAGATTTATTTAACTTTAGAACTTGGTGAAGTCTAGATCATTCAGAAATCATAGAATTGGAAAATTTCTATTTGCTTTTTTAAGCAATTGTATGATATTTTATTATTAACAGCAAATATGACATACAGTATATTAATAGCACCACGATGGCATTGTGGCAGTGCTGCTGCCTTGCAGCAAGGACACCAGAGTTTGTGTCCTGGGTCCTCCCTGTGTGGAGATTGCACATTCTGTATGGGTTTCCTCACACCGTCCAAAGACATGCAGGGTCGTTGAATTAGTGATGCTTAATTGGCCCTAGTGTGTGATTTGAGTAGTGAGAAAAGCGCTATATAAATGTAATGAATTGGGGGTGTGTTCACTCTGTGATGGACTGGTTCCCTGCCTTGTGCCCTATACTAGCTTGGATAGGTTTCAGCACCACCCCACTCCCCATGCACAACCTTGGTCTGGAAAAAACATTTCTGTTCTAACGATGTGTTTACATAGATTGTTGTAGACACGGAATACGCATGAAATGCATGTGTTCCAAAAAAAGTTATATTATTTACCATATACGACTCTAGGTACCGTACTCCCAGATAATCAAGGCTTGAGCTGGGAGAACTTTTTGCCCTTTCTGCGGTGGTGGGGTGGATGGTATAGCAGGCTGCTTGTTGCTTGTGTTGATCGAGACATTTACAAGACAAAAGACGCTGACAGAGAGGTGCGAAGGGATTTAAGGTGGGCCGGAATTATGAGTTTTTTCGTAGGCTTTGGTAATTCTAGTGTTAAGCCGGTTAGAAAATGACAGTGTAGTAAATTATTTAAAATGTGCCATACTTTAATGTGAACCAGATATTGGTGAGACAGTTATTAAGTACAACATGTGGAATCCTGGCATTGTTCTATTTTGAAAAGCCTCTAATTTTCCACTTAATGCCTAAAAAGGTGTTAGATGTTACCAGATGATGCAAACCCCAAAACAAATCTCTGTTAAAGAACATGTGCAAACTATAGGAAATGATGTGCTATTGAAAACTATTTTCTACATCCTATCTTGGATTTGGTGATTTGTGACTTACAGTATACTGTTGATCAGTGAAATCTGGCACTTTTCACAGCGAATATGCTGGGTTCACCGTTGACCTTGTTCATTGAATAATTTCCAGAAAATTCGCTGTGCAGCCAGTTTAAATTAAGTTGATTTTTTTTCTTAGAATCCCCATGATGTTTTGCGAGGTTAGTGTGACATTACAGAGCTGCAGCCGCCAAAGCTAGATGAGACAATCCCTTGAGTATATAATGCTGATCCCAATCAGTGTTGTAGACTGAGGGGTGCTACGACTAGTAGAAAATAGGTCACATAAAAGTCCATATCTGCATAGGCGTAAAACTACCAAAAAACTTACAAATATATTTAAACACAAAACACACAAACATAGAAGGAAACTGGAAATGTTTTTGTGTTTTTGTGTTCTTAAAGTTAATGTCTTGTTGTGTGGACTTGTATGTGACCTGTGTGTAATATGTAAGCATAACATTTTAGTGTTGTAGTTATTTGGTAGCAGCAGCAGCGAACAAGCAGAAGCAGTACTTTTCAGTTTGAGAGAGGTGAATACCTATCAAATCTGTAAGGTGCAAGCCTTACTGAATTAATGCTTCCTGTCTGAAAAAATGTTACTGTTCCAATATTTAATTCTGTTAGTTCTAACGTGGGGAGAAACAGTTGTACAGAAGCTAGCACTGCTGCCTGACAGGTCAGGTCACATTTTTGGCCACAATAATCTGTCCTGCATGGTTCTCAGATATTTCCCCAGTCCTCAGGGACATGTAAGAAACCATTGCATCATTATAATCTACTCAAGATTAGTTTGGTTTCTCCTTCCCCACTGACTACAATGCTTTTCACTGAGTTTGGCGAAGTTCTCAGACATTTCTGAGATTTTTGCAAACTTGAGGCTGCACAAATTTCTTGAGGTTCATTTATTACTAGTGACTGATAATGTTCACTGCAGCTGAATGCAAACTAAGTTATGAATATGCAAAAGCAACGAAAAAAGAAAACAAATTGCAATTCTGAACTAATAGTGTTATTGTGAAAATTACCTGCTTTGAAATGGCACACTGGTCTAGAAGATGATTTGCTTACAGTTACTAGTGGATTACGGAAGAAGCGCCTTATCAGCCATAGTGTTAACTCTACTTTGCACCCTCCCCGATTTTTTCACTAAAAATCATTGGAACTGATGATAGAAATGCAGTGTTTTTAAGGATTTTGAGACTTAAATATGTTTTTGGTTATGGGAACAGCTTTTTTATGCCTAGCTTCTCAGGGTGGCTCTTTCCTTTTTGTATGTAAATGAACATATTTGCAACACCCATCCCCCATGTCTGTGTGGCCTCAGCTGCCAAAAATAACATTGTTGCACTTAGATCAAAAAATATTGTGATATAGAAAGGAAGAATCATTACGAGCAAAGAAGGTTGGGATACCAGCCTGTAACCCCTTTTAATGGCAGATGCAAAAAATATAAAAGTAACACACAGGTTTAGCACATGAGGGTGCTAAACAGGCTTTATAACACAGAGGTTGGTTGGGAGTGCTCTGGCATCTTCAGTGGTTGAAGACTGTCTTCCTGTGTAAGTGGGATTTATATAGTGGATTTCTGGAAGGGGAGGGGCTTCAGGATGGTAGGGGATCTGGTTGACTGTTCCGCCTGTGAGCAAGTGTTGCAACTGGGAATAAAAAAGGAGATGATCAGTGACCAAGTAATACTGTTTACTTTATAAGAGTCCAGGGGGGTATTTTTCGTACGTGGATTACTCATTTAGCCGGATGTAATTGTTGACGATCCTGGATCTGTCCGTTTTTCGAAACTCTTGCTGGATGTGTTGTCATAGTAACACATCCAAATCCTCAAACCTGCTCGGAGCAGGTTTGTTCTATGTAAACAAGGATTAGTTCACACACTTAATCAGTATCCGTGCATGGAATTCATTAAGACATGGCTTCACCGTTCATGAATGAGCAACCAATTGATATCGGTGCGCAAATTATAAGAAGAGAATTTCATATAGAGAGGGTTTTGCGCGATCGGCAAGATCCTTTATTGCTCCCGGACGAAATTCTTTCCGAAAGATACCGCTTTAGCCGAGGGGGAATATTGTACCTCAAAGATTTATTAGCACCTTATATTCGAAGTCAAATTCTGCGAAGTCGGGCTCTCACAACCACACAGACAGTATGCATTGCTTTGAGGTTTTTTGCAAGCGGCACTTTTTTTATATACTGTAGGCGATGCGGAATATCTAACTAAAAGTGCAGTTTGCCAGGCAATTCATAAAGTCTGTTTGGCTCTGAAATATCTCCTTCGGGTTTTCATTGTGTTTCCTGGATATCGTGTGTGCAGACGATAAAAGAGGCGTTTCATGCCATTGCAGGTAGGTAATACACAGGCAAAAACACTAACATTCTCATTACCCAGGATTTCCAAATGTGACTGGGGCACTGGATTGTACGCAGATCCGAATAATCAGACACAGTGTCTTCATCAAATATTTGACCTTCGTCAATATCTCGTTATTCAGACACAGCTTCTAGGGATATGCAACTAACCCAATAAAAAAGAGGGTATGTGGAACATACCTATGGCACACATCGATGACAAATATCTGCAATGACTATGCTTTACCTGAAATGAAGTGACCACTGCATCCTGCCACTAGTTCTGAGGAGGAGCTTCCCCCTGGAATGCCCTCAGAAACAGGGCGATGGGCATTTTGCTGGAGAGCCAACTCTTCTGCAGGGGTTAGGTCTGCACCGCGTGGACCTCCACCTGTTTTTTTGCTTGTCTGCCTTCTTATTAACTTAATAATTAATGTTTTTTTATATTATATATGATTCTTTATGTCAACAATTCTTTAAATAGTTATATACCAATATTTACCAGTTTGAAGTATATTCTTGTACTTCACTTTAACCTGTTCCCATGTTCTCCTTGTACTCACGTTTGATCTGGAATTATGACATATTAAATATGAATTTACATGCATATTTAATATATTAAATGTGAATTTCCCCTTGGGATTAATAAAGTATCTATCTATCTATCTATCTATCTATCTATCTATCTATCTATCTATCTATCTATCTATCTATCTATCTATCTATCTATCTATCTATCTATCTATCTATCTATCTATCTATCTATCTATCTATCTAATCTGACACTTCGGAAATGAAACGCTGCATTCAGTAAGTACAATGCACATTACTTAGCGTTTAATTTGTCGGCCACTTTTTGCCAGCCGTCTTTTCTGGTTTGGGCTGCTTTTGCAGTGTTACCCCTTGTGCATATTAAATCTTGAAATTCTTCATGTCCTTCAAATAAAAGGTCTTGCTCCGCTTGTGTGAAAAAAAAAATGCACCCGTTCTTTCGTCATTTTGTTGCAGCCTATCAAAGACTTGCTGATCATGTTTTCTAGACTAAATATATATGGGCTTTTCACTCAGCGCGGGCGCACGCATTCATCTCTGATGATTAGATCCAGCTAGACTAATCTACTGCACGGCTGCGTTTGAAAAACCGACTTATCCCGGATGAGTTTCACTGGCATTAACTCATCCAAGATGAGGCATCTGATCTTGGATGATTTAAGCGACGTACGGAAAATACCCCCCAGAAGATATCCTCTAAACACAGCATGTGTGACTGTATATAAAAAAGCAAGAAAATATACTGTGATCATGAAAAAAAATATAATTTCTCATAATACTCCTTGTATGTTCACTTGGCTTTCTGTTGTTTCACTGTTGAATTATTCAAATGCTAAATGTTGTCCTTTTCTGATGCAATCTAACATCTGATTTTAATTATACATGCACCTTTCAAAAATATACATTTTCAATATACATTTTCTTTTTTAAATGTTTTTTTGTTTTCCAAATCCACTTTTATAGCTAATACTATGTTGAAAGTACAGTTACAAATGCATGTTACACCCTAGTAAAAGTGGATCCTGTTTCCATTTTTAGGGAGAATAATTAGAAAACAATCTTTCTAAATATTTTATTAAGAGCAATCATTAGTTTCTTGAATCAGAATTATGTGAGAATTTTGCTTGAAAAGATTCCCGGCATAATAAAACCTTATGATCTTAGCAGTGTATGAACATGCACCAAATAACAGGTAAGATTTACAGAATTAGATAATTAGCTGAACTATGCTAATGCATATCTATTCAGTATTCTGTGCTGTGCATTTTAATTATAAGGCCCCTGAATTGTTCATATAATCATTTAAAATATATTCATTTTTTTTATAAAGTCAAAACTACCTTTGGGAGAATATATTAGAATCATAGTGAAGAGTTTAGGACTACAGGGAGGTGATAATGAAACACTGATTATAGAAGTGTCACAAACAGTGGTACTATATTTTAATAAATGTCGTTTTCTAATTGTACTAAAGAAATTACAAGGCTAAATGACTATGTTATTAATTTTTTTTCTTCCTGCCTAAAAGAGATAACTAGCTTGGAATTCAATTCGTGACAGCTTTCTATTGTTCCTAAGCTTCACGTTTCATTCTTACTTTCTTTTTTTAAATTTCCTTTTTGTATATATTGTATTAAAAAAACACTCTTGTACTAACAGAGTGGTAACACAAAAGGTTTCATCTTCTTAGAATTATAGTCAATTGTAATACTAAAAGGGATCTTATACTCTTTCTTATATGTCCAATTTTCCTCTTGAAAATGTGATATACAGTATTTAATACTGTAGCTTTAAAAACATTTATAATATTTTTTTACAATCATACATAATTATTTCTACTGCAAATAACTCAGTGATTTTTTACCTCACTTACTTACTTTTACCTTTGCTTTCCTTTTGGTTTTAAGTAATTCGCCTTTGGCTTTAAAACTTTTTAGACAGGGATTAATGTTTTCGCAGAATGTGTTCTGTAAGATAATACTGTATAAATGAATTTAACCAATACATTTTTTTGGTAAAAATATGAAATATCTGTAGTGTTACAGAGTTCATAAAAAGCAGCCATTCCATGAGAAATGTGCAAATAATCAGTGGCATCCATCTTTATCCAGATAAGTTAACAAGTTTTATAACAATGCAAAAAAAAAGTTTAAAAGAAGAAATAAAATTGTCAAACTCACCTAACCTATTGTAGGCTTGCATTTGCTAAAACCTATCCAGTCAACCTCATCTACAAATGATTTAAGTATTCAATTTGAGAACTTAACGTGAATGTTAACTTCAGTAAGTATAAGTAATAAATAAAGTTCTATGTACTAGTGTTTTCAATTTCATCTTCTTCGTCTTTCGGCTGCTCCTGTTAGGGGTTGCCACAGCGGATCATCTTTTTCTATATTTTCCTGTCCTCTACATCTTGCTCTGTCACACCCATTACCTCCATGTCCCCTCTCACCACATCCATAAACCTTCTCTTAGGCCTTCCTCTTTTCCTCTTCCCTGGCAGCTCTATCCTTAGCATCGTTCTCCCTATATACTCAGCATCTCTCCTCTGCACATGTCCAAATCACCTCTCTGACTTTATAACTTATTTTACATCAGACACCTCAGGGCCACCGTATAATTGCTCAGTTTTTTAAAATCTTTTTGGCACCCTTCATAATGAAGTGTCCCTCAATAAACCATAAAGCAAGAGACATCCAGGCTTTCAATAAAAAAAAACATCACAAAGTGACTGAGAATCTCATGAACTATGATGATGATGAACCCTAAGCAAGTCGGCAAGCTGGCTAGACCACAAAGTAAACAGCTAAGACACATTAAAACCAACAGGCTAAATTACTTTGGGCATGTGATGAGACAACCACATGAATCCACTGAAGGTGTGAGAACAGGTCTTGTGGAAATGGGCAGCTGCAATTCTTCAGAATGTGATTCAAAATGATTTATTGATGTATATTGGAATGTTTTGAAATAATAAGAGAAGCTTAGGAAGGATATTCATCTTAACAACGGTAATTCTACCAGCTAGAGTGAGATGAAGGGTTGACCATCTATGCAAGTCTTGCTTAATTTTTTCCATGCAGATGGCAAACTTTTGTTGATAAAGAGCTTTATGTTTACTTGTGATGTTTACCCCTAGGTATTTAAACTGATCTGCAATGATAAAAGGGAAGGTGTCCAATCTAATATTGAATGCTTGAGGATTCAGTGGGAAGAGAACACTTTTATTCAAATTAATTCTGAGACCAGAAATCTTTGAAAGTTCTGTATGTGCTGTTAGGACTGCAGGCATAGTGTTTTGTGGGTCTGATATATACAGTACCATATTTTCTGCATATAGAGAAATTTTCTGTTCAAACAAGGTTTTGAATAAACAATTCCTGGTAACCTGTAAATCTGCAGGTACTGTTACTTAGTTGGATGTATTTCAATAGCTTTACATTGTCATTGAAGGAACCTTTTCGTCAACATCACTTGTAAAGTACTCCCAACCTCAGCATTACATGGACAGTCAGTGGACACTACAGGGTAAAAGTCTATGCATTACCACATATTATTTAGATAAACTGAAATATATTGCATCTTAATCCTACAAATAGCTTTGAATAGAGAATTGAAAATAAAGAAATAATGCCCGTAGAATAGAAAAATCTTGACTGATCATGTCGATGATAGACAGCAGAACATTTTTAAAAGCTTATACAAAATACTTTGCCAAGAGTTTGGTATCCATATTTAAAAAGAAGATAAGTCTGTATATGTCACTGGTTAGGACCATTTTTTCCTTTAAATTAGCAAGTATAAAAGTCTCTTTGAAAATTAAAAAATATTACTGGTTATATATTTTTAAAACACTGCATTGTAAATGTCTGCATCTGAAATTTTTCCAATCTATACAGAGGATTGTGAGATTTACAAGTTCACTTAAATTTAACATTTTAGTCTAATGTGACATACATGGAGCACAAGGAATATGAGTTTTTAGTGTGTTAAGTGTTTTAAGCAAAATATTTACTTGAGGTTTTTTAAATAAATTATTAAAAGAGCCATTTTCAGTAATCCATTCAGTGTATATGATTAATAGTAAATGATTTTGATATGTTTTTTTTCCCAGTAACAAAATGATGTGTTTTCTGCTGAAGAACTAAAATCTTGGTTTTCTTAATAATAATAATAAATTTATTCTTCTCTCAATATCCATTATAGGCAAAATGTGACTTTTAGAAATTATTGTTTTGTGTCTCTTCGGGGCAGTGTTTTTAATATAAGTGACCTGCACTATGTTCTAATTAATATGGATGTAAAATATTTAAAATACCATTACTGAAAAGATGAATTGCAGTAGGTTGGTTTGCCAGAGATAGAATAAATATATATAATGTTTAATCAGGTGGAATAGATCAACCCCGAGAACACCTAAATACTGTACACAGTCCAGTTAAAACCAAGAGGATAAAAAATGAGATTCAAATTTTTTCCTTTTCCCAGAATTACAATTAAACTCATAATAGGTTAGTGACATGTCACTGACATGTGATACTGATAACAGTATATTAATTAGCAAGAGCCTACTGCACAGTGATGTACAATTAAGATTAAGTAAAAAAAGAGTTAATTTTCTAGCAAATGCAAGCTTACTAAGAATTTCAAGCACTTTCCTCCTTATACACAATATAGGACTGTGCAGCATTTGCACAAGAGAAATAAAGATGATTAAAAATACATCAGTCTGTTATAAGAATACAAAAATATAGAATGATCTGGACAGATAAAATGTGTAACAGTCAAAGAAGAAAAAGCAAACATCGATAAATAGATCTGATAGACCTGAGTTTCTCCCACAAATAACCATTCTTAGAGGGCAGTTGCATATCTTAAAAAAAAGATTTAAAGACAGCATATGCACCCACCTTTGCTCAGCCACAATTTATTGTTAATTTTATTGAAAGAGGACGGTAGTCCAGCTTTAGTCATCCCCTTAATCATCTAATCATTTAATCTCAGACAAACAATAAAGTTCAATTATTTTAAGCCAGGCAGTGCTCCCTCGCTCTCTATTCCCTCCCTTTTTACGCAGTGACATTTCATTTTTTGGAAGGTGAGTGTTTGGAAAGCTGAGATTTTCTCTTTTCTAATGCACACATGAATGCAGAAGGCAGAAAATAAACAATTAAATTAAAAAATCTAGAGTACCTGAGATTTTTAAACAGTACTTTACATATTTACTGAGAGGGTTTGTCACTTTATCTCATGGCAGACATAACATGACAGTGCTAGACAATGAATATAAAAAGACAAAGGTAATAAGTCGGATTGATGAGATCATTTACTCAGGAAGGACCATTTCAACAAGGTCAGAATGGCATCCATGCTATTAAGGTAAAATTTCACACAAGTAATATAAAAGCATGTTTTCACATGACCCAACTGTAGATACATGCAACAATTATTGGAAGCAGTGTACTGGATAGTAACACTGTAGGCACCTTCACGTCTGAACTGTTCATCCACCTGCAGCATTTGAGTGATCTGTCTTGTATTTACTTTGGTTTTTATTGCTTTATTTAATATTGCACTGTAATCTTGTTAGCTCTATTAAGCATCATGTGATGGCGCAGAATGTTAATGGTCCTATTAAAGTAAAAACAATGATTGACTGATAGATCAACTTGACCTTATTTTCAAGACCTGAGGGGTAAAGGACATGAAAAAATCAACCCTTCATCAAACCCTTTCCATATGTTTTTCATTCATATTAACCTGTGCAGGGTACCAGTATGTTGGATGCTTCATATTAAAAAAAAAAAAGAATCACTTACAGTAATGCTTTAAAAACATGACAATTACATGACCTAGCAGCAAAAGAAGAAATTTCATTAAAATTTTTACTCTTCATTTTAGGCTGTAATTAAAGTTGTATGGATTCCCTACTGTGCATGCAGTAAAGTTTACACAAAAAGTGTACATATATTTACTGTAGAAACCTAACTGTAGCCATAGAAATGCAATTAATATTGTTGAATTACTTTCAATGTTGTAAATAGACTCTTCATAAATGTCTTAGCTATTTGTTATTGTATAACATCGTTTGGAGTAGAATTACAGTGGAGGTGCCACTCTCTCTATAAGATGTGGTGCCCTGGGTTTGAATCCTGTGTCAGGTCATCGTCTGTGTGGAGTTCATATCATTTTCCCATGTTTGCGTGTGTATGCGTCTCTTTTCCTCTCACATCCCAAAGGCACGTATTTTAGGTTAAATTTTGATTCTTTATAGGCCCTGTGAGAGTGGCAGTTTATACATGTATGAGTGGACCTTGTGCCCTGTCCAGAGCTAGCTCTCGTGTTTTGTTCAATGTTGCTGAAATAGACTGTGTCACCTCCATTCTGGACTTTGAATAGGACTGAGTGGGTAGGAGAATATTGTGTTTTCATTAGGACAGGACCACATCTTGAAACACTTCGAAAAATTATAAAAGAACTTCAGCCAATACTAAACAATGACCAAACACTGAAAAATGTATTTCCTGAACCTCCCCTCCTGGCATACAGACAACCACCAAACCTTCAACAACTAATTGTCCGAAGTTCCCTAAGTGAACCAACAGAAAATGGCACATCTCCATGCCTACAGAAAAGATGCAAAACATGTGCCCACATTTATGATACAGACCGTATAGTTATACTACACTGCCGACTTGAACATCACATAAAGGGATCATTTTCCTGCAGATCATCTAATGTAGTCTACCTAGTTTTCTGCATTAAATGACCTGACACTGCACTCTATGTGGGAGAAACTGGACAAACACTCCGCCAGAGAATGAATTTACACAGGTTCCACATTAAACATGGCAACACAGATGTTCCTGTAGCGGCCCACTTCAACAGCCATGGACACTGTGAGAGGGACTTTAAAGTCACAGTGCTTATGGGCAACTTCAAAACACAGCAAGAGAGAAAAGAATGGGAAGTTAAACTCATGCTAAAATTTAATACTTTACAACATGGATTGAATAAAGACAAGAGTTTTATGGCCAGATATGAGGATTGTTAACATCTCTCAGAATGACAGACAACCTGTCTACAGACCTACATTGTTTTGAAAAAACTCATTACAAACTTCAAAAGACTTTGTTGGACAGTTATCTTATCCAGAGATCTTGACAATACATTGTTCTTTTCTCTCCTGTTAAATTAACCCTAGCCTGAATGAATCTATTAATTTTTTACATTTAAAATTTCTCATTTAAAGATTTACCAATGTTGTTTCTTGTCCTAGTGTGTATATAAACACAGGGAACTCCAGTTTCTGTATTACATCTTGCCTGAAGAAGGGGCCTGAGTTGCCTCGAAAGCTTGCATATTGTAATCTTTTTAGTTAGCCAATAAAAGGTGTCATTTTGCTTGGCTTTTCTCTACATTAGGACAGACAAAGTGGTTAACTCTGCTATTTACGGTGGGGTTTTTCTTTTTTATTTGGTTTGTTTTTGAGTTTGTTTTTGCATTTTGCCCATAGCTATTTCATTAAGCAACCTGCTCAGTCACCATTCTCCCTGTGTGACATTTCTCCAAGTACTTCAGTCTACCAAAACCACAATGCTGGCCCAGAACGAGAGAGTGGGAGCGTAGTGTGTCTTATGATGTAGTGACGTCTCATTGTGGCGCAATTCCTGTTGTCTGTCTGATACTGCCCGGATAGGCTATAACTCCCTCTGACCCTGAAATGCAATATAGAAAAAATTGCTGGAGTAATTAAATATCATTATGAAACCAAATAAACATAAACTATACAGGTATGCACATGCAAAAAAGTTTTAGATGTCAGTAAGATTTCAGATATTCAAGTGTATTTGTGTTTAAGTAGGTTTCCCTGACAATGTCTTGTATTGAAATATTTTTCTATTTCTCTGTTACAAGATAAAAAAATATAACTAAAGCTGGTAGTTACTTGGTAGTTAAACGAATAACCAGTTATATTATTGAATGAACTATTATGCTGTTTTTGTTTTAATAAATAAACAGTTATCAAAATGTAATCTTGTGTTCTGTGGAGAATAAAGTCTTAGAGAATGTCTGGACACCTGTCATTATGTGAAGGACCCAATGTTGCTGATTAGTATTGTTATCTCCCTATAACACGGCACTTGCAGCAAACTCTGAAAATAACCACGAGGTCTCAAAAACGTAGAGTTATAACAAAATATGCTCACAAATATGACAATGAATTTTAGATTTGATCAGAAATTTAAATCATATGTTGCTGATATGAACTGTTATTCTACCGTAACAATAAATTTTGGAAGTATGCGTGAAGTCTCAGTTGTTTTAGGACAATAAAGCCTTCTCGTTTCACAATCTTTATAACTGTTCAAATGGTTTATTTTTTGTTTGTATTGTTTCTTGAATATAGATTTAATTAAAATTTAAGAAGAAATTTCCTATAATGCCATAGTTTTGAAATTTAATTTAATGTACTTTCTAGTAATACATGTGTAAAATCGAACCAGGATCTATCATACAACATTGGTATTTAGCTGTTCCATTCCATATGTATCTGTTGCAAGCTTTAATCTCCAGGTAAGTGATCTTTAATTATCTTTTAATATCAATGAATTAAGTCATGTCTGGCACTGGGAGCGAGCCAGAGTAAAACACATAAGTCAGATGGCAAAACATCTTTTTGTTATGTGAGCCATGACGCTAATCCAAATCATATCAGCTGGCTGCATGGTAATTATTTCTAAAAGCCCAAAGATAAAATGACCTGACATTGGAAATTATAGGAATAAATTAGGACTGGGAAGTGATCGATGGGGGAACCATACTGGCTTTACAGTTAGTAGCATCTGTGTGCAGATTGGAATCATCCTATGATTAGAAGAAATGGAGATACAGATACCTGTATAGCAATCAGCCCAGGCTTACAACACTGCCAAGATATCTATACAGTTAATGCAAATATATAAACCTTTTTTCCAAAACAATGTAAAAAGTAGACAAAATAGAAAGACAAGCTAAATGGTCAAATTTGCTTTTTGTGGATTGATTATTTTAACATGGTATAGTGGTACTAGAAACTTATACTTAAACAATATTAAGCATATTTCTGTTTTTTCCTTTATGCGAATAGGTGGATGAACTACCAATATGTAAGCTAAGAATAATAACAAACCTGTATGCCCACCAATGATCTAAGTAAAGAATAAATACTCTGTTTAACTGACAATTTGCCCCAGAGATTTTCAGATTTAAAATATACAAATCGAAATATCCTGGACATGCTTCTATCCTATCAGCTTGCATGACTTTAGGTTTACCACTTTTACTGCTTCCTCTGGCACATTCCCCTGTTTTGAATCTTCAGCTGACTTTCTGACATTTAGTATTAGAATCAAAATTATAACACATTTTATTAAATAGAAGTGAGAGTTAATGAACCATAAGTTCTGTTGTGAGGATGACTGATATTGTCTGATAAGATTGTCTTCCTTCTTTCATTATAACGTCAGTGGCAGATGGCCAGAACCCTTAACCAGCCGGGACGCCCATATGCTGGAAGGAATGAGGGAAAGAACTTACACGGAGCATTACCTCCCCTAGAGTGCTAGATGGCAGCCCCTTAATTTGCACGGCAACTTGGTTTCCCACAGGGCTCTATGGGAGTTGGAGTTTGGCATAGCTCTGCTGAATTCCGTGGGTAGTAAGAATATTAAGATTTGGACTTTGATAGTTTAGCATTATTTGGTGTAAATGCCATGTTATTCTTATGTGACCTTGGTTGTGTTGGAGCGTGAGAAGATGATTATTTAAAATGAATTTTTCATGCTTTTCTGTTGTGAGAAGTCAAGTAAAATGACACCTTTTATTGGCTAACTAAAAAGATTACAATATGCAAGCTTTCGAGACAACTCAGGCCCCTTCTTCAGGCAAGATGTAATCAAACATGCTTTTCTGATGTTTTTTAACCTCCAATTAGACTATTTTTGTACACAAGTAAAGTAAATTAAATATATACCCACTTTTAATGATAATAATAAATATTATTATTTTCAATTATGTAGCATTTTTCTCAGTCCTCAAAGCACCATAAGTAGGGAGCCACTTCCACCACCACTAATGTGTTATCATCTACCTGGATGATACAATGACAGCCTTTTTTGCACCAGTACGCTCACCACACATTAGCTGTTAGGTGGTGAAGTGATGATAGCCAATTAGACATTGGATGATTAGCGGACCAGAATGACTAGGCCGTGATGGGAGGTTTAGCCTGGATATCGGGATATACCCTACTCTTTATGAAGAATATCTAGGGATCTTTTATGACCGCAGTGAGTCAGGACCTCGGTTTTACTCCTCATCTGAAGGATGGTGCCATTTTTACAACACAGTGTCCTCATCACTGCACTGCGGAATTGGGATCCACATTCAGACCATGGGGTAAGTGCCCCCTGCTGGTTATATTCTAGTGTTATTCTTGAATGCCCTGACAGATCTCTATACAGTACTGCTTTGTAAAAGAACAAGCCAAAGAACTGAAGCACTTCAAGTCACTGTACTACAGTGGATCCAGTTTGATGATTTCTTTGCTTTGGCTGCAATGTGTAAAACGTTTTATGAACATGCAGTATGTTATTTAATTTTGAAGGTTTACTGGTTTAAAATAAGGATTTTTTTTCACGTGAAACAATCCTACAAAAAACAGCAATAACAGATGTCATAGGGGAAATGTGGTTACCATTGTTGCCTTATGCAAACAGTGTTCTGGTTTCAAATATCTGTGTGGAATATGCATGTTCTTTCCTTTATCTACCTGTTGTTTTCTCCAGGTACTCTGGTTTTCCTCCAAAATGTAAAAAGGTGTATATTTCAGGTTGAATTAAGATTTCAAATTAGCCCTGATGTAGGTGAGTGTGATGCACTGTCCAGTATTGCTTTCTGGTTTTTTTCCCAATGCAGCAGGGATAGATTACGGTCTCCTATGACCTTGAATTTGATTAAGTGGGTTTGAGAACATTTATGTAATACTATTAACAGCAAAGTGAATTGGCACAGGCTTTGTGCTTCTTGTTTTCTATTTGTATTTTTCTTCCTATTCTCTGAGTGTATACAAAACATTAGCAGTTATTTTTTGGGAATAATTTGTCACAATATATTTTAAACACAATGGTGATGAGTGATAAGTAAGTGGGTGGTATTCTTAAAAGTTTTGTGTGTGTTCTTCTTTGTGAAACAAAGTATAAGCTTCCCTTGAATAATGAACAGCTGCTTTGCCAGAATTTGTATAAATGGAAAAAGTATAAACACATTTTTGTCTTATGAACCACAATAAAGCTGACTTTACACAGTTACAAAGACAAAATCAGGATCAGTTTTCAAACTCATGCTGCTAGCTCTAACACCTTTTTATCTTCTCAGTAATTCCAACTATAACTAACTGCAGCCTGCAGAACAGAGTACTGATAAATATATAGGGTGGGGCTGCATGTCAGTGACACACAGCCGGTCTCAGATGTTTTCACAGTTGTTATTGAGTTCAGAGACCTGCCAGTTGCAGCGAGGTGTACTTGTGTGTTTTTGTGGTATAATTCACACAGCTTGTGGCATGTGTTGCTCATATTGTATTCTGCCATTATCTTGAGCATCATGGCTCAACAAAGATCAATAGGCTATTACTTGTATATATACTTATATATATATATATATTGTGATGCCCGGCCCTTCAACACTGGATCCGGGGGAGCAGCCATGGGATCCACGCTACGTCCCCTGGAACACTTGAAGGGCGGGCCCCCTGGGTTGCATCGGGGCCACAGGCATGGGACTTCGTCCCTGTTGGGTTCCATGGCCACCGCCAGGGGAAGCTGCAAGGACTTAACGAGCCTGTCTGGGCTGTGATGCAGCCACAGCTGGAAGTGCAGGTAGGCTGATTACCACCTGAAGCACTTCTGGGTGGGCTATAAGAAGAGCCTGCAGCCACTACTCAGGGCACCAGAGTCGGGAGGAGGAGGAGGACAAAGCTCCCCTGGGAGGAGTGGAGGAAAAGAAGAGTTGTTTGGGTGTTTTTCTTTGGTGGTGTTTTTGGGACTGTGTTGTACCTGTGGGGATTACGGGGAAGATGTGCCCCACAGGTGCAGTTAAAATTAAATCTTTTTGTTTATTTTATGTGTGCCTCTGGTGTCAGTCTGTGCCAATAAAGTACCTTTATCACTATATATGTATATATATATATCCATCCATTTTCCAACCCGCTGAATCCAAACACAGGGTCATGGGGTTTGCTGTAGCCAATCCCAGCCAACAGGGCACAAGGCAGGAACCAATTCTGGGCAGGGTGCCAACTCACCGCAGAACACACACAAACACACCCACACACCAAGCACACACTAGGGCCAATTTAGAATTGCCAATCCACATGTCTTTGGACTGTGGGAGGAAACCGGAGCGCCCAGAGGAAACCCACGCAGACACGGGGAGAACATGCAAACTCCACGCAGGCAGGACCCGGGAAGCAAACCCAGGTCTCCTAACTACGAGGCAGCAGCGCTACCACTGCGCCACCATGCTGCCCTATAATATATATATATAGAAAATTGTAAAATTAACTAGCTGTGTAAGCCTGTGCTGTGAAAAGCCAGAGGTCCTGCAAACTATTGAAATCATCAGAAAAAAAATTGAAATGTAGAGATGTCAGGTAATTGAAAGGAACTACTCTGGGTTTTTGTTTTGCCGACATGCTTTCATCATTTGTGCATTAATGGCTAAGCAACTTTGTCTTTCTTCGGAGGTTTTGTTTTGCAGACGTGTTCGCCTCACTTGTGTATTAGCGGCGGGGGGAAAAGTAAAAGGGATACCGTTTTGCCAATGTTAGCGCCTCAGCGACTTTGTCTTTCTTCTGAGGTTTTGTTTTGCTGATGTGCTGGCCTCGCTTGTGTTATTAGTGGCTAGGCAAGTTTTCTGTTTCCTCGGAGGCGGAGCTCTTACCCCAACTCCACCTTTCACTTCTGGGCCGGACAGACACACACACTTCCACGTGTAGACATTTATATATAACATGAAAAGCAAAATGTAAAGCTGTAACCTGGCACATTGTGAATGAATGTGAGTAATGTCTTTAAGATAGCCTTGTAAAAATTCGGTCAATTACATGTATTCTGTTGGTACTAGAACAAAAATGAAGGTAATTTTTGGAGCCGTGAATGCCACTTTCCAGTTAAATTATTGGTGGTTAGGTGTTCACGTTGTGAAAATTGTGCCTTACAAAGGGGTTTTCAGGAACAAATTAGCTTCGTAATGCAGAAGCTTGTAAATAATAGACATATTCCCCTATTTCTGTAGAACTGTATTTATTTAATTCAACACCAGCCTATTTTTTTCTTTTATAACCCTCTAACCAGATTAAGGGTTATAACATTGTATGTGCTACATCCAAACTATATAAAGGTAGTTCAGTTGATATAGTACATGTTTGGGGGACTAGGCTGTTGTAGCTGGAGGGCTTTATGCTCCATAATTGAATAAAATGACGAGTGGTATGATTCCTAAGTTCAATAGGTGTCAACAGAGTGTCACAACGTGCTATGCATATTCCCCTGCTGTTCCGTTGCAAAGTTCAAGCAGCTGGGTGTATATTTGGTCCTTTAGAAATGCAATGCGATTTTAAATTGCTGCAGCACCTGAGGGCCCCCGGAAGGAGCTCTAGGCATATGGTCATAAGACTTACAAAATAATTGACTCGAGGATCTTGATAAATGAGAAAACTTCATGCAGTCCATCAGCCTCATCTGGTTAGCTTATAGCTAAGTTGTCAAAATATATCACTAGATACATTTTTTAAACATTTCACTCAGTAGTTAGTTCTGGTTTACCACAACTCTTTGTTTAAAGAAGTGCTTCCTGTCTTCAATCTCAAATACACTTCCCTTTACTTGAGGACTGATGTCTTCAAGTATGTGATTCATGATTTAAATGAAAGAATTCTGCTGAATCAACTCTGTTGATGCCTGTGAGAATTTGGAGGACCTGGATTAATTAGATCTCCATGCAGCCTTCTCCTAGTTGAGACTAAAGAGGTTCCATTCCTTGGTCCTGTCAGAGCAGAACATGCCCTTTAGTCCTAGTGTTGCTGTGTCATTTTTAGTGTGGTGACCAGAACTGCATGCAGATTCCAGTATTACATTATAACATTTAAGTATGGCATCCCTTGATTTACATTTGAACGTTTTTACAAAATAACCTAACATTTTATTTGCCTTTTTAATAGCTTCTCCTCATTGCCTACATAATGAGAAACTGCTAAACCTTTTCAAAGGTTGTTCTCTGCAAACCATCTTGTCCCTTCTTGAATTTATAATTAATGTTTCTATTGTATATATGTAACACATTGCAATTTTTCTACATGAAAGTTCATTAGAACATTGTCAAGGTATTTTTTAAATAGTTTCACTGTATTCTAAGTATCTGCCATCCCCCAGTTTTATCGTAACCTGTGCATTTCACAGGATTACTAACTATACTGGAGTCTATGCCATTAACATAAATTAGAAAATGCCATGGTCCAAAAATAGACCACTGATGGCTTCTCCACTGCCTATATCACACGATTATCAAAGCACTTAACAGGGTTTTCCTTGGAGTACTATATGGTAAAGCCTTAAAAACCCCTATCTGGCTACCCTAACTGTGAGTGTGGAGCTGGGAATAGAGTAGATGACCAGAATTCAACTGGAGAGATCAAGAGAGGCCAGAGGTTCTAAGAAGGAATGGGATGTGATAAACTCCTGAACTACATAGGGTAGTCAGTCAGTCATTTTCTATTCTGCTTAGTCCTGAACTGGGTTATGGGGTGTACTGGAGCCTATCCCATCCAGCGCTGGGCACAAGGCAAGAACAAACCCTGGAGAAGGCACCAGTCCATCACAGGGTGAACACTCACACACACACACACATACTTCAACCACATACTAGGGCCAATTATAGTATCACCAATCCACTTAGCCTACATGCCTTTGGAGTGAGGGAGAAAACTGGGGTACCCAGAAGAGACCCACGCAGACAGAGGGAGAACATGTAAGTCTATGCAAGCAGGACCTGGGATGTGTACACTGGTCTCCTTACTGCCACTGTATCCTGTGCAGATAGGTGCTGATGGGCAACAAGTTTATTGTTGCTTTTTGTATTCATTGTATATTTTGATAATAGTAATAAAATGTCTTTTTTTAAATAATTATTATGATATATCTGTTTAAAACACCATTTTATTGTAGTTTATTATTGACTTTATTATTGTCACTGATTTTACACCATGTTTTTATACTTCTTGGTTTGGAATCAATCTGTAAATTGTGATATGGGCCTTTTCTCCTTTGCAGGATTATCAACTCTATTGAATTTATTTAGACACATAGAGCATAAAATGTGTTTTTCTTTCTTTTTTTAATGAAAACATAGGATTCAGCCCAGCATGGTACATTAACTACAGTTCACCTAAAGCCTCCATAATACATCAGATCATGATGTGAAGGACTGCATGCTGATACTTTCAACTATACTGCACTGAACTGAAGTATCAATTAACACATGCTCACAGTGGATAGTGATCATTGGAGTGATCATCTGGTACAGAACTTGTTTGATCCAGTTATGGGAATTGCAGGCTGTCCTGAACAGGATTGTTATAAGTACATAAAGAATAATGATGACCCTGTGTTCGGATTCAGCGGGTTGGAAAATGGATGGATGGATGCTTTAGGTAATATTTATCTATATATATAATTCTCTAAGCCGCCGCCAGAGCGGGCAAGACACCCATGAAAGCACGCAGGAAGGAGCCACGCCCACACCCATGAAAGCACACAGGAAGGAGCCACGCCCACCAACTCTAAGACCATTGGATACAACGAAAACTCGCAGAGCCACACCCACCAACTCAGACGCGACGCTTTGGAAAACACGCCGTCATTTCTGTTTGTCTGTGCTACAGTCCACATGCAGCTCTGAGCCACATTGACTTTTCGGTTACAACGCACGACCGCGTGCAACATCACAAACTGTTTTACACACTACATACAGCAATTCGCATCCGCGACAAACATGCGTCTTCTTAGATAGTCCTGCAGGAACACGGAAAACGTTTCCCTGCCCACCAAAGCAGGACCATGTAAGAATAGGCATGTTTGTCGCGGATATGAATTGCTGAATGCAACGTCTAAAACAGTTTGCGAGGGGTATCCCATGGGATCCTTAAAACAATCCTTTAAAACTGAGGTTAAAACACATGAAGGAAGCAGTCTTTAAAAACCAATAAGCCCTGTGCCTCTGTTTCATTAGCGTCTCACCTGCTTCACCGATGCAGGCCCTGCAACAGTCGAGACGCTCTCTCAGCAGCTGACCTTCTCTGTGCCTGACTCCACTATAGGCTGCAACAAAATTATGAAAGTACGGGCACATTTTTTCACACAAGCTGTGTGTGTGGGTGGGTGGGTGTTAGTTAGTTAATTAGTTACTCAAAGGATTTCAAGATTTAATATGCACAAGCGGTAACACTGCAAAAGCATCCCAAACCAGAAAAGACGGCTGGCAGTAAGTGGCCGACAAATTAAACGCATGTGCATTGTACTTACTGAAAGCAGCGTTACGGATTTTGCAAATGTTCATTTTTTTCCCTCTGCTTAAAACACATTTAAAAAGTGGCGTGATTATGCGGCGCCGTGGGTTGGTATGCAGCATGTAAAACAGTTTGTTTGTCGCGGATAATTTGCCTTTTACTATTACACAAAGACAATTTCCTGTTAATACTTCGTTACGTTGATATGGCGGTGTTCTCAGTATTCAAAGCACTATCCACACAGGGAGGAACCGGAAAGCGAAACCACAATCTTCCACAGTCTCCTTACTGCAAAGCAGCAGCACTACTGCAGCGCCACAGGGCAGTTAAAGAATACACCAGGTTCAATTTTTTTTTCACTTCTGTTTACAGAGATCGGGTCGTAGATAGCATTGTTGCAATGTTACTTTTCTTGGTGGCTTTTTACATTACGGATGTTTCACATGTTCATTTTTTCTTCTGTGCTTAAAAGACATTAAAAAAGTGTTTCTCCACTGTGACTTCGGAACATCTCAGTACGCAAGCTATATTAAGCGTCAATAACGAAGACTCGCTACACCTTAATCTACAAGTACTGACACTTATCCCTACCAACGAAGTAACTTTCACCAGCGTGGCCTTCTTCGTCACAGACGATCGCGCTTTCAGTCACGGACAATTATATGTTGCTCTCTCCAGAGGTCTATCTTTTCATTCACTCACAGTGGTATCCACAAACCCACCCCATTTGGACAACTGTGTCGTTCAGGAAGTGTTCACCCATCAATTCATAATTATGCGGTGTATGCTACGCCGCGGGTTGGCTAGTTGTTAATATTACTTTATCATTGTGTTGACAAAAGTGAAGATACTGGTGCTCTACATAAATCATATTTAAAGGGTGTATATGTGCAGCTTAATTTTTCCATTAACATATATCTCTTTTGTTAAGTCAAAAGTTTTAGAGTTAACAGTGTGGGCTGGATTACCATTATTAGGTTGTGTAATTAGGTTGGGTTTCCTTCTATATCACAAAAATGCACAGCTTAGGTAAACTGGTGACTTTAAAACTGGCCCCATCGGAGAGAGTGAGAACCCAGCAATAGACAGGTATTTTGTCCATGGTTGGTTCATGCCTTGCACCAAATGGTCACAGGATAGGTCACCAAATGGTCACAGGATAGGCTGCCTGAGACCCTGCATTGGATTATGTGGGTCCAAAATTGGAAGTATCAATTTACCTATTAGGCTGTATACAATACAAGTGATACATGTAAAAGAGTTAATCAAATAATCCAAGTTATCTGATAGCTCTCTGAAAAAAAAGGCAGCTGGATAACAAAACAACTTTTTTTTTAAATTTTCTCTTCATGTATCTTTATTAAAAAATGTTCAAGGAATTCAAGAGCAAAACCTTTTGTTGAATACTGTAATAAAATAACATTCATTCAGAGTGTTGGGGCACCCATTGGCAAACCCCGTATAATTGAAAATTAAAGTGCATGAAAACACAAAAATCAGTCTTCCCAGACCAGAGCCCTATCGTGACTGCCCAAGTTGGTGGGTAGACTGACACAGGAAGTGACATTGGTGGAGCAGAGCTGTCAATCTACTGATCTGCAGAGGGAGGAGAAGAGAGAACATTATCACACACCACCACCCCTTGGGTTGGTGGACAATTACCATCACCTAAGTCCTTAAAAGAAGGGTCTCTAACTCTGGACCTGGAGGGCCACAGTGGCTGCAGATTTTCATTCTAATCATCTTCTTAATTAGTGAACAGTTTTTGCTGCTAAATAACTTCTTTTGCCTTAGTTTTAATTAACTTGACTCAGACCCCTTAGTTGTTTCTTTTTCCTTAATGACCAGCCAAACAATAATGAGACACAAAATGAGCCGCCATTTGACCAGCTCACTTGTGCCCATCACACAGTATCTGAAAATAACGAAAGGTGAAGGCCTTAGTAAGGATGATCTACTCAGGTCACCAAAAGATTTTAATGGTTTTCTTAGAAAAAACAGAAAATCAACAGTTTTGGAAATGTCTACTGTGACAGAATAAGAGTAGCAACAAGGCATGGAATTAAATAATGGGTTTAATTAGCAAGACAACAAGAATCTGCTTCTAATTAAGGAACTGGTTGGAGGCTGAAGTCCCAATTCAGCTATTGGCTCTCTTCACATCGCATTTCTGTTTGGCTGCCATTTAATGAAGAAAAAAATCAATTTAGAGGACTGAATCCTTAAAAATAGGAATATTAAAATGAAGGGAAAAGACATTAATTAGTAGTGAAAACTGGTCACTGATTAGGAAAGGGTTTGAATGAAAAACTGTAACCACTGTGGCCCTCCAGGATCGGAGTTGGACATCCCTGCTAAACTGTCTCCCATGTGCACACGCGTGACAATACATTTCTGCAATTAAGTAGCATGTAAAGTCATATGGCTAACTAACATTACTGGGATGGGAACATGTGTGAACATGGAGGACACTGCTCAACAATAATGCCTTTTCATATTAGTGAAAACACACTTAATTTATTTAAGTGTGGCATGGAGCTGGAGACTATCCTGGCAGCATTGGGCATAAGGCTAGAACAACACCTTGACATGGTGCCAGGTCATTGCAGGCTTCGCTCAAGCACACACCCACACTCACTTTTGAAGTTTAATGTTACCAGTTAACCTAAACTCTTTCCATATGAATACAAGACTAAACCAATGTACCTGGCAAAAACCATGGACAGAGCATATGGACAGCAAATAGGACATTGCTGGGGCCAAGAACTAAACTTTATGCCCCTGAAGCATGATGTATCAACGAGATCATTAGAGTTGGAGGATGGAGCAGTGGGTTCTATTGTAACAGCTCATACAGTTTATGCTTTAGTATACTCTATTTTCCATTTGTGTGCTTTAAAATTATATTTTTTAATAACTCTATGCTTTCCATGCATTTAAGCATAACAGATTTCTAAATGTGGCTGCATTTTTGCAGTTATTTGTATTGTTTATTAATGGCATGCCCCAAAAGGAGCTAAAGAATGTCAGAGTTACAGTACCAGACAGTGCTGAGTTTACAGGCTTCTTCTGTATTCTTTCAAACCCAACAGTTAGTGAGCCAGCTCAGTCCAGATGGAATGCTGCCACGAGTCATTCCAGTTATTCATTAAGTGCTTGTTCTTAACTGGTCTGTGTTTGTTAATCAATGTGACTGCTGTCTTGTGCCCTAAAAAGAATTTATCTGAGACATTTGGTGCTGAAGAACAACTTCTTCTAATTTCTAATTGGTATGCTATTCTTTTGATGTTACACTGCTTTTAGCACACTAATTTGTGGAGCCAGACTGTCTTTATCACCTCATACGTTTAAAGAATTTCTTTGGTTTTAGGAGAATTAAATGCACAAATTCATGCATTACCATGAGTCAAGTGGTTATTACTTGCTGCAGAGGTTTACACTAAACACTGAATAGCTGATCATATCAAAATTTTTGTCAAGTTTGCTTAAGAACATTTCAGCTTTAATTAGGTTCAGAACTTCTCATCCCTTGCATCTGAATCACCAAATGTCATGCCGAGAACTTTCATTTGGGAGCAAGATATAATAAAATAAACAAAAGACAGCTATCAAAGAGCTGGGGTCCTAAAGTGTTGGCAATAGGTTTAAGGCAAATGAAGTTTAAAGAAGGGTTTTGAAATGAACTGACATGATGCACCTGCATGTGCAATTCTTGTTGAAAGCAAAGAAAATGAGAGACAGAACATTTTTTTGTGTCTGTGTAACTTGATGAGGTGAGTAACTTTGATTATCTTGTTACAATGTCACCTGTCAAGGAATGGGATATATTCGGCAACAACTGAATAGTGGATTCTTGAAGGTGATGTGTAGGAAGCAGGCAAAAATGGGCATGAGTAAGGATCTGAGCGACTTTGACAAGGACCCAAATGTGATGGCCTAGACCAGTGCTCCGCAACCTTTTCTCACCTACGACACACCCAAGTTCTTCCTAGAAATCCGCGGCACATCAAAAGCCAAAATATATAGCAGTGGCGTAGCTAAGGGGGGGGGGCGGTCCGCTCCGAGCGCCAGCTATTTAGGGGCATCCAAACTACGGTAGTTTCCTTTTTTTTTTGTTCCTTGAGGAGTCGCAAAAAAAAAATTCTTTCAGCTTTGGGGCGTCAAATTTTTCACCGCCCCGGACAACATGAACTCCAGCTACGCCACTGATATATAGATATTAATTTAATACACTAATTTTACAATAAATTTTCATTTTTTATTATAAGTATACATACATAAAAACTATATTTACTTTTATACAATCTTAATAATTATTATAACAATGACTGATTAATGTGATACCTGCGCTTGTTTCAATGAACACAAAAGTTTTATATTCGGCTCAATATTTGACAGCGTAACCCGAAGTTCTTGGTCAAGATCTTTTAAGCATGACCGCTTATCATTTTTAATTAACGCAAGAGTTATTTGTCTTTTTTGGCGTAACTGGGATGGTTTGAATTTAGATGGCGATTTAGTTTACTGGGTGCCATTGCCTCGTTTGATTGCTGATTGCCGCAAATGATGCATTGTGGCTTTGGAGCCGTTTCGTCACCACACCACGAGAATCCATATCGAATGTAGTCTTCGTTGTACTTCCTTTTCACAATCTTCTTTGGTTTTTTTTGCAACACTTGTGCTGGGTTCTTCATCATCTGTACATGAAGACGAATCTTTTCCACGTAAAAATGTATCCATATTTAAAGGGGTATAAAACTAAATATGAATCACACGAAGAACGTTAACCATACACAATTCAGCAACACAACTAATAGTAATGAATGATAACTAGTGTCGCAAGACAAGTGAATGCGATGTAGCACGACTAATATGTCGGCCTGAATTGAATCTAGGTGAGGGCACGGAGCGCTCTGCCTATCAAAGCATACTACGCAGTTGTCTGGCGACTACGTAGGGCCTACGTCGTAGGCGCCAGGCGATGGGATTTATTATTTCAGAGAAATGACACATAAAATTATGAAACCTTTAAAAGGCTATTTACGCGAATATTTCATTGCACGTATTCTCGTTATTGTGTTTCTAAGGAGGACCTGTGAAATATTATTTAGTTAGAAAATTGCCTTATTTGACCGCGTCACACCTGTATCGGCTCAAGGCACACCAGTGTGCCGTGGCACACCGGTTGCGGAGCACTGGCCTAGACAACTGGGTCAGAGCATCTCCAAAATGGCAGCTCTAGTGGGATGTTCCTGGAATTCCTGGAATGCAGCTGTTAGTACCTACCAAAAGTGGTCCAAGTAAGGACATTCTATGAACTGGCAACAGGGACATAGCTGGCCAAGGTTCACTGAAGCGCAAGGGGAACAAAGTCTAGCCCATCTGCTCTGATCTCAAAGTGCTACTGTGGCACAAATTGCTGAAAAACCTAATACTTGCCATGAGAGAAAGGTTTCAGAGGACACAGTGTATTGTAGCTTGTTAAATATAAGGCTGTGTAGCTGCAGGCCAGCTAGAGTGCCCATGCTGATCCTTATTCACTACTGAAAGCATCTATAATGGACATGTGAGTGTCAGAACTGGACCATCAAGGAATGGACGAAGGACACCTCGACTGGTGAATCACATTTTCTTTTAGATCATGTGGATGGTTGGGTGTGTGTGTGTCAATTACCTGGGAAAGAAATGGCAGCAGGATGCACTATTGGAAGAAGGCAAGCTGGCAGAATGCAGTGAGATGCTCTGGGCAATGTTCTGCTGGGAAAACTTGGGTTCTGGCATGCATGTAGATGTTACTTTAACATGTGCCACCTGCATAAAGATTGTTGCAGACCATGTACATCCCTTCATGGCAACTGTATTCCCTGAAGGCAATGGCCTGTTTCAGCAGGATAATGCGCCCTGCCACACTGCAACAACTGTTTAGAAATGGTTTGAGGAACATTACAACAAAAACAACATTTATTTATATAGCACATTTTCATACAAATGATGTAGCTCAAAGTGCTTTACATGATGGAAGAAAGAGAAAAAGACAAAATAAATAAGAAAATAGAATTACGGAACACTAATTAACATAGAGTAAAAGTAAGGTCCGATCGCCAGGGAGGACAGAAAAAACAAACAAAAAAAAAAAAACTCCAGACGACGGGAGAAAAAAATAAAATCTGCAGGGGTTCCGAGGCTACCAGACCATCCAGCCTCCTCTAGGCATTCTACCTAACATAAACGATCTCAATCAGTCCTTATTGTATTCAGGCTTCACATGGAAGAATTTGATGATGATGGTCATGTGTACTTCTGGCCTTTAATCCATCAATGTGGGAACATCACGGTACTTTGATCAGATGACACAGGTCGCCACCACAGAAAACCAGAAAAATAACAGAAGAGAAAGTAGGGGTTAGTATGGATTACGGAGCCACCAGGAATAATAATGATAATTAAATGCATATACAGAGTATCAGGATTAAACTAAAATGAAGCCACGTTAAAGTAATGCGTTTTTAGCGGTTTTTTAAAGTGCTCCACCGTATTAGCCTGGCGACTTCCTATTGGCAAGCTATTCCAGATTAGCTCTTGGAATAATAAGCAGACACTCATTTGAAAATCTTAGGTTACAATTTGGAGTGTAAGGTAAAAGACATTCTGAAATATAGGATGGAGCGAGATTATTTAAGGCTTTGTAAACCATAAGCAGTATTTTAAAGTCAATTATAAATGACACAGGTAACCAATGTAGTGATATCAGAACTGGGGAGATGTGATCGGATTTTCTTTTGCTAGTTAAGATTCTAGCAGCTGCATTCTGCACAAGTTGCAATCGATTTATGTCTTTTTTGGGTAGTCCTGAGAGGAGTGCGTTACAGTAATCTAGCCGACTGAAAAGAAAAGAGTGAACTAATTTCTCAGCATCTTGCAATGTTATAAAAGGTCTAACTTTTGCTATATTTCTTAAGTGAAAAAGTGCTGTCCTAGTAATCTGATTAATATGTGATTTAAAATTCAGGTCAGAGTCAATAGTTACCCCTAAATTTTTTACCTCCGCCTTGACTTTTAATCCTAATAACAACAAGTTTATTTCTAATAACCACATTATATCCATTTTTGCTAATCACTAAAATTTCTCTTTACTCCTTATTAATTTTGAGAAAATTACTACTCATCCATTCAGAAACACAAGTAAGACATTGTGTCAGTGAATCAAGAGTGTTGGGGTCGTCAGGCGCTATTGATAAATACAGTTGTGTTTCATCAGCATAGCTGTGGTAGCTCACATTATGCCCCGAGATAATCTGGCCTAATGGAAGCATGTAAATCAAAAAGAGAAGCAGGCCCAGGATAAAGCCTTGTGGAACACCATATAGAATATCATGTGTCTTTGAAGTATAATTACTACACCTAACAAAGAATGACAAAGAATTCAATGTGTTGACTTGGCCTGCAAATTCCCCAGATCTTAATCCGATTGAGCATGTGTGGGATGTACAGGAAAAAAAAAGTCCAATCCATGGAGACAACAACTTACAACTTACAACTTACAGGGCTTAAATCAAACGTCTTGGTCCCAGATAACATTGGACACTTTCAGAGGTCTTGTGCAGTCCATGCATCAACAGGTCAAGGTTTTTTTTTCAGCACGAGGAGGACCTACACAACATATGGCAGGTGGTTTAAATGTTGTGGCTGATGGGTGTATATACAGTATGTATTAATGTATACATGCACACGCTGGTTTGAATATTAACACAACAGTGTCCATTAGAAATTTGCACTCTTTTCCCTTCTCTGTGCGTTCTTCTTCATGTAATCAGTTTTCTTCCAAGTCCCAAAAATGTGCAGATTAATTTAACTGGAAATAATTTAATTTCCTAGTGTATGTGAGTGTGGGAGTGTGCTACATCCAGGCTTGGTTCCAGGTATATGCCCAGAGCTTTCAGAATAGTTACCTGATCCCCTTGACCTTAAAATGGAAAAAGGGGAATTGAAAATGGATAGATGTGTGATCATTTTCCAAACAAACTATAAATCCAATGCTTACTTCCTGTCATACATGTACATATATAAAATAATCCTTTCATTGTAAATACTGATGAATAGATGATTTGATCACACTCAGATTTTGTACAATGTACAAGCATCATACTCAAGCCAATATAGTAAAGTTAACTATGTAATGGCCCCCACATTTCTTTATTTTAATCCTCAAAGAAAAAACACAGTAAAGGTTAAATAATATTGAGACTCCAGAAGGGAATATCACTTTTAATACAGAATGGGTTACAGTTACAATATTTAGGAATACCATCAGAGTTGCCTCAATGTGCTTTAGGTGTGTGTCAAAGTTTTCTCCCCCACAGGGTGACGTAAGACTGCAGTTACCAGACATCTTGAGGTGGTTGGCAGGGAAGTAAGCGGAGCCAGCTGGAGTTTACTGTATTTCACCCAGGTTGGCTTCTCCAGTGATGAAAGAGAAAAAGACAAACACGTGACCTTTACGTTGTTTTCCTAAACATTTAACTTTGCTCGTATTTGGACCAGGTGTTCTCAGTCGAATACTTATACAGTGGAACCTCGGTTTACGAACGTCTTGGTATACGTACAACTCGGTTTACGACCAAAAAGTTCGCCAAACTTTTGCCTCGGTTCACGACCAAACACTCGGTTTACGAACAAGCCAGGTTCCCTTTCGGTTTGTTGATGTTCATTCTCTCCCTGTGCAGCGAGCGAGAGAGAGCACACGCACGCACACACACACACACACACACACACAGAGAGGCAGCGCAAGAGACAGAGGGCTGTGCACACACACACACACACAGGAACACGCGCGAGAGAGGCGTGTGCGCACACACACAGGAGCGCTCTAGACAGACACACTGTGAGCTACAAAGCTGATCGCACCCCCAGAGAACACAGATGCCCCTGGGAAAACCCCTAAGAAACATGGACAGACTACCTTCACATTCCTCCTTTCCCTTCTTGCGGCTCTGTCGCGTAATATGCCTCTCGTGCGGTGCTCCGCCTTCTTAAAAAGCCTGCACGGGCTTCTTTCAGTTTGTTAAATTGGTTGCTTGCTTCTCCTTCTTTCTCTCTCAGACAATCTGTGCTCCTGGCGGAGCTGTCATCTCTGACTTGTCATGGAGCACGTTTAAACTGTTGAAAAGAGACAAATGTTTGTTTGCAGTGCTTTGAATAAAGTTCCTTTTTTTCTACAACCTCCTGTGTCTCTGTGCAAATCTGTGACCACACACACAGGTGCTCCAGGCTCGCAAAAGAGAGACGCACGCACACACACACACACACACACACAGGCTGGGGGGGGGTGGCGGGTAGGAGAGAGACGCGTGCACACACACAGGAGCGCTCCAGGCTCGCAAAAGAGAGACGCACGCACACACACACAGAGCGATTGAGGGACGCATAAGTTAGAGAAGGCTTGTTTTTGTTTTCAGTTATGTTTCCGGTGATCGGTTCGTAGCCTGCATTGTTGCAGTGTTACTTTTCTTGGTGGTTTATTAAATTACGGATTTTTCAAATGTTCCTTTTTTCCCCTGTGCTTAAAACTCATTAAAAAAAGTGTTTTTAGCGAGAGCGGTTCCTAGCACTATAGCGCGAACTATTGCAGTGTTAGTTTTCTCTGTTGTTAAAGGTTTTCTCAGTGTTATTCAATGTTTTTACATTTAGTTTACCATTACGCTGTGCATTCTATGGTATAATTAACTATATTTGTGCTTAAAAACTGAAAAAATGTATATATTTACATACAGTTTCTACGGTCTGGAACGGATTAATTGTATTTACATACAATCCTATGGAAGAAATTGCTTCGGTTCACGACCAACTCGGTTTACGACCAGAGTTGTGGAACGAATTATGGTCGTAAACCGAGGTTCCACTGTATTCTCAACATTGAAATGTTTTTCACAGTGAGGCAAAAGACCAAAAGTGAGTTATAGGGAATGTTCAGTTGTATTTATTATATGTTCACTCAGTAAAAGTTGGTGTTGGATAACATTCTTCAATACATCAGTGAAATAAAGTTTTAAAAATGGTAATCGTTCACTCACATGCTTTTTTTTTTTTATCTAATATTAAGGTTTGGTTGTTTACTGGTATCTGTGGGCTGGTCACTATGGATAGATGCAAGGACAAAGTTGTGAACATATCTGCATGAGAGACCAGTGCATTTCAAAGCAAACTAAATGCCAGCCAGTAAAAGAAAAGAAATATGTCCTTGAAGCAAATTGCTTTTTTTAACAGTAAGCACATCAATTTGTTTTCTTTTATCTGATCATTTCTTGAACTAGTCCTTATTTGGATCCTATCACCCAAACGTAAAGGGTGTGCATGGATAAAATCAGTTCTTAACAGGTTATGAGTTAATCTCAGGGCACCCATAAACGCATACACACACAAGCAATTTAGCAACATCAGCTGACCTCAGCTGTCTTTAGGCTATGAAGGGAAGCCTAGTAACTCGGAGGAAATTAACAAGGGCAGAAATATGACATGGACCTATCACAAATTTAGACATAATACCCAGATTCAATAAAGCAGTAAAACACCCTGCTGTGTTATTGTGTCACTGCCAGCTTCTCACACCACTAAATTAAAAGATTATGAAATCAAAATGAAACATTCTATAAAAAGATATTTACAGTACACGGACCTCTGGTAGATGTTGCTTGATTTATTATTTTTGTAAAGATTCTCCTGTTCAGTCCTTCTCGTAATAGGAAATGGATGCATTCAGTGAGCAGAAATACATGTCATGTGTCCCTGTGTCCACAATTATTGTGATATTTATAGTATGTGTGTCGGCTAGGCTACCTGTATGAGAGGCCATCTGACCTACTTCTCTCTCCCAGCACTCTCTCAAGACTCTTACCTCTTTTTCTCTTTTACAGACTTTTTTTTTGACAGGGATGTGGGCTCTGCATCAGTCTGTCGTGGTGAAAAAGGAGCTGAGCCGTAAGGCAAAGCTCTCAATTTACCAGTTGATCTACGTTCCTACCCTCACCTATGGTCATGAGCTATGGGTAGTGACGGAAAGAACAAGATCGCGAATACAAGCGGCTGAAATGAGTTTCCTCCGCAGGGTGTCTGGGCTCTCCCTTAAAGATAGGGTGAGAAGCTCAGTCATCCGGGAGGGGCTCAGAGTAGAGCCGCTGCTCATCCGCATCGAGAGGAGTCAGATGAGGTGGCTCGGGCATCTGATCAGGATGCCTCCTGGACACCTCCCTTGTGAGGTGTTCTGGGCACGTTCAACCGGGAGGAGGCCCCGGGGAAGACCCAGAACACGCTGGAGGGACTATGTCTCCCGGCTGGCCTGGGAACGCCTCGGGATTCTCCCGGAAGAGCTAGAAGAAGTGGCCGGGGAGAGGGAAGTCTGGGCATCTCTGCTCAAGCTGCTGCCCCTGCGACCCAATCTCGGATAAGCGGAAGAGGATGAATGGATGGATGTTTTCTCTTCTAGCCAACCCTTCCTTTAGCTTGGAAAACTTTACTTTATGCATGCCAACTGGCAAAAATCAATCATTAAAACTTTAAATTAATTTATTTGTTGTGTTAACAAGCTAACATCACCCCACATAAACCTAGTACAATACATAATCAAGACTTCCAAATTTAAGGAACTTGGTAATACGGGAATGCTTTTACAGTTCTTGTCCTAAGTTTTTTTTTCTGTTACATATAGATAAGAACATAATAACAAAGTTGTACTCTCATATTTGTGTCCCTTTATAGGATTCTTGTAGGACAACACTAAGAGTTTGCTTGGCTAGACCTGACCTTACAACAGTGTTTCCCAGCATTTGTGGTGTCACCACAAAGTTTTTCACATGCTAGTGTGTTCGCAACCGACCATCCTTCTCCATGAATTTAGCTTGATTGTCTGACCAAAGGGTAGTGGGATGGTCCCTCTCAGTAAACTGAAGCAGGCAGCAGAGCTCACACAATCACCAAAGTGTAAGATAAATGAAGCATAATCATCAGTGCTTTTCCTCCTTGTTGAATCAAGTACAATGGTTAGAGTTAGGGTTGGAAAGGCCATCCAGTATTGGCCATGATCCACCTACAATACTTCCACTGTGAATCGAGCCTGATCATCGGACTGGTGTATGAGGTTTCATCCGGGGTTACCCGCGATCCACTTGTGATGTTGCCATAGCGAATTGAGCATGCTTTTTGGAGCAGTGGGGTTGCACCGGTGGGGAAACACTGCCTTAGAAGTACTATTTCTGGCCATTGACCATTTGAACCTTGAGTTTGTACGTGAGAGGAGGCAAAAGTTCAACTGGCATGAGGAAGGGAGGTCAGGGAAATTAAGGAAAATGTATGCAAGGTGGTAGAAAGGGTGTCTGGGAACTTTACTGGTGGGTAACTGCTCTAGGCACCCCATCGAATAGACGGGTGGTGCAGTACACACCCTTCCTAATAGTGCTCTCCACTGCCACCTGCCGGCCTAGAAAATAAAACTAAACCCTACTGCTAATTCTCCCCAAGTGTAACATTGTCCCTTTTTACATCAGATTAGATGTCTTCTGGCTTATTAACCACCATACATAGCCTTCCTGTTTCTGTGTACAGAGGGTCTTCTGTCCTTGGCATATGTTGTGTTGTCTGCCCTTTTGTATTCTGGGGCAATTTTTATAGATTTCTTAAAGGTTTCCAATACCTTTCTTTTTTCAATGTTTCCTTGCAGGGCTATATTCATGTAGTCAAGATCTGTGGGCTTCTGATGATTTCTCACACTGGAGTACAGGATTTTGCTGGTTGCCAGTGCTGATTGCTCTATATTGAGGAAATCTTTTCTGGGACTCCTCTGTGCTCTCTTTGCCCTTAACAAACTTTTGATGATGGCTCAACATAAGCAATGTAGTGTTTCTATTTTCTTTTTATTTTCTAGCATGAAATTATTATCTTATTTTTCCTTTTGTAGATGCACAGTGACACTAACACATTTGTAAGTGGACATCTTGGACACAGATCTTAAATTCTTAAACTAATGGACTGTGATTACTTCCTCCAGGACTAAAAAAACCATAATGCACAATGTATTTGTTAACTATCTAGAAATGCACATGTAGCAAAAAATATTTGTTAATTAGCTGCATTGCTATTTTATGGAAATCCATTGATTTACATATCATAAATCTTTCAAAAGCTAATCAGGAGATACACACTGTATCATTAGTTTTGAAACATTTAGATGAGAATTAGGTGTCTTGTTTATTCTGTACAGAGACCCCAAGCATTAACATGCTGTCATTCTCTATGTGCTCTACAGTATGTTTGGGGGTGTACATGAGTGTGGCCGGCAGTCAAGCATAGTTTTCTTAATTAATTGCAAAATAATATTGAGCAGAACAAAGTCATTTTGTGTTTGCTATTAATGTTTATTTCTGTTTTAAATATGAGCAGTTTCTGCCTGCCTTGTCAGTGAAGAGACCGACGTTAATCAGCTCATAAAATTACCATTTTGGTGTGTTTAATTCATGCAGTATCCAGTAGTACAATGGTATTTAAACTTCAAAAATGGTGTGACTGTATTTGCATTGATAAGACAGGTATGTAGGTTCCATATTAGAGTTTATCAAGTACATTTTTATTTTCTTTATTTTCTACTATTTAATTTTTAAATCATGGGCACTTCACAGAGTACAGTAAATTGATATACAGGTTGTGTGAGAACTGCATTATTTAGGTCTTTATGACTACACCTTACAACATCTTTGGTTAAACAAAGAAAATGGACATGATTGTCTATGTAGCACAATTAAATCTATGTTTAGGTTCAGAGATGTCATAACTGATTTGGGCACCTAACTGCTAGGCAATATTAGTTTATTCATAGCATTTGTTTTAGCTCTTTATTTCCTTTTATATTACCTTTCTTTGAGAGGGAAAACCACTGTCAGCATATTCCCATATTTGCCAGCTCACATACGTTTATCATATACACATGCATGACTTTCTGTGATCTTTATTTAAAATGCTCCAAAAGAAGAAATTGTTTACACATATTTGTCATGCAGAGATAAATAAAAAATAACTCAAATTATGATGAAGACATAGCACCTCTATACCCAGCAGAGGAGCGCTAGCTGTTGTAGAGATAAGATTCTTTTAAGAATTACTTCCAACATCAACTACAACATTAATTTCTATAGTACAGTACATTTTCATACAAAGAATGTAGCTCAAGGTGCTTTAGCAAGAAAAATATCAAATCAACCACCCACGTAAAGAAAAAATAAGGCTCTATAAAACCAAACAAACGATTGCATGATTTCTTCTATTGTTGAATGCTTACACTGTCAATAAGAAGAACTGGAAGAGCCTCATTGGAAAAAACAACTCATTACAGAAAGATCTTTTAAGTCTCAGTTTTTTAGTCGATTCATAAAAGTAGATGTCTTTTTGAAGTTGTCTTCTGTTTTTTCAGAGTGAGCAGGCTTCCAGCTGCTCCCAGACTTTTCTTTGTTTTATATTTTTAACTGTTGCTGGTCACTAAATTGATTGAATAAGTACACATGCTCAAAAAGATTAATAATTATCTGGACTAACATATGTACATTCATTCCATTGGTAGATGATGTGAACTATGAGTTCTCAACCACGTAAGCCCCAAAAGCACTTCCAAAAATGCCCACAAGAGAGGGAAATTCTGTTGTAAAAACCCCGACTAGACGTAAAAGGGTTTTGAAAAATCTTTATAAAATAAAAGATATTTTTATTCACAAAAAATGAATCTTCATTGAGTACAAAGGCAAAATCGAATTGCCTGTAACATGAAGGCAATTCAAATTAAACAAGAAACTGTGGGAGGCACTCCAGACTTATACAGCGAGATCTTCAAAAAAATGTTAATGAAAATTGAAAACATATAACAGCTTTGTTTTCTTAAGTACGCTGCATTGCAAAATTGATAAAAAAAAAAAAGATTAGGACTGCTACCATGAAACATGCTAACCATGTGTTTTGTGAAGTTGCAGCAAACTGGTTAGATTTATAAAGAAACAAATCGGCCCGTGAGAAACAGGTTATAATAATTTTATATCAATTTACTGTATTCAATCTTATGTCCATAAAAAGCAAGACATACTTTTGATTTGCAGAATTGAATTCACTGTTGCCTGTTGCTGTGATTAAAGTTAGTTTTTTGGGTCCAATCTTTCATAGTATTAGAACAGCTGTCTCCAACCTTTTTTTGCTCCACAGACCAATTTTATGTAAGGCAATTTTTCACGGACTGGCCATTGTGCACACATAATAAAGTGCATAATAAATAGAATTCACTAAATCACAGAATAAGTGGGAGCCCTGAGCTTGTTTTCCTTCAACAAGATGGTCCCCTCTCAGGTAGACACAGAAACTGTGTTCCTTATTGTCCAGTCTTTTTCGTAATTTCCTTTTAGTTGCTGTCACTGCAGAAAATCCCACTTCACAAAGATATAATGTTGGAAACAAAAGCAGTATTTTTAGTGTTTTTGTGGTGATTTACAGAGACGGTTTTTTTTTAGATTTTAACTCATCTTAGGTAGAGTTAGCCTGTGGGCTTAATTTTTGGGTATCAAAACTGTGACAGAGACAAGTGTGGGAAGGAGGCACAGACAGAAGTGATGGGGAGATTGTTGAATGATGAGTGGTGACAGTTATTGAAAGTTATCAACAGTTAATTGTACACCACAAACAAATCAATCTGCATGCACATCCAGACTTTTTTTAATATGCCTCCCCTCCCTCTTCCTTAACTACAGTGGCCGCTAAGATACATAAACAGCAGAACATACTCACTGTTGTACAGAGATGAGTATGTCCTTCCTCAGTTTTGTTACATTTATTGCCAAAGCATGTAGCTTCCAATTTTCCTGCTTCAGACAGTTTATCTTGTTTATTTCCCTCAAACCTGTTTAATCATCTTCACTTGAAGTCTCTGAATTAAGTGAAGCCACTGAGAATTTGTCTTTTGCAATGGCATTTTCGTGGAACTTGCTGAAGTGTAGGAAATGTTTTCAGTGGGGAAATGATCAATTTATACAGTATAAAACATACAAGTCCCTTTCAAAGTCTATAAAACTGAGTAGAGACTAAATGTATCGCCACCAAAAGCTAATTGGGTTATTGATCAACTAGCAGGTAAATGATCAGGGTAGGCAAGAACAGAAATGGTTGCTTTCTTGCCCATTTGTTGATGCAGATTACTATCTATTGCTGTTTCATAGCTTTCCTACTACTTATTTACAGGTCTCTTGTGTATAAAAATTGTTTAGTTTAACGGTTAAAGAAGGGTTACTAAATATTTCTGAATCAATATGAGACAGGAAGAGGAGGCAAAGTTGAATATACTTATTTTCTATTAATGTTTTGGTGTCGGAGTGACTTATAATAATTCATATGTGACCTTTGAATTCTTTGCTATGATGTTGGCATTTGATCTTATGGCCATATATTTCACTTGTACAAACCACTCAGATCAAATACTCTATAAGTAAATGTACACATATGGTGTAAGATCCAGGTATGTTCAGAGATTTACTTAACTCTTTTGAAAGGTGGAGCATCTAAAATTTTTGTTTATTTACTTTATACAATGTATTATAACAATCATTCATATTCAAAAACAATCATTGAAAGTAGAATGTAATTACATGTCTCAGACCTAGGAGCACTGCCGGTGCCAGGATGTGGTCTGTTGGAAGCACTTCCAGGTCAGGTGGAAGTGCCACTAAGTTTGGACTGTAAAATCTTGCAGCACTCCCTGGCAGGACCCATGGAACTCAACAGGGCTGTACTCCAGGGCTATAGTCCCCAGCATACCCTGTGGGTATCCAAATACGAACCGAAGCCCAGGGATGCTGCCATCTAGCGTATCAGGGAAGAAAATATTTACATCTCCCCCGGCCCTTCCAATACACTGGCCTCCTGACCGGGTAAAGATCCCTGATCAAACTTGGCCAGAATGCCAGCCCATGTGTGCCATCCATTACAATCTAATGCATGTTTTGTAAATGAATGGAAGAAAAGACAGATACAATTGTAACACTTTTTTAGTTTTTGTTTTTATCTATTTACATACTATGGGATAAATAGATAGAAAAACATTGGTAATGGTAGAAATGTTCTGGTTTTCAAAACAAATATGACTCAATTAATCACAGAAAACCTTTTTCTGGCTGTTAAAGTAACTTGAATGTATACTGTAATTGCTTATGCCAGTATTTTGCAAAAAAGTGTTGTTAAACACAAAACTATATTGACCCCTGAAATATAGTTACATATGTTTTGTTTCAGAGAGATGTAGAAAATTAAGTTAGCAGAACCTTTCTGAACTGTACTCATTATTTATTTATAGTAAGTGAAAATGTACTCTGCAGGAGAGACAGGTGTTTAGATATCAAATCAAAACTAATCATAATTAAAAAGACTCCATTATGAATGTGATAGTGGGCTATAATTTAATGTGTTGCACTAAATAAAAATTATTTATTTGGTTAGCAAAGCAGCATGCACACTTAGAACTTGACACTTTTCTGTTCAACTTCATGGCTTGGGTGTCTTCTTTTGGAGGGTGATTGACCCCTTCATTTTTATGCTGTTTTCCTATGTGATCTTAAGTTTTTGACATCAAATCACTTATTTTAAATAAAGTAGTTTTACATTTTAGAAATCTAAGATCTTACTATAACATTTTAATATTTTTGTTGCATCTTAGCCTAAGTAGTTTTTCACATCAAAGGCTCTGCATTTATGGAGAACAAGAACTGCTTACTTGCAGTGATAATTTCAATTATAAAATACTCTGAAAAGTGTGTCAAAATAAAAAAAAACTGATATTAATGTGCACCATCTTCTATTGCACATCACTCATAATATTTCTGTAATAAAAAATATTTTCTGCAATTCACTTTGCAGTATGACAGTAGAAAACAAAAGAAAAAAGCAAGCTTTGAAACAATTTCCAAGATTACACTTTAACTATCTGCATGGGGTCTTCGGGACAAAAAACAGCAGTTTTACTATATTGGTGAACTTGTCAGCAAAGTCGGCCGGGACAGGTCGTATCTTGTCCGAGATGGACATGTAGTCGAGTGCAGCTTTGGCAGGCATTCGTATGGCAATTGTATGGCAGCTTGTTGTTGGAAGTACAACCTGCATGTACCACAAAGCTCAGTTTATCTGCTTGGGTTGAATGAGAAGTGAGGTGCATGCATGTGCCAAAAAAATGTAAAAGTGCAGGTATGCACCATGTACACACTAGATTGTGATGCTGCAGTTTTCCATATTTAGCCTTTATGGAATGTTATGTTTCTTCTCTTTCTTTAGTTTAACACTTTTTGGTTCATCGGGATTTTAGCTATTGTTGTTATGGATGTGAATGAAAATCATTAAAATGTTTAGCCTATTTAAAGGTAAAAAACACAGAGGAAATTAAAAAAAAGAGTTAGCACCTAAGTCCGACTGTTTATCATCATACATAACAGTTGCCGATGTCAGTGAGCTCTTGGTGTTTTAACCCATTATAAGTATTGATAGTGTTACTTGTAGCAGGGCTGCTTTTTCTGATTACAGGCGTTTTGGTAAGCTGGTGGCTAAAAGAGCGGAATGCTGTTCAACCTTTTAGTTTTTTGTAAAGGAAAGTATTTGAAAAGTTGCATCTAAAAAAGAGGATCTATATAAGAAGGAAGCAAGCAGGCTTTTTTTATTAGAAAATTGTGTTTATAAGAGTAGGTAGTGAAATCCTTCACATCTTCTGCCATTGGCCAGTACAATGTTTTCACTTCAAGAGCAGCACACAGAATCAACAAGCTATTTAAAAAAGCAGGATCAGCTATGGGATGTACTCTTGGTCCTCTGGAGGTCATAGCAAAGGAGAGAATGAAGAAAAAACTGAGTGCCATTGGGAACAATGCTGCACATCCTGTCTCTGACGCTCTAAAACTGAGTACTTTCAGCCAACAAATCTTTCAGCAGAAGGGTGTCAAAAATGCTACTGGGGCTCCTTTATACCAACAGTAATACACCTGCATAATTCCCCACAGTGACTGGGACTGCCAAGTCAGAATTTTCTTTCTTTTTAAATTTTTCTTCCCTTTAAGTCATTTTGGTGTGTATTTGAGAGGGTTTATTTGTTTCCTATAATCTAATAATATTTATTTATTGATTGATTGATTAGCTTCTGTTAAAAGCCAAATTTTCCCTTGGAAAAATATTAAGTTCTATCTATCTATCTATCTATCTATCTATCTATCTATCTATCTATCTATCTATCTATCTATCTATCTATCTATCTATCTATCTATCTATCTATCTATCTATCTATCTATCTATCTATCTATCTATCTATCAGTACTGGGGAAGAGATAGGGGTTACAGATCACCAACTATAAGCATCCACTAGCCTTTAAATGCTTTTATTTTTATTTTTCATGTTCCTTTTTATAATAATTTGAATTTACACTTTCATGTTCTACTGACATAATTTGTTCTTTTGTTAAAACCACAGCATTTTTCTCTTTGTCCTGAAATCACTACTGTTTTAAATGTATTTTAGTGGTGGAAATACGTGTTTGTCCATTTTAGATTATGTACAATCTCTCCTGAGTTTTTGCTGAAGGAGTTGTTTCTGTCCTTTCTGAAATTGGACTGCAATAGAAATTTGAGGATTACTTTCTCTTCAAGCTGCATTTTAGAACAATAATAATGAGAAAGAAATTAAACTATTATAAAAAAAAAAAAGCCTTTACTTAAAACTGAAATGAGCTCACCTGGAAAGCATGACCTTCCTCCTCTGACTTGGTGGTAAAGAGTTTGAAAAGCATCGATTGCCTGAACACACATTCAGGATGTAACTGCTAATAAGTGCTTTTGACTCCTTATGTCAATAAACACATGCGTTCAAATACAGGAATATTCCATTTTGGTTGATCAGCTTCTGGAAAACTATTCTTATTGTAACTTCTGTCTTTCACTGATTTGAGCACAGACCTGGTGTCACAAGTGAAGTTTCTCCTTCAATACTCCAGCCAACCACCAAAACAATCACTGGTAAAATCATCCATGCACATACTAAGTTCAGCACTACATACGGCCCCTTTTTCTATGGTAAAAGCATAGTGTGATTAAATATGTTTGAATGGCACTACATGACAACTTATATGCTTACACTGGGCAACTGTAACATTTTTGTGTTAAGAGCCCATGATAAGAGATATATATTTCTACAACAAGCTTATGGGCCATTTTCATCCTGTGTCATAGGCCAGATCTGGCCCGTGTTCCATAGTTTGCAGATCCCTGGCATAAAACTTTGAATAAGTAGTATATCCTCTCTGTCATGCTAGAAACCATTCTAGATGTCAGAAAAAGGCAAAAAGGGTAAGGCCTCAAAAACGAGCTAAGCAGCAGGCCAGAATCCTACTTGGTCTGCCCAGCGATGGCTCACCTGACTTCAGCCCGGCTACATGCTGGCTTCAACTGTAGAAGGCCTAAAGCTATGGAGCTGTCAAAATCAACTATAACAGTCCCAAAATGCAGCAAAAGCCTAACAAGAAGAAAGGTAAGAGTAAAGGGCAAAGAAAGAATCTGTATAAATAAATTATTTATTAACAAAAAAACTTGAAAATATAAAGAATGACTCAAAAGACTAAAAGGAATCCAGTAGGAGTTGCCTAATAGTCAATCCTAACCAAACAAATCTCAATATATTAACCAGAAAATCCAACAAAAACAGTGTTACTTATAGAAAAAAAATAAGATTCTAAACTCCTAGGTCTTCTAGGTTTATTTATATAGCCAGAGGGAGGTTCGCCTCTTAGGCCTACACTCACAAAGGACATGGAACATAGCTACATTTAATGAGATGGTACACAAGTATAAACATAACAAAAATATGACAAGAATAAAACGTATAATTACTTGAGAACAACAAAGACAACAATAAAATACATCAGCACACACTAATACATAACAGTAGATGCACAATGAAAATTCTGCCAGCTTTGAGCTACACTCATTTAACATTAACTGCTGCATTTTGGGTAAATGTTCACAGGTTTCCAATTCTGTATAGTAATTGTAAACCAAATAATTGTAAACCAAATTTCTTAGAATTTTAACATCTCCAACTGTAGTTTTGATTTATTATATGTTAGCTACTATGCTGTCTTCACTTTCCTATCGACTCCTCAGATGACTTGGCTTCTTTCCAGTTTCATTCTATAACACCATCAAGAAGGTAAAAATTTGCAAGTGCTTCTGGATTAATCAATCTATCCCTAATGTTTATAATAATCATGGGTATAAAAATCAATTTTTCTGTTCTCTGATTGCTAAACCATGTTGTTTTTTTAATATTTCAACATCTTTCTTTGCGTTTCTTTAACTTTACACTGAAATACATTTCTGTTCAGTTAGAAATATCGAAGATGCATTATAAT